>NC_133620.1:327445229-327781791 GCF_048593235.1 Sminthopsis crassicaudata
AGAAGGTGCATCTCTAACTTTAATATCAAGTCTATAATATCAGGTTTATACAACATCCACAGAGGAGTGTCAAAAATCAACTAGCAGAGTTCTTAACTTGGGATTCACAGATCTCATAGAGGTTCTGTGACCTTGAATGGGGATTAGGAGAGAAATAACATCATTATTTCCACTTTATCTAATTGAAATTTAGCATCTCTTTTATTATTTAAAGAAAATAACTGTAGCTTCAAGGCCCATTACACCAAAAAGGTTAAGAATGAATGAGCTAATTCTAGTCTCACCACCTTTTTTGCAGATTAGGAAACTGAGGTCAAATGACTTGCCTAAAATTTAAAAATACTATTTAAGAAGTAGGTGTGGGATTTGAACTCATAACCTTTGGCTTAAGGTCCAAAATTTTGTTTACTGACCCCATTGTCTCCCACTTGAATCTGGGACTGTTTCTACTACAAGGTCTGCTGCTCAGCAGAAACGCTCAAATTTTGACATATAGTTGTAACTTCTACAAACTTTCCGTCTAATCTTACAGTAAAGTTGCTACATGACTCTCAGGTGTTCAAACTTCAGTTCCTTGATAATAGCCTACTTGGTGAGATGGACCGACTTTATATTAAAGTGGCTTGGTAACCACCTCCTTGCTTCCATTTCGCAACATCAACCTTAATTTCGTTTTTCCTCAGATATAAAACAATTTTTCCATCTGAAAAAGAAAGAACTTATATGCAAGGTGAAAAATAAAGATAGTAATTGCTCAACAGATGCTTGCTCCAGGACTCTTACTGGCACTTGAATACTCAAACTGACTTTCTACAAAGAGCAAAGTGTCACTACCTCCTGCTTGCCCTTCGGGTGTCGTTGTTGCAAGCTTTTATGTTTCTTTAGTTATGGCTCACTCTGTCCATCTGCTACAGATTGGCTTGATTGCCTATGTGAGGTTTTTGTAACTACACAAAGAACCTGGTGATTTCAGATACCCAGGTTCCTTAAAAGCGCGCTCCATTAACTTCCTCTTGGAACTACATTACCCACCTACCCCTGCGTTCTTTGCAGGAAGGACGTCTGCGCACTAAGACACTCAGTTCCAAGTTTGGAGCTTTTAGCTGCCAGCCCTGGCCCATCATGTAGCTGCAGCACAGCCTTCCCTACCATTGCAATTGGAAAAAATCACTTTCCAATCTGTTTTGCAAGGTGTGCATTTCCACTTTGATTTCCTGAAAGATCATCTGCTGCATCGATCAAGAAAAACTTCACTTGCATGAAGACTGCGCGACTGCAGCTTGAATCTTTATTGCAAAACTAGCTACAGAAGAGAGGCAAGGCAAAGTCTTTTGTGCTCCCCTCCCCCATCAAAGGAAAGGGGAAAATGTCTCAGCCAAAAGGTAAGAGCCTATTTGCATTGCTTGCAAAAATGCAAAAAGTCCTGCATGCATTTGCAAATGCATGGATGCATTTTTTGCCAAGCAATTGCATTTTAAAGTTTGAGGCTTTCCGAAGCTCTGTTGTATTTCCTGTTTAGTATGTGTCTTTTTTTTTTTTTTTTTTTTTTTTTTTTTTTTTTTGCAGACACAGAGAGTTCCTGTAAGGCAGGGCTTGCAGTTCAGCTGTGCGTTGATGTTATTTGCATTCTTCTGCTAGGATTACTGAGCTCTTTTTGCCTTTTGCATAGTCAGGACAGATAAAGCAGGTTGGAAGTGTCTAAATATGCAGTGCTTTTCTCTTTGGAAAATTCTGTAGAATGCATTCACATTGTGAATTGATTCAAGTACTAGAGGATTGTAAACTTTTAGAGTCTGTTTCTCAAATGAAAGGAATAAGGAGTTAAATTACTAGGAACTGAGTATATACCTATGTTTCCTTGGGAAAGAATTTTTCTGGCATCAATGCTTAGCTAATTTGCCATTGATTTCCTGCTGAATGTTAAGGCAACTTTTGATTTTTGAAAGTAGGATTTTTGGATAACATCATGTTACAAAAGTATGCAAGAATTTCTGATTTTTTCAGATTTTGCACTTTAGCAGGGGACTTTATTGGTTGAGTAGAGCCTTTAGAAGTTAAGCCCTGAAAAGATAAAGCCTGAGAAGTCTGACCATTTGAGGTAAGTTTTTATCTCAGAGTAGAAAGTTGAGGGGGAAAAGCAGTACTTTGAGGATGTTGCAAGAGTGGGGAGCTATACTATTTCATTAATAACCAAAATGAGATCTTTTAAGCACATGAAAATGGAATAGACATATTTAGCCTTTAGATATGTTATTAGATGCAGAAGTTCAGAGTTTGTGCATTTAATACTTAGGGTTTTTTATTTCATACAGCTGTTGCACTTGTATTTTTGAGCCTTTAAATGGCATCTGGGGGGTATTAGAACAAATATCTGGCACAGCATCAGAAGACCAAGGAGATACTTATAAGTTGCCCTAAGGTTTTGAGTCTTTTTTTCAAACAAATATTACTGAACCACACAGAGAGCACATGCCTTACAACAAGGTAAGGAATAAGGAAGCGATAAGTTAAGCATCCTGGCACCCTTACTGTCAGTGACTTATGGGTACAGAATAAGTATTATTTGATGATAACAAAGAAAAATCAAGAATTTGGTGATCTCTTTCCTTAGGCTTAATATAGCGAAAGGTTACAAAATTGTTATAGAACAATCACATTTTTAACTTTTAAGTATCTAAAGGCATGCATTTAGAAGTAAGAGTTGTAAGACTGAAAATTCTTTATAAGGACTAGGAGAGAGAAAAAAAATCATGAAAAAATGTTCCATCTAGAACTTAAGTAGTTATAGGATTAAATTTATTTTTGTACAGTGGAAAGTACACTGAACTCAAAGGACCTGAGTTTGAACTCTAGTTCTGCCACCTGTGTGAATTTAGGTAAATTAGTTAACCTGAGTCTATTTTTTTGTTTTGTTTTGTTTTGTTTTGTTTTGTTTTGTTTTTATTAAAGAAAGAATTGGATTAAATGACTTCTGAGATCTTTTCTAGTTCCAACTCTATGATCCAGTGAACAAGGACCAGGGCATTAAAAAATATAGGGAATTAGATTTTGTTCAAACCAGCAGGACACTTCTTAAGAATTTGAGTTATCTAAAAATGGAATAGGTTTAAGTTAGGTAGTGAGATTTTGATCTCTGTGAATGTTCAAGTCTAGGAAAGATGGCTGCTTAATTGAGCAGTGTCATCTGGCTCCATATCTAAAATACTCATCCCATTGTCATGATGGAGAAGGGAATTTTGGACCAAATGACCTCTAAGATCACCTTTCTTATATAAAAAAAAGTTTGATTATGAACTAGAAAATCATCAATAAATACTAACATTTCCAAATACAAAGAAAGCAAAAAAAAAAAAAAAAAAAAAAAGGGAATTATATGTGAAATTGGAAGTGAAACCATTACTTGTAAATTATTTCTTTTAAAATATTATCTTAAACTCAACAATGTGGTACTACCAAACATTGCTCTGCTTGTTTGTATCCCCATCCAAACTTCCTTCAACTTTCTTTGGTACCTTCCTTATATTTCTAACTGATGCCCCTCCCTTCTTGCTTTTATAAGAAATACTTACCCCAAATCACTTTTGTTGTTGGTGGTTTTGTAATAGTGATGCCTGAAAATAAATGTTTCATTCTGCATCTGTTACATGATCTTTCAGACTAGAACTGAGGGTCATGCCTCATCATTAGTCTTTGCTGTTGTGCAGGTTTATTATATCAACTACCAATTCTTAAGTCTTTCCAAGTTCTTTTCCTTTATAATGTTGTAGAGTGTCATATAAATTGCCCTCCCAGGTACACTCATTTCACTCTGCATCAGTTCATAAAGTCTTCCAAGGTTTTTCTGAAATCTCAGATTTTTATAATTTCTTAAGGTGCAATGATATATTTACTAAACTTTGTTTAACTGTTCCCCAGGTTATTGACACTCACTTTGTTTACAGTGCTTTGCAACAACAAAAACATGCTGCTGTAAATAATTTTATAGATTATGAGTCATTTCTTTTTTTCATTTTTTTGGAGTACATACCTAGTAGTAGTATTACTGATCAAAGAGTATGCATTGTTTAGTGACTAATGGAGTTCTAAGTCCAAATTGCTTTAGAGAAGTTCTTAACTTAGTTTCCATAGATCCCTGAGAAATTCATGAATAAATTTTGGAGGTTCCATGAATTTGGATGGAAGAAAAAATTCCACCTTTATTTCTACAACTTCTAACTAAAATATGGCACTTCTTTCATTATGAATGAAAATAACAAATCATAGTAGTATTAGGTTTCACCAGACTGCCAAAGTGGCCTATGGCACACAAAAAAAGTTAATAATACTTTCTTTAAAGAATGGTTCATAGCTTCATAGCTCTACTGACAATATATGTGCCTGTTATAAATATGTGACAATATATATATGTGCATGTCACTTTTACCAATTTGATGCTGGTGAATTGGAAAGTCAGAATCATTTTAATTTTCATTTTAAAAATTTGGTTATTGATGTCTTGCCTTTCTTATATTGAGAACTGCCTGTTCATTCTTTGATCATTTATTTCTTCAGAGAAGGTTCATTTTCATATATTTTCATTTATTTATAATTTTCTGGATATTGAACATTTATTAGAGAAATTTGCTGCAAAGTTTTCTTCTAGTTCATTGATTCCCTCCTAATTCTAATTGCATATGTTATTGCATAGTGTATATGTTAAACAATTGTGATTCCACAAAATTGAAAATTTTAATCTTCTCTCTCTTGCTTCTTGGATAAGAATTTCCCCTCCTATCCATAGCTTTGAAGTTTCTTTCCTCTAATTTGTTTATAATATGACCTAGATATAAAAGGTCATATGACCATTTGGAGCTTATTATAATATATGGTATAAGATGTTGATCTATACTTAATCTCTCCCACACTGCTTTCCAATTTTCCCATTAGTTTTTGTCAAATAATGAGCTTCTACCTCAGTAGTTTGTGTCTTTGGGCTTACTGAATACTGTGATAACTATGTTAAATTGCTTCTGCATTTTAGATCTAATTTGTTCAATTTATCAACTATTCTATTTTTTAACCTGTTTCCAAATCTTGAGAGTTACTGATATGTATAGTGTAAGATTTGGTACAATTAGACTCTCTTTCTTCTCAAATTTTATTCATTATTTTCCTTCAGGTACTTGGTCTTTTGTTCCTCCAGATGGATTTTGTCATATTTTGGATAATTCTACAAAGTATTCCTTTGTATTGAATAACACATCATTAATAAATTAATTATTTGAGGCAATCTTCCAGAGTTTTGTTATATATATATATGTATATATATATATATATTATATTAACACATTCATGAGCAACTAATTCCTTTCTAATTATTTCTTTTACTTTATTCCTTTAAAGAGTATTTTTTAGTTGTATTTATTATTTCTGTCTATCTCTTGGATAAGGAGCATGGGCCAGTGAATATGTCACTGGACATTGAATTAAGAGGACCAAGGTTCAAATTCTAAGTCAGATACTTTCTAATGGTGTGATTCTTAGCCAAGCCACTTAACTTTTCTCTGAATCAGTTTTCTCTTCTGTAAAATGTGGAGATTAGATTTGATAGTCTCCAAAGTCCTTTTCAGTTCTCCATGGGATAAATTCTCAGAAATATTATGTAGTGATTTTGAAGGGGATTTCTTTTTCAATCTTTCCAACAAGTTTTTTTTTTTTTTTTTTTTTTTGGCAGTATATGACACAGTGGGTAAGTGCACCCAGAGGCAAAAAGACTAGTTTAAATCTAACCTTAGACCCTTACTAGTTATGTAACTCTGGGTTAGTCATTTAATCTCTGTATGCCTCGAGTTTTTCATATATAAAAATAGGAATAATAATAGCACCCACTTCCCAGGGGGTTTGTGAAGATAAAATGAGAATGTTTTGTAAAGCACTTTGCAAACTTTAAAACACAGTATAAATATTATTATTATTATTATTATGGTGGTTATTGTATGGATTTTTTTGTCTTGTTGCTTTTCTATAATTATTATTTGTATTGAAATGTGATAATTTGTTTCTTCTCTGCCTATGGTTTAATTTTTTTTGGATTAAGTGATTCAATTTTTATTTAAGTTTGAATCCTTACTCAAAGGCCATGTATCAATTATACTTTTGCATTATGATCAGAAAACACAGGTTTAATATTTTTGCTTTTCTTTACTTGTTAGGAACTTTTTTGTATTCTAATTTTTTTCTTGTATTACGGTTATACTTACCATTCTAAAACTATTAATAATAATAATTAATACAATAAATTATCTTGTTTTACTTTTTGATCTTACTGGAAAGCTGTCTAATATTTCTCAATTATCCTTGTTCTTTGGTTAGGTATTGTTTGTCACATTAAGGAAAAATCCATTTATTCCTGTTTTCTTTCATTTTTTCATAAAAAACATGTCAAAATATGATTTTCTGCATTTATTATTCATATAATTTTTTTATTGTTTTTAATTAAATTTTTAATATTTATGGTTCTTCTAATATTGAACCAACTCTGAATTCCTTGCAGGAATCCTATCTGGTTGTCAATTGTTGTTTTTTAATATGATGTTGACACTACAGATATTTTATTTAATGTTTTTGCACTGATAGTCTTTAGAGATATAGCTTTATAATTTTCTTTCTCTGAATCATTTGTTCCTTATTTAAATATCAGAATCATTTATTTTTCTGACAGAAATTTAGTAGGATGCTGTCTTTCCCTGTTTTTGAAAATTATTTAAATTTGCAAGCAATTGTGTTCTATAGAATTGATGTAAATCCATCTGGTATTGGATTTTTGCTCTTTGGGATTTCAATTTCTTTTCCTGACACTGGGTTATTTAAATCTCCCCTTTCTTTTTCTAATGATTTGGTTATGTTTTTAAATGTTCCATTTGTTTTTCTGATGGAGTATTTTATATTTTTGTAAATATTCATCTGTTTTCATGTAAATTTTATATATATATATATATATATATTTTTTTTTTTTTTGGCATATTACTGGACAAAAAGCTTTTAAAATTTTCCTTTAGGGGCAGCTAAAGTATATAGAGTATATAGAGCACCAGCCCTGAAGTCAGGAGGACCTGAGTTCAATTTAATCTTAGAGACTTAATACTTAGCTGTGTGACCCTGAGCAAATCACTTAACCCCAATTGCCTCAGAAAAAAAAAAAAAATCCCTTATTTCCACTATGATTTGGTTTATTTCTTTAATATTTGTATATTTAATATTTAAATTTAAGTATTTAATATTAACATTTAATATCTTTTAATATTTGTTTGAGTAGTTAGTTTATTTCATTAGATTTTAAAGAAAGATTCAGCTCTTAGTTTTTTAAACCATTCCATAAGTTTTTATTTTCAATTTTATTTGTCTTGATTCTAAGAATTTCTATTTTGTCCATACTTGAGGTTAATTTGTTGCTTTTCCAGTTGCTTTTTTTTTAATTGTTAAAAAGAAAGTTATATATATATATCATTCATAATTTTGTTCTTTCTTTTGTTGATGAATGTAATTAGAGATATATAAATTTTCTTAAAGACTGTTTTGTTACATCCCAGAGGGTATGATGTCTAGTTGTTAACATTTTCGTTGATTACATTATCTGTTTTTATGATTTTTTTTTTTAGATTAAGTGATTCAATTTTCATTCAAGTTTGAATCCTTACTCAAAGGCCATGTATAATTATACTTTTCATTGCATTATGATCAGAAAACACAGGTTTAATGTTTTTGCTTTTCTTTACTTATGAACTTTTTTGTATTCTAATACATGGTCAATTTCTATAAAGTCACCATGTATACCTTAGGAATATGCATTTTTATTATTTTTCTTTTTATTTAGGTATTTCTATAAAGATGTACCCATTGCAAATACTCTTTAGTAAATATCAGCAATTTCTACACATCATTGGGAGAAACCAAGATATCTTCATGTGTGCAAAAACAGCATAAAGACATTAAAATTTCACATATTTTACATAATTAGCTAATTTAAGAGAGATTTAGTACAAGTTAAAAGTGTTTCTTCTAACACATAGAATCATCTAGCATATAAATCAACCAAAAAGATTGATCATGTATAGTAACATGGCACATGTATGTTTGAAAATAGAAATTTATATCAGCATCAAATGATAAATATTAAATACTAGTGTATATATATATATATATATGTATGTATGTGTGTGTGTGTGTGTGTGTGTGTGTGAATTTATATACACATAGATACTCACATATAATCTTACAATTTTTTTTGGTAAAAATCAAATAGTTCAAAAGTGACAATGAATGTTACAGTGAAAAATTGAACAAAAAGTAGTAGTAAATAAAACACCTTTTGCATCTACTCTATCAATGAACTGTTTGCTTATAGGAATAGTCATCTCTGATTTTTCTGGTCACTAGACTCACAGTTTTGATATTTCTGTTAATGTTTAGTCATTTCAACTCTTCATGACCCTTTTTGGGGTTTTCTTGGCAAAGATACTGGAGTGGTTTGCTATTTCCTTCTCAACTCATTTTGCAGATGAGAAAACTGAGGCAAACAGGGACTTGCCCAAGGTCATCAACCAGATTTGAACTCAGGAAGAAGAGACTTTCTGACTCCAGGCCCCAGAGCTCTATTGGCCATGCTACTCAGCTGCTTTCTATGCTTCTACAATAATCTTTTTAGTTTATGGATAGTTGATTATTAGTACTTTGTGGTCCCTAGTTCTTAATTGATGAATAGCTATGTTTTTATGGGGTCTATTCCCTAGAACTTCACATCTGCAGTGTTAGGTGAAAGAAAATGGAGTTCTTTCTGCTTTTAGTCTTCCCTCTATGCTAAAATTCTCATTCTAGGCAGTTTCTTCATGTAATGCCTGCTTTACTTCTAGCAACATATTTCTCATCAATTTTCTTAGCTGACTTAGAAACAAGCTGTTCTTCAACATTCTTGAGTTGCTTCTTCAATGTAACAGTTTCTTCTTGAGTACCTTTTAATAGTTCTTTTGTGTCAAGCAGATTGTTACATTTCTTTTAAAGGTAGGCTTTTGTTTTATGTCACTCTAATTTCAGTGAAGGTATTACATATTTAAGCATTTCTATCTGATTATCAGTTCCCTTCTCCCTCCAGTATTCTAAGAATACCAAGGTTTCTAATTCTTGAAAACAAACATGGGCTTAGTACTATTGCCCACATAATATATTTCTCAATACGGCTTCTTGGGCAGTAGGTTCTGAACCTGCTCTCAAGCTCACTTGAAATATTTCTGATTATTTAGTAGTGCTTTTATGATTATATCTTGATAGTAGTGTTTTTGTATTAAATTGTTGTTTTAATTTATAATGAGGCTATTTTAAAAATTTAACTTAGGGATCTAGGATATCCTTGATTTTTGTTCTTATCTCCATTTCTAGAAGCTTGTTCTCAGGAATTCAATTTCTTATAGCAATTTGAATTATTTTTTTCCAGTCCCCAAAAAAGTTCTGTCCTTCTGATTATAACAGAAAATACTCCTACTACTTTACTTGAATTATATTGGTAGTGATCTTATACCAGAGGCTCATGTTTGCTAGTCCTTTGACCCCTGCCTAGACTATGTGGAATGGTCTTGTCTGAAATTCTCTTATCAGGTTTTCTATAGATTCCTTTTTGTGAGTCTGAGAAACCAGAGGTTGTCTCTTGCTTAGTTCCTGTGGTTCTCTCATGGGAAGATGACCTGGATATAGTCTGAGTTGAGTTTTTCTAAGTTAAATGATACCTTGCAACTTATATGACACTCAGTTTGGTGTATTGTTTCTGGCAAATGATCAAAATTTGGTAGCCTTTGTTCATAATTAAGACCAGTGAGATATGCCTTCAGCTCTTAAGGAAATACCATACTAGCTCCTACATGAAGTCTCTGCTTCCTCAGATTTTATTATTTCTTTTTCTGTCAATCTCTATAGTTGACTGCTTATCCAAGTTACAAATGTGAAGTGTTTTTTTTTCTGTTGAATAATGAATAAATTCAGTATAATCTTGCCATAGTGTCCAATCACCACCAAATTGTTTTCTAATCTCTAATATCTGCATGAATTCTTGTCATATGAATTTATGTTTTTGTAGTTTTCAGACTCTATAATTCCCTAAACTGTACCTTTAAGACTTTTCTCAATTACTTGTTAATTCTGCAGTGTTTTGGTAATGTTTCAGGTAATCTATGTTTTTTCCAAAGAGGGACATGAGTTCTTCCTTGAGGAAAATCTTAACTTAGTTTTGTGATTCCTAGATGAAACAATATATAACATTATGATATGAATTCCTGAAGTGAGGAGGCTTAGCAGCAGTAGTTGTTTTTATAATCCGTGTGACTTTTCCTTCCCAATCAGCCCTGGTAGTCTCTAGATATCTAGTATCCCTCATTGGTTATGATGTAATTTGGTACCCATTTATCATTCCTTGGATATTTACCAAACTTTCTCACTTGATTCTAATCCTTTTGAAAGGAATGCCTTCTTCTAGCATGAACACAGATAGAAAAATGGAGTGGAGAAAACGGTTTCTTTCTCCCTTAGAGGATAAAAATGGGAACCTATATCTGGAGAGGACAGGTGGCCTGCAAAATTGATGTCAGTGTCTCCCTGATCTCTTACCACTGTGTCAAAGGCTGAGAAAAAAAAAATCTTATGTACCTTCAAAAAACTATCTTTCATTCCATTTTGGCTTTAGGGAAAACAGCAGAGATTTAACTATATGCAGTCACTAGAGATTTAACAATTTATACTGTCATCATCTGTGAGAAGTCTGGTAATTGAATTCCAACTACTTAATGAAATTCTTTTATTATCAAAAATTTTAGAAGAGTTGGTGTTCTCAGGTAACTTATGGTAAATAAACAAGGGTTTTTTCTATCTTCCAATATTGCTTAGTGAGGATTTTCTATCTCCCTGAAACCCAAATAACATCTTGCAAAAACACTCAGAATATCCTTTTCTCTTCAGTCATATGGCATTCCTTTAACTAGGAATTCTATGTATGGCTGTATCAGCATCACTAGGAACCAATACTCCAGAAGTATAATTTCCCTTGGTAATTTGTAATGATGGATGTAATACAACTGATGTTAATGCCTAAGTATTCAGACAAAAGTTAAATAAAAATAAATAGTCTGACATAAAAGAAACTCATTGGAAAACTGTCTAATTACATTCTACATATATATATATATAATTTAATTTTTCATATATTCTTCCTATATATTTTATTCATTTGATTCCTGTAAAAATTGGACATTCAGGAACAAGTATACTAGATAATCATATCAGTAAATCACAGTAAAATGTAAAAGGTACCCAGATATATCCTAGATTATTTATCATAGTATCAGGTCCCAGCCATGATGATAACTTCTTTTTAGTTGTCCTTTTCATAGTCTCTTTAAGTTTAAATAGAGCCTCACACAATAAGTATTTTGACTTAACAAAAAATATTTTTAAAAAATATTTTGGTTGGGGCAGCAACCAATTGACAATTGCCAAACCTTTTGTTCCAATTTTTCCCCTCGTTACCCCCCCCACCCACCCAGACAGCAGGTTGACATGTTAAATATGTTGAAGTGTGGCAGCTAGGTGTGGCAGCCCTGAATTCAGGAGGATCCGAGTTCAAATCTGGTCTCAGACACTTAACACTTCCTAGTTGTGTGACCCTGGACAAGTCACTTAACCCCAGCCTCAGAGAAAAAAAAATTTTTTTTGTTATGACCAATGTCATCACTAAATTAATTTCAAATCTTTAAAATGCCAGCAATTGATGCCCTTTTACTTGTTTGGAAACTTAGTATTAGTCCATTCATTGCCTCTCAAGATATTAAATAAAAGCTGTTTTCTAAAAATCTTCTTCATAAAAAAAAATTGAAAACAGCTTACCCAGAAAAGATCTCTTGGGGCAATTAGATGGCACAGTAGATAGAGCATGGGTTCTGGAGTCAGAAAGACCTTAGTTCAAATCTCAGTGACTTAATACTTCCTAGCTATGGTGACCCTGGGTAAGTCACTTAACCCCAATTATCTAAGCAAACACACACACACAACACACACACACACACACACACACACACACACACACACACACACACACACAAACCCCCCAAAACCCAGAAAGATCTCTTAATTCTTTTCTTTTTTGTGTCCCTTTCAGCATCTCTTAAACTAACATTTAAAACTATCATTTTCTATTAGTTTCTCAAGTAGATTAAAAAAAAAAAACCCAAAACATCAACATATAGTCTATATCAAACTTTATATATATGAGTTTGATCTTCCTTTTTATGATTCAGATAATGATGAATGAAGTGAGATGCTACCTTCCTCCCTCACTTTCTTGGGATGTTTGTATAATAGTGCATTTGTATAAAATGTTAAATTATTCTTTATTTTTCCTTATTTTTTCTCTATTTGTATTCCTTTTCCCCTTCCTTTTCTGTTCTTTCTCAAATATCAGCAAAACAGAATTAAATCAAGTTCAGATCCTAAGCTTATTTTATTTAATTTATTTGTGTTATCCCTTTTCCCTATATTAGGAAATAAAACTTTTACATTATTCCAAAGTTATTTTTTTAGGTTTGTCTTGACTTCTATGTTTATATTTCAAAATTTTTACTCAGTATCAGTCTTTTTATTATGAATGCTCAAAAGTCTTCTAGTTTATTGAAGTTCAGTTTTCCCATCTAGAAGATGACACTTATTTTTTCAGTTTAATTTGGTCTCAGTTAATAATGACAACAACATTATTATTATTATTCACAAAATACTTTATATAGCACCTAAATATATGCTTGGTACTGTGCTAAATGTTTTACAAATGTTATCTCATTTGAGCCATACAATAAGCTAGGAAGATAGATAGTATTATTAGCCCCATTTTACAGAGAAAGAAACCGAGGCAATAAGATTAAATGATACCATAGTCATACAACTAGTATCTGAAGTTCCATTTGTACTCAGGTTTTCCTGACTTGAGGATAATCACTGTGCTATCTAGTTGCTTCACAAACTTGTTGATTGTAAACTATTTATTATGTGCCATTTGAAATTTTGTATTCTTTTGTATTAGCTGTTGCCAAGTTTTATGTAATCTTGACAATTGCTCCTTGGTACTTGAGCTACTTTTTTTTACTACTGTTTTTTTTTTTTGGGGGGGGGGGGTTGGCATTTGCATTTCTGTTTTTGTTTTTGTTGTTTGTTTTGTTTTTTTTTTTAACTTAGAAGAACTAGATTTTGGTCATGATATTTCTGGGTGTTTCTACTTTGAGGTCCTTTTCAAGAGATAATTAGTAGCTTATTTTCACTTTCTTGAGAAATATTTATTTTGATTTTTCTGAAATATTGTGACCATTTTTTGGGGTATGATTATGGTTTTCAGGTAATCTAATGATTAAATCCTCTCCTTGATTTATTTTCCAGGGAGATTCCTTCTCCCTCCTTCTCCCCTGCCCCCAACATATTTTACTTTGTTCTAATATTCCTTGTTGTTTTATGGAGTGATAAAGTCCTATTTTATTTTAGGGGGATTGCAATATTTGGGGAAAGTTTTAATCTTATAAATCCCATTTATTTTACCTTTCAATTTTTTTCTCCAAAACCTTCATTATTTCTTCTTCCTTTTTTTTTTTTTTTTGTAATGCACCCTACTTTCCTTCTTTAAATTCCTCTTATTTGCTTATTTGCTATTATTATGTCTCAGCCCTTAATCCTTCCTCCTGTACCCTATACTTTATAGCTATTAAGGAGATTACTGTCTTATTTTTTAGTTTTTTTTCTTGGGTGCCTCTTAATCCATACTATTTCTTAATTGTATTTAGTGTTTTCTTCTTCTGTTTATTAATATTTTCAACCTCAGTTCTTGTATTTTGATTTTGTACTCAACCAGTGCCCTCTGACCCTCTGATAGTCTGGATAGGCTTTGCCTATTCCTGTTTGCTATGTAATCTGATCATATTGCTGCTGCTGATCTAAATGGTATTGGGCTCTGAACTCTGCTTTAGTTCTCTGTGTCTGTCTCAGTCTCTTGTAGGTTCTAGCCTTAGCTATTTTTTTTCCCCTCTTTCCTTCTAAGGACTTTTAATTGTGATTTGGTTCAATTATTTGCTATAGTCCTAAGAGGCCCAAATGGGTCTCAGTTGTTCTTAAGTCTCTTTCCCAGCCCTCTGTGTCTTGGTGTCTGGACATTAGGTTGCCTTTGTCCCTATCTTTGGTTTCCAGTGTTCTGAGAAGTACACAGCAGGGCCCTTTCTCCATGGTAGGTCTTTGTGGGAACTGGTTCTCAATTTGTGTTAGTCAGACTAAGACTGAGATCTGGCCTCAGGCACCTGGCAATGACTGGTATACTTGTTAAGAGCTGGGCTAGAAGCCAGCAGAGGTGATAAGGGGAGCCCCATCAGGTAAGCCAGTAAGGCTCCCACCATTAAACTTAGTTTAAAGTAATTCTCATTGGTTTCCCTGATAGAATTTTTTCTGTCTTTGTGGCTTCTGGGTTTACATCTACTCACATTTACTTCTCCAGTGATGTATCCTATTTTGCTCTACCTTTTTTTCCTTTTTCTTTTTTTAAAATTTTATTTTATTATTTTTTAAATTATAACTTTTTATTGACAGAACATATGCCTGGGTAGTTTTTTACAACATTATCCCTTGCACTCACTTCTGTTCTGACTTTTCCCTTCCTTCCTTCTGCCTCCTCCTCTAGATGGCAAGCAGTCTTATACATGTTAAATATGTTATAGTATATCTTAGATACAATATATATGTGCAGAACTGAACAGTTCTCTTGTTGCACATGAAGAATTGGATTCAGAAAGTAAAAATAAATGCAAAACAGTTTACACTCATTTCCCAGAGTTCCTTCTCTGGGTGTAGCTGCTTCTGTCCATCATTGATCAATTCTCTGCCTTTTTTTTTTCAAAGCATATATATTTTTTATGTAGTTATTGACCTGATGGCAGAGCTGATATCTGTATCTTTTTATATTTATTTTTATGTTTTTTCTGGGGTCCTTTTTAGGTATTCATTAGGATTGTTTGCAGGAGAGCTTTACTTCTCCATGATTTTTTTCTGTCACTATCTTAATGAGAAGAATTTAAGTTCATTTCTAAGTTTTACAAATTTGGAATGCCATAAAGATTTTTTTAAGGGGAGACCTTAAAATTAGTGAAGACTAGAGCAATCAAACATGAGTGAGAGATGCATTGATAGTCTCCTTGATTATTTATTATAGTATAACAAAAAGAAAAGTTTCTTGGTCTTCCTATTATTCTGTTATGTCTCAATCTTGCTGGCTTATCTTGCATTTTATTCTCTCCTACTTCCTAACTCTGTGTTCCCCCAAAGAGTTGTTATGGGCTTTCTCCTATCTGTCTATACTTTCTTGGTGACTTCAGCATTTTTATTGGTTTATCACCTCTATGCAAGGACTCTCTCTGTCTCAGCCTCCCTCTCTATCTTTGCCTCTGCTTTTGTTTCAGCAATCTTCTACTAGACATTTAAAAATGGATATTTCATATACATTAAAAACTCAAAATGCCCTAAATGAAATTTATTCTCTGTCTCCCTTTCTCTTCTCAAATCCACTTTTCCCAAATATCCCTATTTCTCTAGAGGGAGCCAGTATATTTTCAGTTACCCAATTTCATGATCTTGGTGTAGTATTCTCCTCTCTCCCTCACTCCATAATTTTGTCATTTCTACCTCTTTCACTGTTGCCTTTTTTTCACTCAAAGATGATCATATTCGTTTAGACCCTCATAATTTCTGGCTTAGACCATTGTAATAGCCTCCTAATTGGTCTCCTTGCCTTAAGACTTTCTCCTCTACAGTCAGTTCTTCCTAAAGGTGTCAAAGTCCTTTTCATGAACTTGTGGGTATCTTGCTTACTCAGCAAATTCCACTGGCTTTTTACTACCAATAGGACCAAATATAAACTACATCTTTTGACATTTAAAATTCTTCCTTATCTAACCTCAACCTATTTTTTTCAGCTTCATTATACATTAAGATGCTCTGTGTAGTAATGTATCATCATGTGTAATCATATGTATAATATATCATGTGTAACATAATCAAACTGACCTTTGTTCTGTTCCTCATTGAGTATTCCATTTTCTTTTTTCTTCCTTCCTTTTTTCTTCCTTCCTTTTTTCTTCCTTCCTTCCTTCCTTCCTTCCTTCCTTCCTTCCTTCCTTCCTTCCCTTCCTTCCTTCCTTCCTTCCTTCCTTCCTTCCTTCCTTCCTTCCTTCCTTTCCTTCCTTCCTTCCTTCCTTCCTTCCTTCCTTCCTTCTTCCTTCTTCCTTCCTCTTTCTTTCTTTCTTTCTTTCTTTCTTTCTTTCTTTCTTTCTTCTTTCTTTCTTTCTTTCTTTCTTTCTTTCTTTCTTTCTTTCTTTCTTTCTTTCTTTCTTTCTTTCTTTCTTTCTTTCTTTCTTTCTTTCTTTCTTCCTTCCTTCCTTCCTTCCTTCCTTCCTTCCTTCCTTCCTTCCTTCCTTCCTTCCTTCCTTCCTTCCTTCCTTTCCTTCCTTCCTTCTTCTTTCTTTCTTTTCTTTCTTCTTTCTTTCTTTCTTTCTTTCTTTCTTTCTTTTCTTTCTTTCTTTCTTTCTTTCTTTCTTTCTTTCTTCTTTTCTTTCTTTCTTTCTTCCTTTCTTTCTTTTTAATGGTCTTTTGGTACTTGTCTTTTTTTTTAATTATAGTTTTTATTTACAAGATATATGCATGGGTAATTTTACAGCATTAACAATTGCCAAACCTTTTGTTCCAATTTTTCCCCTCCTTCTTCCCCCTCCCCCAGATGGCAGGTTGACATGTTAAATATGTTAAAGTGGGGCAGCTAGATGGCACAGTGGATAGAGCACCAGCCTTGAATTCTGGAGGACCTGAGTTCAAATGTGGTCTCAGACACTTAACATTTCCTAGCTGTGTGACCCTGGCAAGTCACTTAACCCCAGCCTCAGAAGAAAAATAAAAATAAAAAAAAATAAATATGTTAAAGTGTAAATTAAATACAATATATGTGAGTATCCCATTTTCTATCCTATATTCTATCCTTGTGCCTTGGTACTGATTGACCTCAAAGCCTGTCATTCGTTTTTATTCACCTTCACTTCTTTTCATTCCTAGTTTCATCTTAAGAAACACTTTCTAAGTGAAACATTTTCTGATCACTCAGAAACTAGTGCTTCTTCCCAAGATTATATTTTTATCTATCCATGTACATACTGTGACTATTGTCTATATTATAAACTCCTTAAAGGCAAAAATAATTTCATTTTGCCTTTGATTCCCTATTACCTACCTATCAAGAGTGCCTGGCACATAGTTAAGTACATAAAAGCTTGTTAGTTGATTGAAGTACATATTTCACATTTTGCAGTCATTCATTTAATGGATATATATTGATAAAGCTCAAAATAGAGATAGGAACAAAGATTGAACCTGCAATTTCATTGATACAGGGAACTCCCAGATGAGGAAACTATCTCCACTGATGCAGATTAACAACTTCTTTGCTAGTTGTAGTTTTCAGTTGTTGCCTCAAATGCTGAGCAGTGAAGTAAATATCCAGTATGTGTCAGTAATAAACTCAAGTTTTCTGGCCAGCTTTCTAAACCCTAGGCTATGTTGCTTTTCAAATTTAAGATATATAAGACATTATGATACAAATACTTAAGATAATAATAACACATTGACAAAATCTTTTTCCCCCAAAGGGCTTACTGTCTCTTAGGGAACCAGATGCACACAATTGCTCTTCAAAGAAACAATCATTTATAAAATGTTAGCAATATGAAGGGCACTATACTACAATGGAGATACAATGACAGTCTGAAATAATTTCTGCCATCAGATCTTACTTTCTATTGGCAAGGGCCTTAAGAGAAGGGTGAACAAACTATGTGAACTTTGAAAGGAAGATGTGCTTCCCATTTGGAAGATCTAGGGAAAGTTTGATGGAGAAGTTGGCATTTGATGTGAGCTCTAGGACTATCCAACAAAAACGAAGACTTTTCAACTCAGCCACTTTCTGGTTAAGTAACTAAAAGCTCACTTCACTAGAAAATTGGAATTCTTGGCAGACTAGAACAAGTTATTCAATGAGTAGGTTAAAGGAAGCATTTACTTTTTACATTCTCATTACAGATGCCTTTTAAATCAGTGTCCAGCTCCAAAAATGCCTTTTCAGAATTCTAAGTCCTGTTTGGAATGTGTACTAGGTATGAACTTATGGTCTCTGTTAAAAAAAAGAAAATGCAGTGGTGGGAGGAAGTGGAAGAACATTCCTGCCAAGGAGAAAACACTTCTGAAATGAGTCTTGGCCTGTATTTTACTGTGAGACTGGCATACTTTAGCTACAATGTTTGTTCTCAAATGGCCAATAAAATAATTTCTCTTCCACCATATTTTGTTCTGCTCATAGCCAAAAGTTGGAGGATAGGGGAGATGGGAGGAGGAGGCAAAAGATGGACATTGAACACTATAATTAAGAGTCTCATAGCATGTCCCATTCAAAGGTCATTATGGGTTTTTCAGTATCATTAGAATTAAAAATTTGCAGACCATTTTGCACAGAAAATGCAGGTGAATTATTGGCTTCATGGGAACTAGAAAAATGGGGCATAGAGCTTTGGATAACTTTTGGATAACTTTGGATAACTTTTCCTATTTTACTATTTGCATAATGATTAATTTAAGAAGAGATATCTTAAGAATTGTTACTTTCTATTACAGTAACTGTAGTTAGTGCCTTCAACTTATTCGCATTAGCAATTTAGGACAATGGGGACATTTCTCCAAAATTTAGAGATAGAACTCCTTTGAGGAAATATGACATTCTAGTGCACAGGAAGGATACCCAGAAAGAACTGGAATTCCTGAATATGACAGGAAGACCAGCAACAGGAAAAGTGTTTCATCTAAATTACCCAGGAGAGTATTAGTATTGTTATCAACACTAACAATCTACAGGGAAAAACCCCATCTTCACCTGGAAAGATACAATAAAGTTTGCCCCTATTAAAGTGTATTTGCTTTCCTCTATCACCGCCCCCATTCTCCTCCTCTTCCTTCTTCCCTTCCAAAAATATTAGCTCATTGGAGCTTAATGGAGTAGTATGCAGAACAATTATGAGAGTCAACTGGAGTGCATAAATTGTAAAACTACAGTATAGTGGTAGAAAGGAGCCTATCCCTAATGCAGAATAATTATTTTGGGTAGTTTATTTAATCCTGTCGATTTCATTTCTTAATGTATACAAATTCCTTATTATATAGTGCTAGACTAGTTTGTAATTTAACATGTAATCTGAGCTATTATGTTTTATAACACTCCTCTGTAATGGAAATCAGAAGGATTACTTCTAGTTTGAGCTGAGCTCTTTTGTAACACTAAGGTTATTTCATATAATAGTCATTAGCTTTGTATATAACATAACGACAAAAATTTAAAGGGTTAGTTCTTAAGTGACTTTATCCCTGTTGAAATGAGCCAAAAATATTCCTCATCATTGTTATAGAACATCAAAAAAAACAAAAACAAAAACAAAAACAAACAAACAAACAAAAACAGTTTTACAATTTGAGTTACCTACAAGGTACATTTTAAAATTTCACATGATAATTAAATGATTTCCCAATTTAAGTTCAAAATATTAGGGATTTCAAAGAACAAGTGATCACTGGGACATGACAGGATTCCATGTTAAAGTAACTGACTGAATTTCAGTGTTGAGTTGTCTTTGTAACTTCCTATCTGACAGATGGCTCAGAAACCACTTATCTCTTTGCTTTTGTCTTAATTTTTATGAAACTAAAATAGCTTGTTTCAAAGACATTTCTATACAAGATCCATAGTTCTTTTAGGCTAATTAATTAATTGTTAAAACCCCTTTCCTTGCTAACTATATGCTATCCCATCTCTATTACATATTTACTACTCCTGGTATCTATTGTATCTCTTCATTTTGTTTATAACCTCTTCTCCTAAATAACCTACCTTTTGCCAAAGAGAATGGCCATTGTGAATTTTTCACATGACCAAACTCTAACATTTGGTACCAATATCAATCTTCTCATTTTGTGTTTAACCCCAATTTGGAACCAGCAATTGTTTTCCTAAACCACATCACAGGGGCAGGAGGGTTTTCCAAATTTAGAAGGCTAAGGGAAAAAGTCATTTTCTATGATGAAAAAACTGAGAGGATTCAGGGGACAGGGAGAAGTTCAAAGTGTTTGTATAGCATAGGAGTGTTGAAGTGAGTCTTCTTTGGGGTCCTATTTCTTCCATCATAAAATATAAACTTGTAATCCTTTATTTCCTGATTCTAATTAACCTTTCCAATGTTATTTTATGACTCCTCTTCATGTACTCACTGTTCCAGTGAAAGTGACTAGCAAACTCTTTCCCATACGTGACATTCTTCTTCCCTCTGTACTTTTTCACAATAATCGTCCATGTTTTCCAAGATGGAAAATATTCCATCTTCATTTCTCTCTTAATAGAATTACTTGTTGTTATTCAGTTGTGTTGAACTTTTCATGATTCCATTTGGGGTTTTCTTGGCAGAGATACTGGAATGGTTTGCCATTTCCTTCTCCAGATCATTTTACAGATGAAGGAATTGATGCAAACACGGTTAAGTGACATAGCCAGGATAACACAGCTAGTAAATATTTGAGGCCAAATTTGAACTCAAGAATTTATTTTCCTAACTTCAGACCTGATGCTGTGCCATCTAACTGTCCAATAGAATTACAAGTACATCTCAGATGGCACAATTCATTCACTGATACACTCAGTTATTAGTTCTTACCTCTCTTGAAATTACTTTGTATATACTTTGTGTTTATTTACCTGTGTACATGTATTTTCCCTAAAGAATGTAGGTTCCTTCAGAGAAGAAGAGTTTCATTTTTCTTTTGTTT
The DNA here is from genome assembly GCF_048593235.1 of Sminthopsis crassicaudata. NCBI lineage: Eukaryota > Metazoa > Chordata > Mammalia > Dasyuromorphia > Dasyuridae > Sminthopsis > Sminthopsis crassicaudata. Next base: position 327,466,167 of record NC_133620.1, read on the forward strand.
CTCCAGGGCCTGGTCCTGCACATTATGCATAATAGACCCTTGAATGTTTTGATTTAACTGGACAAATACCTTAGAAATAATCCAGTCCAAGTTCTTATTGGAAATAAAGAATGAAGAAATGCTGGAAATGAGGGAACCAAGGATCAAAAAGGAGAAGTGATTAGCTTAAAGTTATACAACAAATAGTGGCAAATCTAGGACTAGTAATCATATCATCTTCTTCTTTGTATTCTTTCCACTTGAACATGCTATGAATTCTGAGTCTACATTTTAAAAGAAAATTAATGCTTCTAGAATTGTTGACATATTTCAGTAAGATTTGGGCAGGGTTAGTTTCAGGTTACAACTAACAATAGATATAAAACTACACAAGAAACTAGTCATAGGTGAGTCATGGTGACAAAGTAAAAGAAGGTTTACCAGAGAACATTTTAAAAATCTCCTTGTTTTGATGTTTACTGTTCAACTTCTTATATAAGTTCCAAATTTTTTCTCAACTGTGATGTTTTTTTTTTTTTTCATCTCCTCAATTATTTTGTAAAGTCCTCGAAGTAATGTAAAGTTCATGTTTTATACTACTTTGTAACCTCAGTGTTAAGGACAGTGTCTTCAAAATGTTCTTGATGAAAATAAATAAAGTATCAGTGGAGACAAAACTTTCCTATCTCAAGAAGCAGAGAGACTTTTGGAATAATAATATAAAATGAAGATTTTTCTCTTCCCTAAGTATCTTTCCTTCCACTAACAATTCCATTTTGTTTTCTTATGATAAATGGACTTTGAAAAAAGTTGCCAAAAGTAACCTAAAGACTAGTTGCTATGATTGAAGTACATGTCACTTACCTTACTTATCCCTTCACTTCCTCTTAACATCATTAGGTCATCAGCATGGCACTTGGACTAGCTATTGGTCAGCCCTCGTTCTACCCATGTGACTAAACCATCCTTTTCTTTTGTACATTTCCCTGATTACATCCTTCATTTCAGTTCTTTTTTTAATCCTTGATTGATTATGTTGCAACTTGTGCCTTGCTTATTGCCTTCTATATAATAATATTTATTTTCAGTCTTTCAGAGATTGTTTTGTTCTATCTCTTGCAAACATATAATACTGGTAGAATAATAGTATTTAAAAAGATGAACTATTTTTTCTGGAAGAAGTTTGGGGTCATAAAAGGAATTTTGCAATTTCCTGAAGGTAATCTAGTACACTTTCCTCCTCCTATGCAATCCTAGCCTCCATTCATTGTACAGTGTACTAAGTTAAGAGTTGGAGGATCTGGGTTTGAATCTTGATTTTACCATTTACTGTGTGACCATTTCCAAGTCACTTTACTTTGGTGAGCCTCAATTTCCTCATTGAATGGTGAGGTAAAAAAAAAAAAAAAAAAAAAAAAAAATTGCACTATTTACCTTCCTGGATTGTTATAAAGAAAGAGTTTTGTAAATTTTAAGTACCATATTAGTATGAGCTGCTAAGGGTTATGTTGTTAATAATTTTCCCTCCCTAACCCTAACCTTGTATAAGGAATCTCTTTGATGAAGTCACTAGCAGATTAACTTTTGTGACCATAATTGGATTTCTACTTCTAATCTGTAGAGTACTTAGGTTCCTGATTTAGAGATCAGGGAAATAGTTGGCATGGTAGCAGTCTATCCATCCATCTTTTTATTAGGGAAATTTTTGTTTCCTTGAAAGGTGCTGATGTACAAACATATAAATACATATGTGTATGTGTCTCCTATCTCTATTATATTTAGCCCAATTTTTGACATATTTATTTCTCACAAAGTAGTGAGGTGGAGTGCTGAATCTAGAGTCAAGAAGCTTTGAGTTAAAATTAATCAAGAGACATTTAATTAGCTCTGTGATCCAGGACAAATCATTTAATTTCTTTCAGCCTAATTTTCTTCATTTGCAAATGGGAAATATAATAGCATCTACTTCACAAGTTTGCTGAGAAAATCAAATGTGAAAATATATGTAAAATGCTTTACAAAACTTAAAATAATATATAAACACTATTATTGTTCATATTGGTAGTAATAGCAGCAATAACAGCAGCAGTACTGGTGCAGTGAAAGGAGTATTGGACCTGTAATCAGGAAGACCTGAGTTCAAATATGGCATCAGATGTTTATTAGCTCTGTGACCATGGGCAAGTCACTTAAGTTTTGTTAGTTTTAGTTTTCTCAACTTTAAAATGCGTCTATTAATAGCATCTATTTGAATTGTGAGAATCAAACGAAATAATATTTGTAAAAAGCAAAAAAGCATTTAGCATAGTTCCTGGCACATAGTAGGCACACACACACATACACACACACACATATATATATAAATATATATTTATTACATATTTTTTATTTATTATATTTATTACATACTCATTCAAATATTTATTTTATATTTATTAGATTTATTCATTCTATAAATTTGTATCTATTATAAAATATATCATTTATCATCATATTTTTATTTGTTATATAAATTTATTTAATAACATAAGTATCTATAAATATGATTTATATAATAAATATACATTTATGTAACTACATATGTGCTTATAAAAAATAAATGTACCAGCTCAATTAAAATACTATTAGTGGATGAGAATAAGTATTTATATATATTACTTTATTCCCAATTTTATCCATATATATATAAAACTAGTAGAGGAATTGGGGCATTTATCTTTTTATTGGCAGAAAGGAATTTAATTTACTCTAACTTTCTTCTCCATCTTTAGCTTTCATAGAGGAGATTCACATTTTAAATAGCACAGAATGGAGATAATAGATCTTTAAATGGACAGAGTAGAGATATCAATTCTCAGAATTCTAAGCCAAACTGACCAATTATATGTGTCATATTACTGGCAGTGGATGACATCTCTCCAATAGTTTTTGCTGAAATGTGTTATGCTGAGGTCATGGGGATTAGTGGGATAGAGGCAATGGAAGGGATGGATGTCTCAATCTGGATAAACATGAAATTTGAGGGTTCAATGGTGTCTTAGATTCCATTTAACTAACAGTTGTTCAGGAATGAATAATAATAAGGTAAGGGTGAGTGAATGGGAATAGTAAGAATTCTGAAAAGTATACTAATAACAACTCATATATATGTGTGTGTGTGTATGTGTGTGCATTACTTTAAGGTTTTCAAAGCACTTCCCTAAGAGTCAAGATAAATCCATTGGAATTGAAGGAGGAGCAAAGTAGGCAAAAGAAAAGATATGTGAGTTGTAGAAGGATTGGTAGAATTCTATAAGAGGAAGCTGGACTATGGCTAATTATTTGTTCATAGGGACTCCCTCTCTTTTTCCCCTCCCCCTCACCAAATCTTTCCTGGATATCTAGAACATTCATCTTTGATACTTCATAAGAGTAAATTGAGTTTAATTGAAAGATTTTTATTCTAAAGTAGAATGCTATACCCTCCTCATTCACAACTACCTTCTTATTCCTTTTATCTGCAATCTTGGGCAATATGTTTAAAAAAGCTTGCTGGATAATGAACTGGGATAGAAAGTAGGTGGAGAGTAGACATAATTCTTTGGTGGGGGGACTTCTATAGCTGAATGTAGGGAACTATTGGTTAAAGTATGCAACTTTATACTATCTCAAAACAGGAATTAGAAAGGACCTTCAAAGTCATCTAGTTCAATTTTATACCTAAACAGAAATCCTTTCTACAGCTTTTCTCATAAACTGATTGGTTTTTACATTAAAGTAATGTGCAACTCACTACCTCCTAAGTTGCCTAGTTCATATTTGGATAGCCCTGAGTGTTGGAGGGGGGCGGGGATTATAGAATTGAGATCCTGCTTCTCTAATTTTCACTTTTGTTGTCTTCTGGGATCAGACAACTCAAGTCTAATCTTTCTCCCTCAGAACAGACCTAAAATACTTGAAAGATAGCTATCATCTTTCCTGATTTTTCTCTTCTGCAGCCTAAACATTCTAGGTTCCTCTAGTTAATATGGCATTAAGTTTTATAGTTGTCTCATCACTCTGGTTACCATCATCTAAATACATTTCAATCTTTCAGTGTCCTTCTTATGCCTCAGTTTTTTCCATCTGTAAAATAAGCTGGAGAAGGAAATGGCAAAAACCACTTGAGTATCTCTCTGATAAGAAAACCTCAAATGAAGTCACCAAGAATTGGTCCCATTGAAAAACAACTGAAAATTCCCTTTTCATATACTTCTGTTCCAGTCAAAGTGGCTGGTTTTCATACATGAAATTCCATTTCACATTTTTGGGCCCTTGCATAAATTGTCTCCCACGTTTAGAAGTCACTCCATTTTTCAGCTCAGGTGTTACATCTTGAATTTCAGAGCCTCAAGGCAGTAAATGCCCAGGATGGGCCTTGAATTCAGGTTTTCCTAATCTGGAGTATAGCTCTCTATCCACTATGAAACTGTTATTTTTGTACAAATCTAACCAGAACAATAATGTGAATAGATTAACTAGGGTTTTATTTTGTTCCAGAGGGATAAAATTCAAAATGTACTTTTAGGACTCTAGCAGCTAGAAATAATTGAGTGTAGTACCTAGTTAGCAAGAAAAATTAGTTAAAATTGTAAGTTACCATTCAAGGTTTCTACAATTTAATATTGAATTCCTTTTTCATTCTTATTTCATGTGACATTTCTCCTTTATAAGTCTGCCCTATGAGCTAGGTAAATTGTCCTATTTACCAGTCCCTAAATATGACCTGCTCCTATGCCTTTGTTCATGCTAAATATTAATCTTAAGATTTTTTTCTATTTCTTTCATATTTTACCCTCTGAAATAAAAATATACACTTCTCTCTTGGGTATTTCAATCTGGCTGGTTCCAGGTTATCTTTCAAAATTTATTAGGCAATACTACTCCCTTTTCAGGAGATGTAGGCCAGTGAATGGAGCGCCTGGCCAGTAGTCAGGAAAACTCATCTTTCTGAATTTAAATCTTCCCTTTGGAAAAAGTGTTTAGTCACCACTATCTTCTTTTTTGCCTTACGTTCCATCTATTAGCTAAAAAAAATGAGATGACGACTTTAGTGGAACAACACAGAAGAGAAAGGAGTATAGATCTCAAAAGTAAAAGCTCCCAAATAAAGTAGGAAAAGGAGGAAAGAGCTTTATTTTGTAATGCTTATAATCCCAGGGAATGCATTTCTGAGAGAATTCAGAAATCTTGATGTCATTATGATTTATCCTTATATATGTTTCTCTAAATACTCCAGTGGATCTATAATCTCTTCAATGTAGATGGTTCCTCCAAATAAAGCACATTACAACCATTTCTTGCCTGCCTATTTTATGAGAGTGATTTATATTCTCTCAAAAGTTTGCTATAGTGTGTCCAAACAACATGTTGTGGACATTCCTTGAATTCTCTTGATATCATTTGGATACATGGACTATTTGTTGGTTCTCTTTTACTTTTTTTATATGACTATCCCATTTTTTATTTTACTTATACATTTCCTTGATAGTATCCTTTATACCACTGTATTGTAATTTTTTTTAAGACCAAAAGGTTGAGTTTATTTTGTATATATTTAAGAATCATAGGAAATATGGCACTGCTACTTCTATAAATAGTCAAAGCCCTCCAGAAGTAAATGAAATATTAGGAACTGCTATCATCATCATCATCATATACTATCTATCTACATACTTTTTTAAACTTTTACAAAGTACACATATACACACTCAAAATTTCATTTGATCCTCACAACAGTCCTATGAGGGAGATGTTATCATGATCCCCATTTGACTGATGATAAATTTGAGGCAAAGAGAGGCGTAAGAAATTGACTGGTGTCACAGAAGTAGGATGTAACCTTAGGTGTCTTAGGTATTTCCCAAAGCAAAATTCTGTCTACCTAGCAACTTCTCAGACTTACATAGCACTTTCAGTTTTCTACCTGCCTAAAAGATGAGCAAGGTATTGACTTTAGGGCAAAGGGGAAAGGTTCTTGAGATTGCAGAAGAAAAAGGACCAGCTCAAAGCAGTTTTCTTGTTCCAATCCTTGTCAATGACTTCTCATTTCTTCCTTAAGGATATATGGCCAGGTGTTTATGTGGTAATTGTTTCCTAGAATGTTCCCATGATCCCTTGGGTCAGTGATATCATTTGCCAATCGACCCTTGGAAAGTTGCATATATTGTATTTTTTACTTGTTTTGTTAAACATCTCCCAATTACATTTATATCTGGCTCTGGCCACACTCTGAGAGTTTTTCAGACTACTTAAGCATATGGGCAGTGAGTTCAACAATTTTATTTTATACCATTTCTCCTATATTATTCTCAAATTGATTTATTAGGAAAATTTATTAGCAAACTTCAAAGAAATACATGCATTACTTTAAAAAATAGTAGAGTAGGGGATTTAGCTTAGGTTGTTCCAGATGCAGTATGGGTTAGGGAAGGGAGGAATATTAATTGGAAGTTTCTTGAAGTGGCAAAATATAATGGCAGGTAGAATAGTTCTCAAAATAAACCAGGGACTCAGGCTACAGAAAAGATTATCCCAGAAGACCTTTATTTTTCAACATCTTTCTTTTTTTCTCACTGAAACATAATGTGTTGCTCATGACCAAAATAGGATAATAAATATAGTACATATACTATTCCTCACATTCTCTAACTTGTTTTGAAATCTGGAAATTTCCAGAAATATAAAGATTGATAGTTAACATATATATATATGTCAATGTGGTTTACAGAAGCACTGTAATTATGGGAATGTTTTGTCACAATATTGTCCAATTACTAGCCAAATTAATGGGAAAAAATTCCAAAGCCCGCCTAAAGTTACAATTTTTAAACATTTTGTTGTTTACAAGATGACATTTTGCTTACCCTAAGAAGTATTCCTTTTTTTGAACATTGGTTTTTACATTAAAGTAATGTGTAAGATCAGAAAAGAAAAGTGAAAATTTAGGAACAGTAACCCAGATTTACCTTTTCAGTATTCTAAAGGCGGAAATTCATATAGTAGATAATCACATTTCCTAGGATTTACTTCTACAGCAATACTTTAATGGGCTTATGAACCCATCAAATTAGATAGCTCCTGTGTCAGTGTAAACTTCAACTCATACATGACCTTCTCATTTTGTCTTTTTCTTTCATGGAACTTTTGCTCCATGTAGTTCACCTTCAAGGTTCAAGAATCCTCCTTCTAGGGTACAATGAGAGTATTCTTGGAGTACTTAGGTTGCATTTGTAGTTCTATATACATAGAACTGAAAGGGGACTGAGTCATCATCTGCTAAAATCTCTTCCACTCAAGTCTGGAGGAGAAGGGACTTGTCCAGATTCACACAAATAACAAGTGGATGAGCTGGAATTTAAACCCAGGTCCCCTATCTTTGAATCCACTGTACTTTCTATTATGCCATACTACCCTTATAATATGATCCATCTTCAAATCATTTATTTCCTTAATGATATTCTTTATAACACTTTATTAAAAAAATGTAAATTATCCATTATGCCATGACCCCTTCCTAACGTCTTGCATTTCCTTAACTATATTCCTTATAATATTTTATTAAAAAAATATAATTACCCATACTATGCCATGATTCCTTCCCCAGATCATGCATTTCCTTAATGATATTCCTAAACCTTTCATTTGTTAAAAATGTAATTATTCATTACTTCTCAGGTCATATAAGTCCTGAATGCTATCCCTTATAACACTTTATTTAAAAAAATATATAATTACCTATTAATATGCTTACTATTATTGAGACTCACTAGTGATTATATATCAAAATTATTCTCTCAAGTTTTAATTATTGGTATGAAAATGTTTGCAACTTATTCTGTTATCCCAGTGTTTAGTGGTATAATGTTTAATAGATAAGTGTACATAACAAATGAAACAGTTAATTATCTATTTTTTTTCAGGCTTAAGAAGATGTAGTTTACAAAACATGAACTTGGAATGTATTATAGTGCCATACTCTTTTACCACTGTCTCCATAAATGGTTGCTCTTGCATCCATCAATTACTATCTCACCTGATGCCTTTGACCTCTTTTTTTTTTTTTTTTCCCCCCCTCAACAACTTCATGTAGCTCCATTAACTAGATGAAATCATTTCCCTGAAGCCAGTCTGAGAAAGGTACTGGTGCTCTCTATCTTTCATTCCTATATAACTAAACCAAAAAATCTAATCTAGTTGGGGATTCATACTCTTAATCCATGACTGTCCGTATATTTTTACCCAGGACAGTAACTATGGGGATCTCTCCTTGTTAGGAAAGCAAAAGGGAAAGACTTGTATTTTTGTTAGATGTATAGGACTGGATAAACACATTTTTATACTTGCTGTGGTGTCATTTAACTATTTTAAGATTTTATTTTATGACCATTAGCCCCTTATTTTAAAATCACCTATATGTTTTAACATTCAAATGCCATATTTTTCTCCTTTTCTTTTCTTTTTCTCCTGACATACTGTTTTCCTACTGAATAAATTTGAAACTCATCTCAACTAATATTCAAGGCCTTCTAAAACTTTCTATGACTCCTTTCCATGTTGTGAACTGGATTACTCTTGCTTTTGTGAAAATTTCTTATTTACATTACTTTGCTCATATTGTAATGTGAATGTTTCATTTCCCCATTTTTACTGGTTTAATTCAATTAACTAATAAAGATTTATTAAGTGCCTCCTATATGCCAAGTATGTGACACTGGGAATACAAATACAAAGAATGAAATAATCTCTACACTCAAGAAGATTATATTCTAATGGGGAAGATAAATACATAAATATGTATAGAATAAATATAAAGAGAATAAATTAAAACTAGTTACTGGCCAATGTAGGAAAGAGGTTCCTAGCAGGAAAGATTTCATCTAGAAGGTGAATATTGAAGAAAGAGAGGAATTCCATTAAGAGGGGGAGGAAGTGCACTCCAGACATGGGGAAGAGCTAGGGCAAAGACTGGAGATGATGGAATGTTTTGTGTAAGGAACAAAGGGAAGGCTAGTGTGATTGGATCGCAGTAGTGGAAGGAGAATAATATCTAATGAGGCTGGAGACTGGGATCAGTTTGTGAAGGACTTTAAAATGTAAAAAGAAAAGTTTATATTTTATCCTAGAGACAGAAGGGAACCACTGGTGTTAATTGAGCACTGAGGAAACAGACTGATCTATATTTAAGGGAAATTCCTTTAGCTATCTGGAAGATATAGTGAAATATGAGAGACTTGAAGACGGGCAACAGAATAAGAGACTGTTGCAGTAATCTAGGCAAGAGGTGATGAATGTGATAGCTGTGTGACTAGAGAGAAGGGAGTCATCTTTGAGAAATGTGGTAGAAATAAAAATGGCAAGATTTGACAACTGATTGAACATATGGGGTGAAGGAAGATTAAACAGTCAAGGATAATGCTGAGGTTCTTAATCTAGGTGATTGGAAGACTGTTAGAATCTTTGATAGAAATAGGAAAATTTGGAAAAAAAATGGGATTTTAGAGGAAAGTGAATGAATTCATTTTGGACAAATTAGTTATGAGATGTTTCCAAGACATCTAGTTAGAAATGTCTAACAGACAATTTGTTACTGAGAGGTGAAATTCAGGGGAAAGACTGGTGATAGATACATAGGTTGTGAGTCATATGATGAGGAGAGAGAGGAGTGCATAGGACAGAATGCTGGGAAACAGAAAGTTAGGGGTATGATATGGGTAGCCAAGAAAGAAGACAGAAATGGGCAGTCAGGAATTGGAATGAGTATTGTGAAGAACATTTAGAAAGGAGAGAGTATTTATGAGAATAGGGTAATCACTATTGTCAAATTAGCATTGGAAAGAAAATAATTGGATCTGGCAATTAAGAAGTCATTGATAACTTTGATGAGAGCAGTTTCAGTTGAATGATGAGATTACAAAGGGATTAGGCATAAGTGAGAAGAGGGAAAATGTAGGTGCAAATGTAGACAGCTTTTTCTAAGAGAATGGTTGAGAAAGAAAAGAGAAGTCTTCAGGAGTGTCTTGAAAGCAACTCATATTAACTCACAAGAGCCAATTTTTAAATTTTTAGTGACCATTTACAGATCAGAAACCAACAAATCCTAAAAATTAGGGCTTGATTTATTGCTTTGTTGATTTATCTAGATTTAGGAGAGTGATGGATAAAATGTTAATTATATAGATGAATATAAACTTGAAATTCCTCACCGCCTAAAAAAAAAAGCTAGTTGCCAAACATTATCCATAAACCATAGAAGTATTATAATTTGATGACATTTTAATGTGTGGTAAAGATTTTTTTTTTTTTTAAGAATAGGATTTATGAATGTTTGAAGGCAAAAGTTTAAAAAAAGCAAAGAAAAGAAAAAAAAAAAAAAACCAAGCCAAACCAGTATATAGATAGAGGGTGAAAATTAGAAGGAAGTTATGAGGATGATTGAAAGCAAAATTATGTTGGAGAAAGAAGGTATGGGATCAAACATAAAGAATCTTTGGCAAGAAAGAAGGCCATCTCATTTCCAAGGTCTATGAGAAAGAAGGAGAGACATAGAATTGATTTCAAGGAGTTTTGAAATAAAGCAATAAGAGAAGAGGAAACTCATATCTAATAGCTTCAATATCCTAAGCAAAATATCAAAGTCCTCAGCTGAAAGAAAAATTAGGGTAAAATATGGGAGATATAAAAGGGAAGAGAAGGTTTGGGATAGCTTTGTGGAAAATGAGAGAGAACATCAATCAGGGAAGAAGGATTTATCTCGCTACAATGAAGGAATAGTTGAAGTTGTATAACAACAAATAATATAATGGGTATAACAACAATACCCATTCAGTACATTTTTGTGATTTCTGTCAACAACAAATGAGTAGGAGTGGAAGAATTATATGATGGGAATAATCCAAGGCTGAGGTTTAGAATGACATAAGCCACAACAGAACAAGGAGGTAAGGGAATTGAGAGCAGATCCTTCTAAAGTCAAGATCACAAAGGAAAGAAAGAGGACTCAAAATAGGGCTAACAGTCTAAAAAAGTACTGAGTGATAGGGGGATTGCAAAGTCTCAGGGAGGGTAAAGAATAAGTATAGGAAGGGGTGAGGTCTAGGGAGAAATGGAATGATAAGAAGTTATGATCAGATAGAGTAGGTCTTAAACTTTTTCCACTTGTGACTTTTTTGCCTGAGAAAAATTTACATGTTCCTGGGTATATAGATATATAAAATAGGTATAAAAATCAAATATTTGCTGACAATAAGTCATAATTTTGCACCCCCACATTCAGCTGCATGACCCCACATCCATAGTTTAAGAAGCTTTGAGATAGAAGAATGTTGGAGTATCTAATTTAAGACTGTAGAACACTTGTGGATAATGGTGAACTCCAGTGTGTGACCATTCTTATGTAAAATGAAGTAAAGAAATGCATCATAGAATTTAAGGAGGCTGAGGAATTGGTCAATTAGAAATGAGGGGGAACATCTTGGAATAATGAAATTCCCTAGTGTAAGGGCAGAAGCTGAGGAACTGGGCAAGTGAATGAATGAGCCAAGTGCTCAAAGTCTTGAGAAACGAGGGAGAAAATAATAATATATATATTTTTTTGTCCTAGGATCTTAGGTTTCTAAATTCCTAAGCCAAACCTAGGCCAAATTAGTGTGGCCTACACTTATTGCCTCTATCTTCTCCAGTCCTGAGACCATGAAGTTGACTAACTCTGACCACTCTCGGAATACCCTTCATAGGGAGATGAGACCTTAACCTTTGGTCCCATAGATTTCATATTTAATTTCTAGAATACCTGTCACAAACTTTCTCACCTTCCTCTCTTTTAGGTTTACTTATTCCTGTTATCTCCTCACCCCCACCTTTGTCTTTATTCTAGTCCCCCCCCCCCCCCTTCTCCCTTCCCCTCCCAATGGTTTTTATCCTATTGTTTTCCTGGCAGTCAATTAGTAAACATTTATTGAGTCCCTTCTAAGTGCCATGCATTGTGCTAAGCACTGGGGAAAGAACAAAAAGCAAACGACATTCTTGCTCTGAAAGAGCTCACTGTTTAATGGAGAAGGAAGGGAACACATATTTGTTAAGCTTCTACTATAATGCCTGACACTGTGCTAAGTGCTTCACAGATATTGTTATTTAGGGAGACAACATGTAAACAAGTATGTACACTGTAAGATAAGTGTGAAATAGAATGAAGTCACTGGAATTAATGGGGGATCGGAAAGTTGCCTATGGAAGGTAAAATTTTAGCTGGGGCTTGAAAGAAGCAGGGAAGCAAGGAGGTGGAGATGGGGAGGGAAGGAAATCCAGCCATGGAGGACAGCCAGTGAAACTGCCTAGAGTTGGGAGGTAATATGTTTTCTTTGAAGAATATTTAAGGAGGCCAGTGTAATGGGATCATAGAGTACTTTGATGGAGGGAGGAGAAAGGATATGGGACTTAGGCCTGTCCTTCAGCTTTAAAGACTAAGTGCTGTACAGGTCCCAGGACCCTCATGCAATAAATCCAGGCAAGTCTGTTTAAGGTCACTTCTTTTCTTATTTTCTCCATATTGGGACTGTCGCCCGAGTGAAATGATCCTTAGCTATACAGGACTCTGACCCCTGGCATGCAGAATACAGGCAGCATACTCTCTTTCAGGTATGCCTCCCAACAGACTCTTCATTGTCCTCCCCACTCCCAATTCTTTAGACCAGTCTCCCATTAGATCATTTGTAATCCTCTTTCTTCCCACTTTTTCTAAGCCATGTTTCCTGGAAGAAAGCCCCTGTCTTGATCTAGTATCTGAAAGATCTATTTCTTGATGGTTCCAATCTTAGTATTCTCACCATTGACTATCTCCTAGAGTGAAGTCCAAGACGTTTGATCTTTCCCCCCGCCTAGGTCATCTTTGATAGGACCCAATTAAAGATTGTGCTGGCTTTGGGTACAGTCCTAAATGGGAAAGAAGAGTGCTATTTTGATTTTTTTTTTTTTTTTTAGTACTTAGGTTTTGTGTCTTCTGGTGCTCTTCTTCATTATTCCTGGGATATTTTATGGGGGAAATGAACTTGGCTCTGGAATCTTTCACTTTGATATTTTTACTAGAAGTCTTGTGTGTGTATATATATACATACATATATACATACATATATATATATACATTTTTTAATGAGGTCTGTGCATATCTAAAATAAAACTGTATGTACAAAAACCTTCAGCCAAGTGAATCAGAGGAAGAAAAGATAGTAAAAGGAGTGTGAGATGATAGATAGTGGGTGATGTAATAGGAAAGAATTGTTAGCTTACATCAGTAATTTTAATAGATTGTAGGCTCCTTGAGGGGTCAAGACTGTATGGTAAAGATGAAATATAAGATCAGAAAAAAAGATAGACTATTCTTATCATAAAAGTCAAGGATTAAACAATGGATAGCAATTTGATGTGTGAAGTGGAAAAAGTCCTGAATAATTTGGAGTCAGAAGACATGGTGATAAATCCTGCCTCTGCTACTTGCAGAGCAAATCATTAAATGGTGCCTCTGGACTTCAGTTTTTTCATCTGGAAATTTCATTTGAAATCTCTGGACTCAGTGTCTTCTGAGTTCCTATAAAGTCTAAATGCATAATTTATATAGAATACTCCAGTGATAATTAGGAAGTATAGAGAACCTTTTCTAAAAGAGCAAGACAGATATATGGGGAGGGTGGTGGTTGTCTCCAGAACATAAACCATGTAAATGTAAAGGCATGGAAGGCGCAATAGGTACCAACTGAGTATTCCCTTTGAAGAAATCCTTCATCCATTGGTGTACCTGAGCCTTTCACACAGTTCTATATATAGTAAATTAATTTAGTAAATATTTGTTGACTTTAACTGAACTTATCACTTTATTTTGTCCCACCAGGATATAGGCAGTTTTCAGTGAAAGGTGAATGAGATTAGAGATAATCTATGAGGTCAGGATAAACCATTGGCCAGAATTGAGTAAATGGAATAGGAGCAGATTGTTATATTATCAATGAGTATAATAAATAAAGATATGTAGAAAATCCAGAATCAGGAAGTATGTTTGAGAGGGATAGGATAGAATAAAGCTCAAAAAAGATACTTGGCAGGAGAGAACCAGATTAAAGATCTGGGTTAAAAGAGGGACAAATATGGGTTATGTATTTAATGTTCTTTGTGATATGTGCCTGCTACTCATCACTATCAACAATTTATAGTCTTATAGAGAAGATAGTGATTTGCCTATGGTTACATCTCCTAAATGCTAGTGGTTAAATTTAAATTCAGGTCTTCCTGATTCTAAATTCAATACGCTAGTCACTATGCCATGTTGATTTTTATGGCTTTTATAAAAAGTGTTATTTATAGGAAATTATGTATCTCACCTATTTGTCAGTTTAAAAGAGAAAAACTGGTATTTAGACTCTTAAATCATTATAGCAAAGTGGATAAGGTGCTGGCTTTGGCATCAAAAATATGTGGGTTGGAATCTTGCTTTTGACATTAGACAGCTATGTGCTTCTGGGTGAGTCAGTAAACCTTTTAGATCCTCAGTTTTCTCATCTGTAAAATGTGGATAATAATATTTTTTTAGATCAAAGCAGGATGACAGAACAGATAAAGGATTGGCTTTAGAATCATGAAGAACTGTGTTCAAGTGTTGCCTCTGATATATCCTAGCTATGAGTACATCACTTATCCACTTATGTAATCAAGAATGTTTTTTAAAACTAGGTTAGAAATAAAATGCTGATCTGTGTTGCTAGAGATACTTTCCACACCAGGAATTCTTTACATTGATAAAATAATAAGTCTGGACTTCAGAAAGAAAGAAAGGAAGGAAGGGAGGAAGAAAGAAGAAATAGGCCAAAATTCTGTAGTTTCTACATAACAGGGTTATTGTCAGACTTAATTGAGATTTATAATGTAAAGGCAAGTGGTGTAGGTGGTTGGTGTTAGAGATACCTTTAGTAGTGTTGCCAGAACTATCTCCACCTACATCTGGTTAATTTTCCAGCCTTTTTCTTTTCTTTTCTTTTTTTTTTTTTACAGAGAACAGTGGGCTGTCACATCATTAGCTTTGGACAATGGTGGTTTTTGGGGACAGGGGTTGGGAGTGGAGAGCCACATGAAAAATGGTATATTTTTTGACCATCCATCAAATGGTTTTCAGACTGTCAGAAAGTAGCATACTCCCAATTTCTCTCTTGAACCTGAGTGACTGAGTTAGCTCCTATATTCAGTAGATGTTTAGAGATAAGCTCTGGAATGTTCTCCTAAATTACAAAAAATATCTAGTCCTTTTAATTCCTGTTCTTTGAGCCCCTATTCCATGTTGTTGTTGTTGTTGTTTTTTCTTTTTTTTCTTTTCAATCATAGGGCAGCAAGGTGATCTGGTGGATAGAACACTGGGCCTGGAGTCAGGAAGATCTGAGTTCAAATCTGGTTTCAGACATACTAGCTGTGTGACCTTGAGCAAGTCACTTTACCCTGTTTGCCCCAGTTTCCTTATCTGTAAAATGAGTTGAAAAAAGGAAATATCAAATCACTACAGCATCTTTAAGAAAATCACAAAAGGGATAATGAAGAGTCATTCATAATTGAAAATGACTAAAGAACTTCTCATCATCAGCTCCATCCCCACTCCCATCACTATAGGGTTTAATAATTCATTCTCAATGGGTATGCAATATCTTAAAATACAATAATCCATTTGGAACAAGGCTTTCAAATACAGGGTTGTTGTAAGTTAGATTGGCTCCTCTTTCACCCCATCTTTCTTCCTAAAGCAAGTATGGTAAAAGGAGAAAGTTTTGGAACTGGTGGAGATTTCCTTAGCAAGTATTCCAAGGGAGAAAAGCTGGGGAAAGTGTTGAAGTTGAGTTTTATTTGATGACAGCATTTCTATAGTGATTTAAAGTTTAAAAATCATTTTACATATATTATATCATATGACTGCATCATGGCACTTGTGTTTCTTGGTGTATCTTCTCCTCTGATCAGTTACAAATTCCATTCTCTCTGACCTACATCTGTTCCTTCCAATCTGGCCTAGCTTCACAGTTTCACAGGCTTCTATGCAGTTTCACATTGTGGATCTCCATTCTTGTCACCTCCTCTTGTTCTACTGGAAAGGCAGCAGTATGTGGGGCACGCTTTTCCCTTTCTTAGAAGAAAAACAATCATGAACTTGGAGGGGCATGAAAATATGGGCAGAAGTCTCTCAAAACATAAAAGGGAAACTGTAACTTGAAGTTTGTGGAAAATGTATGCTAGCTTATATATACATCTTAACTTACTCAGACTAGCTGACTCTTTATCCTAGCTAATTCTGGAAGGTCTTTGAAAAAAAATTATAGAAATGAGTGCCTTAGTAAATAGCCTATTGGACTTGGGATCAGGAAGTTTCTGAAGAAGTTATTTAACCTTTGAGTTCAAATCCAGGCTTAGATAGCTATTAGCCATGTGATCCTGGGCAAGTCACTTAACTCCATTCATTCTTAGTTACCTCATTTATAAATTTGTAAAATGGGAATAAAAATAGTACTTACCTCACAGGGTTGTTGTTAGAATTAAGTGAAAGTATTTATGAAGTACTATTTAAATACTAGCTATTATTATCATGAAATGCCAGTTATTTTTATTACTACCTGTATAATACTAGGCAAGCCAAATGACCTATTTGAGATTCTACTTCGTCAGTTATAAAATAAAATAAGGGAATTGAACCAGACACTCTATTATAAGGTCCATGTTAGCCTCAAGTAATACGATCCTACTGATGATGTTCAAGGAGATCTTGACAGAGCAGCAGAGAAATAATTTCTAGTGTTATGAAACTAGCCTAGACTTGTTTGAATAAAGAGGACCTACTCAAAGCTATCCAATTGGAACAAATAAAGTAAAAAAATAAAATAATCATATATTATCAGGTGGTTTTATTCAATTAGTCAATCAAGAAGCAAGTAATAAGTACCTTCTATGTTAGTAGGCATTCAGGATACAGACTAGATGAATGGAACAAATAGAAAAGGACAAGGGAAGAAAAACTGCTGGTTTTCTCTGGGCCAGGTGCACAAGCATAATTTGAAGAATTAGCATTTAATAGTTACTAAGTAGTTAAGAGTCTTGTCTTAGACATCTAACTTTAATATAGGGGTAGGAAGGAGCAACAATGAATGTAACAGATTGATCATAGAGACTTTGTTATAAGTAATGTGGAGAAATTTCTGGGGAAACATTGTTTTATTCTGAAGGAAAACTAAATAGCTTTTAAAAATGCTTAAAAAGTATGAGCCATTCAGGCCCATAATTGAGCATAATTTTGATTTTATAATGAGCAATCATTGTTTTTTAAAAAATAAGCTTTTTATTTAAAGTTATTACATTAACAATGCTAAAAAACTTTTTACCAAATAAGTATTTTCTCACATTTTTACTATTGGAAGACAAAAGTTAAGACTATTGTTTCCCACTGTTTATCTTTAAGGAGTTTTTTTTTTTTTTTTTTTTTGGTAGAAAGCACAAGTGCCATCTAGAGGCTAAAGTCACCTGGAGGTACATGTTCTTGAACTAGGATACAGTCATAATATCTGGAGTGCCAGCCTATTGTTTTGGGGAAAAAAAGAAAATTTCATGGAAATAAATAATTGTATAGTACTTTAATGTTTGTATAGGATTTATAAGCATGATCATATGTGAACTTCTTAACAACCTTGTGAGGTAGGTTTTATAGATATTGGTATGTCATTTCCCAGAGAAGACTGCAGAGAAGGTAGACGTTGAGGTGGAATTTGCACCCTAGTTTTCCTGACTCTAAATCTAGTATCCCATCCATTATGCCTAATAACTCATATTTATAGAGCTTATTATTAATAGAGCTTATATTTATGGAGCTGTTGAATTGAATAGACTTGAGCATTCTCTTATACCAGTGGTGTCAAACTGAAATAGAAATAGGGACCACTAAAAGATCTCTGTGGGCTGCATATTGACTATAAAAATCACATCATGATATTTTCTGTTTTGTTCTATTTTTATCTCTTTTGTAAAAATATTTTCCAATTACATTTTCATCTGGTTCAGTCTGCACTGAAAAATGCTGTTGGTTATAAGTGGTCAGCTGGCCAAAATTTTACACCTCTGCACTCTCATATCTGCTACAGCAAGGGGTAATTAGTTGAAGCATCAGACCACAGGAATGGGATATAGCAACAAGAAAGGAACTTAGATTAAGGATTTTCAAGGTGATACCAGATATGAGCTAATATAAATTTTTCCTGTGTCCTGAGGACACTACAAAGCCTAGGCAGGGGAAGTAACTTGCTTGATGGTACACATTTAATAAAAGGTAGAATTAAAATTATAAGCCAAATCTCTTGTCTTTTAGTTCTGCTTTCTTTATATTCTTACTACTAGACTATTTCTTGATGTTGAGTCAAACCAGGTAAAGTTAAGCCTTTAACATAATCCTTTAAGGTAAAGCCTTAAATTGTATACTTTTAATATACTTTTTATAAAGATAAGAACATATTCCTTTTCCTCTATGTAGAGACAGATGAGATTATCTAGTTAGAACAGGAAATAGGCAAATGGAAAACAGAGTTGTATCTTCTATCAGCTACTATTAGACAATTCCTTTTAAAGTATATAGTGTATATTGGAATTATATATTTTATATTTCTGCCTGTTGCAGAATGGTGTAATGATTAGGGTTCTGAGTCTAGAGTTGGGAAGGCAGTTCAAATCCATCCCTAGGCACTTGTGATCCTCAGAAAAATAATTAACTTTTATCTGCTTTGGTTTCCTTAATTTGTAAAATAGGGAGGATAATAGCATCTATCTCCTAGAGTTGTTATAAGGATCAAAAGAAATAAATATTTATAAAGTACTTAGCATGGTACCTGGTATATAGTAGGCACTATGTAAATGTTGTTATCATTATCATCTCTGATACTTAGGAGCTTCTGTGTTTCTCTGTGTGTCACAGATTAACTCTCTAGTATTTATTTACTAAATTCTAGATGCTTTTCTTTTGCCTTGGTTGGGGGAGTTCCCATAATGGAATTCCCCAAGATAATGAAGTCATAGATCCAGTGTATATTGACTATTAGAGACCTACAATATCTAGACAAGCTAAAAATATATTCATCTGAAGGGAAGGAAGAGAGATAAAAGGGTTAACTTGTTTCTCAATAGCTTTTCTTGAAAACAAACAAACAAACACATAAAAAAAACTTTATTTGCTTTTTGACTATATGTCCCCAGAGTCCATTTAGTGAAAACAGAATCAACCATTATACCAGAGGGGTTTGCTAGAATAATTGGTGCAGAGACAGTACTTTTCTTTATCTTTTTGAAGTAGTTGGACTCAAAAGTTTGGCATTTTGCCAAATTGAACAGTTTATAATATATAATGTAGTTTAATTTTTTACTAAAGGTGGGCCTAGCTGTATAGTTGTGCTCTTCCCTCCCCCACTCCCCCCCAGGTAAGACAGCCTTTTACATCTAGTTAAAAAAAAAAGAAAAGAAAAGAAACTTCAATAGTTTGAGCTTTTTTTGTTATATCAAAGAGCTGAAAAGGAAGGAGTGCCCATTAATAGGAACGTATATATGTGTATGGCAGCAGGAACAATTTCAGGTAAAGCTAGAAAGACTTACATGCACCAATGCAGAGTGAAGTGAGCAGAACAAGCAGAAAAATTATACAGCAACAACAACTTTATAAAGAAAAACAGTTTTGAAAAAACTTAATGATCCTGATCAAAGTAATTAACAATCATGATTTCAGGAGTTTGATGTTGAACCATGCTACTCACTTCTTAAAGGACAGGTGATGTACAGTATTCAAGATGCAGAATAAGAGGAAATTTTATGAAGGCCAATGAAGAAATTTTTGGTTTTTTCTGACCATGAATAATGCATATGTTGAATCCTTCTTTCCTTCCTTTCACTCTCCCTCCTCCCTCCTTCCCTCCCTTCCTTCTTTAGTCTTTAGAGAAGAAAAAGGTATACCATAGTTCAGATCAAGAGAGAAAATATTTGATGGTCAGAAAGAGCTGAGGAAACAGGCTTAGCAGTTAAATGTAATGTTCTTTTTTTCTAAAATGTAATTGTTCTCTTGAAGCAGGTTTCTTGGGGAGCTTTTGGAAGCAGCCTTAGTTTCAGTGCAGTTTCAATAATCACCTCAAATGCAGCCAGGAGTTAAAGTCCAAATCCTTTATTTTCTCTTTCCAAGTTTTGTCTCCTTCACTTGGGGTTCAGCTAGTTTTCTGGAGGCCTTCCTCTCTCCGTGGTTCTCAAGAGCTCTTGTCCAAATGTCTCTAGCCAGCACAAAAGTGGAAGTGGGAATGAATCTTGACTCTGAATCTCCTGGAGCTTCCAGTGGGCTTGTTTATAAGCTCTTTTAAAGGTGTGAAAGGTGTGAACTCTGAACTAGAGAACTGTTAAGCACCACGCTAAATTAGACAACCGACTTAGCGCCTTGTAAGAATCCTAACAGTTAAACTTGTTGGTTATTATGTTATAGAGATAGCTAGATGAAGACATTATAGGATTCAAACTGAAAGGAACTTTAAGTCAAACTCTCTCATTTTATAAATGAGGAAACTGAGACCCAGAGAGTTGATAAAACTTGGCTAAAATTTCATGATAACAAAGCAGATATTTGAACCATGTCCTTCATTTCCAGATCTTCCAGCATTCTTTCCATCACCCTAGAAGGCTTTCTAAATTCATATTTATGCTCTAGAGCTTCTGTTCTCATTATTGAATTGTTCTTTGAAATTTCCCAAACTAAAATGACTGAACCTAGATGAGTATCTACATCTGAGATAAGTGGAGCTTGCATTCAATATACATTAAGCTTCTATAATGCTCCCAATTTCCATTGTTCCAGATTCTTGACTTGATGAATATGGACATGTAGAACCTGGGTGAGGTTGCAGTGTTAAAACAAAAATATGGATGGGGGAAAGGAAATGTTTGCTTTTGGAATACAGAGGAACAAAAAGAAGCCTGAACAATCAGATAAGGAACAGATGAATAGAAGCATATAGTAAGGGAGCTATGAAGAGATAAATAATAAGATTTGGCCACTGATAGAAATTTGGGATTTGTGAAAGTGAGAAATTGAGGATGAATTGGAAGGTAATCCTGGGAGGCTAAAAGTTTAGTGGTGCTTTGAGAAAAGTGGGAAATTTTGATAGTGGGTAAATTTGGGGAAGATAGCTATTGTCATTTTAGATATGTTGAGTTTGAGATGTCAACTGTATATCTAGTTTGATATGTCTGATATGTTGGTGATACTAACTAAAGATTCTGGAAGAGATTGGACCTGGATATATAAATTTGGGAGTCTTCTATATAGGAATGATCATTAAACCTAAAGAAACTGGAAAAAACATAGTGGGGTGGGAGGAGTGGAGAGAGAGACAGAGACTGAGAGAGACAGAGAAAGGCTGAGAGAAACAAAGAGACATAGACATAGATAGGCAGAGACAGAAACCAGAACAGAGCCTTGGGTAATATTCATAGTTTAAAAATGTGATGTGGATCCAGCAAAGAAGATTGAGAATGAGGGATCAGATAAATAGGAGAATTAGGAGAGATATTGTATGAAGACTGAGAGAATGTTTTAGTAGCAATTCATGCATAAATTATCAAGTTATATGATTCCTTCCCCCCCCCCCCCCATCAGCTTCATTTTGAAATGATCCAAACTTCTTAGGTGCTATTTTATTTAGATATTAAAAAAAAACAAAACATGTTCTCTTTTTCTTCCTCTCTTTCCCTTGTCTAAGCCACAGGAGTTATACATACATACATACATACATATATATATATATATATATATATATATAGTTTTCTGCTACTTTGCAAAGAAGGTATTTTAACTGTGCAATATGTCTCATCAATTGTTCCCACAACTGTTGCATTAGCTTACAATGTTCAAATCAGTTCTGATGATTAATGCAAGTTAGTAGAATCTGCCACATTGCAAAACAATATTGGTTTTTATAATTTAATACCTTGCCCCTATCCTGGATCACTAACTGACATTTTACCAATGAA
This sequence comes from Sminthopsis crassicaudata, assembly GCF_048593235.1. Taxonomy (NCBI): domain Eukaryota; kingdom Metazoa; phylum Chordata; class Mammalia; order Dasyuromorphia; family Dasyuridae; genus Sminthopsis; species Sminthopsis crassicaudata. Next base: position 327,488,220 of record NC_133620.1, read on the forward strand.
TAACAGCAATTTTGCATTCATTTAAGCAGTTGCAGCACAGTGTAAGGAAACAGTCTTGTGTCAGTTAGCAAGTTTTTTGAGTGAGTCACAGGAAGCATACTACTATCCTGAAGGCTAATAGATTGAGTTTCTGGATTAAGAATCAAATTACCTGGATTCTAAACTCAGCTGAACTACTGATTTAGTCGTCACTTAATCTTTTTGTACCTCAGTTACTCCATTTAAGAACTGAGACTACAGAAGCAACTATGAAGTATGGTCCCTCTCCTACCTGATGTAATTAATGACTATTCTAAACTTCTTACAATTTATTACCATAGAAGCCAAAGTGTAAGAGATAACAATAAATTATGCAAGGATTTGTCATTCATTTTGGTTTGTAATTTAATTGGATATCTATTTGCAAGTTGATGAAAAAAAGGCAAGACTTAAGTGATTATCTCTCTTTGTATTTAACATTGCATATTTCATTATATAACCTTTATTTTGCTACAGACTAAATGATCATCTGTTATGAAGATGTATTTAGAAATACAAATGTGAATACTGATTGGCCATTTTCATAGTTGGAAAAGAGAACTGCTGAGTGGGTTAAAAAAACAAAATCATACAAAAGTCCAACAACTATAGGACTAGGGAATAAGAAAGCCTAAAGATGTAGCCTACATTGAAAGAACTACCAAGAATAGAATTGGGGACAATCATGCTACACTCCTCTCCTCTGAGCTATCTCCCATTCATCATCAACCTTACACATTTTAGGGGATTGAAAACTGCTAATTAATCAATAAGCAATTATTAAGCACATACTGAATGTTGGGTACTATGCTAAGCCCTAGTATACAAAGCCAAAAGTGAGACAATCTGTGACCTCGCTGAGCTTTCATTATCACAAGAATAACAACATGTACATGGAAGAATATATATAGAACACACATACAAATTTGTATAACATACATAAATGTTTATGTTATAAAAGAGTTTATATCTGAATCAGGCATAATAACAATCATTTTCGCTATGTCGAAGTTGGAATTATTGGGGAGATATGAGATAGGGAAATGAAATATATTATTTCTGAGTCCTCTCATTGATATTTGGGGAGTTGCAGATAATTAAAGAATTATTACAGAACTGGAGAAGGGCAACTATTCTGATTTTTTTAAACTAAAGAAATCAGTTTGTAAATCATAGGCCTTTCATTTTGAGTAAAATGCTAGATCATATTAATAAAAATAATAGATATTTAGTAAATATCTAGAAAAGGAAACAGTGATCACAAAGAACAAGCATAACTTCATCAAGGATAATTCAAAGTAAATAAATTAATTTCCTTCTTTAGCAGGATTTCTAATCCAGGGAATAATATAGATATAATTTATTTAGATTTTAGTAAAGCATTTATCAAAATCTCTTATGTTATTCTTGAGGGAAAGATGGAAAAAATAAACTAGACCAGTGGTTCTCAAACTTTTTGTTCTCATGAACCCCCATTATACTCTTTAAAATTTTTCAGGCTCTTCAAAGGAGCTTTTGTTCATATGAGTTATGCTTATTAATATTTACTATATTAAAAATTAAAATATCTTAGTATTATTATGAAAATAGTTTTGACATTGAAGCCATCCTAAAAAAAAGTCTTGTTAGACTCTCTGATGTCCCCATACTGTATTGGTGAACCAGAGAATAGTTAATCTAAGCCAACTCTACTGAGTAGATAGTCAAAGAATGGTTGATGATATGATATCAAAGAAGATATCCTGTAGAGCAGTGGTTTTTTTGACCGTGCTAATTTTTTTCTTATCTATCTATCTATCTATCTATCTATCTATCCATCCATCTATCTATCTGTCTGCTGTCTATCTAGAATATAATCATATATAAGTATCAGCATATATATATATGTATATATATATACACACACAAATTCCAAAAATATTTATGTTTATAAATATTTAAATCTATGACTTAGATAAAAATATAGTTGATATGCCTAAGTTTGGAGGATTGGCTAACATATAACAAGAGAGTATCAAGATTCAAAAAAAGTTTTGATAGGATAGAACATTAAGTCAGAGCTAATATGATGGAATTTAATAGAGATCAATATAAAATCTATATTTTGGTTTAAACTGATTCTTCACCCTGCAACCTTAACTCAAAACATTCCTAGCATTAACCACATTTTCTAGATTGGTTCATTTCCCATTCTAAAACAGTGCTGATTCCCTTTCTTAAAAACAAAAAACAATAAAACCAAAACAAACCAACAAAACAAAACCAAAAAACCCTTCAAACATATCTACTGATAGTATTAATTAAAGTTTCTTGGCTTATTCAATTAATTCTGTAGAATTCCCTCCTTTCCTTTTAAGTGACTATACCTTGCATTTTCTCATTCCTTTTCTTAATATGAGCATTTTATTTGAAAAACAATTTGAAATTATTTAAATTGAGTTACTGAAATTTATAAACCCACTGTTGGATTTTTTTTTGTAGTATATAAAAGTACATTACCACAAAAAAAGAAACTATTATGTTCAAAAATATTCAGTCACAAAATACATCCAAAAATTAGGCAATGATAGGAAAAAAGATGTTTATGGCAGTAACAAAGTTTTATTGTTCCATAAGAAATGACAAAAATAAAGAATTTAGATAAATATGGCAAGATTTATGTTACATAAGGTCTTAACAGCTTCATCTTTATCTTGTTTACTGCAGACAGGAAAGTTTTATTTGAAAGCATTAGTATTTAGAAGAATTTATTCAGATAGAGAGAGAGATAAGTACTAGGAAAAAACAACTTTCTAATGGTAATGGACAGAATTGAGAAAAAGACTGAATTGTTAGTTTGGGGGTCAATAAATACAGGTTTAACTTGAAATAGATGTGTTATATCAGGAGTGAAGGGGGAAAAACACATAGTGTCTTAGACCTGGGGTGAAAAGTACCAGCCATCCTGGAAGTGAAGTAGCAACTACAAACACATCTATATATTGTCATGTCAAGTTAAATTAAGAAAGGAATATTTATTTTTATTTTTCTTGCTTATATATAGATTGAATTCCAAAAGCATTTCTCACTGAATCAGTCATCACAGTCATTCCATTTATAACTGAAAGGTAACTTGGAGTTCATTTAGTCTAACCCTTTCATTTTATAGATGAGGAAACTGAGTCCTAGAGATAAGGTTACATATTTATAATTCTATGATTAAGAAGTGGAAGAATTATGATTAGAATCAGATCATTTGACTCTAAAGCCTAATAGTGCCATAGTTATTCAGAATTGTAGTTATTCTGCAAAAATCAAACTTGGGAAATGGAAGTTGAACTTTTTAAGTACAAAATTCAATAATTGCCCTTTTGGTAGAAATCCCTTTAAAGTATATCCAGAATTCCATGCCTTCTTAAACAATGGATTTAGTATGATTTAGCCTTTTACAAATGGCTGAAGGTCATCATTATAAATGTGTAATAAGATAAATTCCAATGGGTTACTAAAGTATGTAGGACTCTTTGCTCCTATGCTGTGGCCTTGTTTCTAGTTTTCTTTTATTTCTTCATAGCTTACCCTCTTCTCTGTTTGCTTCCATTTGCAATATCCTTTCCATTTATATTTTTCTTTTTTTTTATGTCTTTTGTCACCTTTCCTTAACATGAAGACAAAAGTTAAGAAATTTATCAGGAAATGTTAAGGAAAGGTGACAAAAGACATAAAAAACAGAAAAATATAAACATATAATTGTGAAAAATTTAAGTGAGAGTAGTACAATATATATTGTATTTCATAGTATGTGATAGTCAAAATACATGGGAAATTTATATAAGAACAGTAAGATGTATAGTGTGTTCCTAAAATCTTTGTGCACTAAAGATTTAATAGCTTAAAACCATTACAAATTTTAGTAGTTTTAAGTAATGGTTTAAAATTGGATCAAAACACTCTATTAGTTGATAAAAAAGTTGTCAAAAATATGAGCAAACATTTTTCAAAAGAGTAATTTAAAACTATAAATGACCTGGTGAAAGCATGCTCCCATTCACTAATAGTAAGATAGTTGCAGATTAATACAGTTAACATTGTGAAAATTGTTAAAAGACTAAGAATGAAAACAGGGCATGGGAACAACAATCTTTTGGTTTTATTTATCGTGAAAATTTCAGATCTTATGCTTCATTTTTTTGAATAGGATGCCAACTCACCTTTGTACAAGTACTGAGTATTTAGAGTACTTCCCTCTAAGTTTCTTCCCTCTTAACAGGAGCAGAATTAGTTGAGTTGTGAAATAGTCCAATTCTTCTGGATTTCAATCTGTAATTATTCAAAATCCTTGACCTTTGACCTAATAACTGCTATAAATCAATGAAGACAAGGACAGAAATGAAAAATCTAATATATATCAAAATATTCATAATCACATTCTGTGCTGGCAAAGCAAATGACTTAAAAACAGCTATATTGCAATATGAGTATATATGTATATGATGTACACACGCCCCTATGTAATAGGTAATATAAATATGGAATATGTATGAAACATAACAATGTAATGTCTATAATTCAGAACTAATAACTAAAACTTTGCTGTAAGAGATGATGAATTTGAGGCATTCTCTTCTCTCTGTCATGTATCTTCAATTTCTCCCTTTCTTTTGGCTTCTTCTCTTGGCCTATAAAAAAGTTTTTCTCTTTTGTTAAAAAAGAAAACCCCCAAAATCTTTTTATCTGCTTTTCTAACCTTTTGAGTTCTTATGCAAAAATGGAAAGAGCATTTGATTTGAAATTAGAGGACCTGGAATACAGTCTCTTCTCTGCCATTTAATTACCTGTGTGATTTTGGATAACTCCATTTTCCATTCTGGGTTTCCCTTGTCAGGAATATGCTTTAAACCTACCTACCTACCTACCCAACAAGGAGTCATTAAGCCTTTGCCAGATGACCTTTAATAAAGAAGAACCGTGTGCTAAGAGCTCTGCTGGTTTTGTGTAGGTGGTAAGGTCATTGCTCGGGAGGCACTGCTGTATCATTGCATCTCACCATGTTCAGCTCCCAGCGGCTCCTGTGATCATAGCTTCATTCCCTTTCCTTTTTCTTTTCTCCCTGCTTCCTTACTTTTCCTCATTCTGTTTCCAGCAAGTCCAGAAACAGTTCTCCAGTGGCATCTGCTGGAAAGGTCCGTTAAGGAGTACAGGAAAGGCCCTGTGCCTGTCTGACAGCTACTAGCTTCAAAAGAACCAGTCAAATGGGAATTAGTGTCAGAGAATACCTGCACTCCTACACCCTGCAGAAGCAGAGTTTTTAACTTGGTGACTGTCAAGGAAGACTGCACATCTTTTTTTTTTTTTTTTTTTTTTTTTTAACTTTGAAGTTGATTCTTTTAATCTCTTAATTAGTAAGTGGTTTTTATTGCATTTTAAGACCTATGATTGCCTTTTCTCCATTTTTCTTTTAACCCTGGAATCAGAATCATTGGAAGGCCTGGTTTAGGCCTGATCCAGAATAACGCACTACCCTGAGGCAATCCATTCTTCTTTTGGATAGCTATAATTGTTAGAAAGTTAAGTTTAAATTTATCCTTTTTTGCAATTTCTATCCTTTGCTCCTAGTTGGACTTTGAGGGCAAACTGAACAATTTAGTCCTTCTTCCATATGACTATCTTTTTAAGTAGAGTTCTCAGTAACGGTTACTGAGGAACCAGGAAACTCCTGGTTTCCCTCTTCTAAACTTTTACCTACTTATTAGTATTCTTCCTCAATAGGGTTGCCTTTGGATATGCCAGCAAACCAGCTTCTTTATTTGTCCAAGAAAACCTTTGGGACATCTTTACATTTAGCTGCAACTTTTTTGAATTTTTTAGTTTTATTTAAGTTGTGAAAATTTCAGATTTTATTGCTCATTTTTTGGAATAAAATGCCAACTCACCTTTGGACAAGTACTTCATATTTAGAGTACAGTGGTAAGTTTCTTCCATCCTAACTACTTAATTAAAACAGATCTCTCAAATCTCATAGATGATCTAATCACTAAATTTAGAGGCCCCCTCCCATTTTTTAAGTTTTCATTCTCTTTGTCTTTTTTTGTTTCTTTTCATTCTGTTCATCCTTTATTCATCTGTCAAATATTTATTAGTTATGTGACCCAAGGCAAACCACTTGATCTCTGTTTATCAGTTTCTTTAGTGGTAAAATGGAAATAATAGTAGTCCCTACCTCTCAGTTTGTTGTGAAAGTCAAAAGATATATTATTTGTAAAAAGCTTAGCATGATGCCTGGCATGTAATAAGTATTTACTGATTGGTTGTTTCCTTTCTTCTTTCTTGATTCTCTATTTTCCTTATTTCCATGAATCTCTACTTTCCTTGCTCTCTTCCTACCAGTTCAATATAGTTCCTTATGTTTCATTTGCTGACCTATAACTTCTATTACTAATGCTAATGATTCCAATCTGAGTCACAACTTTTAAGAAGTCTCATTTTTCAAAATCAAGGTATCCAAATTGAACTTATTTTTATCTTTCCTCCTCTCTTCACATACCACAACTGTTTCCCCATGCATTTATGTAGTAACTAATAAGATTAATTCTCCTGGTCATCTAGATTATTGTCTTTCCTTTGTCCCTCAATATCCCGTTAGACATAAAATTGTATTCTTAAAAAATGTCATGAGTTTTTCACTTTGTTTTCTACTCTTATTCTAATGCCATGACCTAGAATATCTTTATATCATGGCATCAGACTGTAAAGAAAAATTGAGACTGACTTTATTTCTAAAAGTTATATTGATATCTTTAAAAAAATTACTTCCATTTACTGATATATCCCTTTTTCTTCCTCTTCTAGAGAACAGTCTCTATTTTTTGAAAAGGAGGAATAATTAGAAAAACTAATGAACACAGCAAGCAAATCTGACAATGTTTCAGGTTTCCTTTCCCATAGTCCTCTGCATCTGCAAAAAGGGGGATAATAATGCATTATTGTAACACTTCTTCAGTTAAGTCAATTCAGAATAATCTTAATCATCATAATTTCACAGCATTCAGATTTGACTTTGATGATGGTAGCTTTTTCTTACATTTTTGTGGTTATTTTCTATATTGCCTATATTATTTTCCCTTGTTTTCCTTTATTTTACTTTGCATCACTTTCATATATTTCCATAACTTTCTGTTGTTAAAGAAAAAAAAAGTTTTGATACTATGCATTTTAGATAATTTAATGTAATGTTAATCTAATATTGAAGCCATTTAAACTTAGAGATAGAAAGAGAAATGTTCAAATCCTCCTTTCTTCCATGCTCTCGACATGTCTTTACTCTCGAATTATTCAAGGGGACATTTATAGGAATCTTGAAGATAGTCATAACATATTAAAATACAATTTGGACTCAACATTTCTGAATAGTCTCTTAATAAAGGGTTGCTTATAATCCATTTGCTTCAGGAGATTGCAAAAGCAAGAGTTTTAACAAAATTAGAGGTCCTTTTCTCAAAGTTATATGCCTGATGTAGAGTTATAAGTCTCAAAAGTACTAGGAAAAAACATTAATTCTTTAATATTTTTAATTTAACTTAAAAGGAAGTTTATAATGTGCTCTCATACTATATTCTTTTTTTTTTTTTTGAGACTGGGGTTAAGTGACTTGCTCAGGGTCACACGGCTAGGAAGTGTTAAGTGTCTGAGACCAAATTTGAACTTGGGTCCTCCTGAATTCAAAACTGGTGCTCTATCCACAGCACCACCTAGTTGCCCATACTATATTCTTTATATTCAGTGTTTTTTATGGTACAATAACATTTTATTGAATTTATGAATTGAAATGTGTTTAGTTGTTCCCCAAATGATAGCTATTTACTTTGTTTCCAGTTCTTTGCTATCATAAGAAGTGTTGCTTTTTGTACATATGGAAATCTTTCTATCTTAGATTTCTTTAGAACATACTTAGGGAAGTATAAGAAATGTTTATATATATATCTACATATATACATTTTTTTAATATCTGTCTGTCTTTCTGTCTATTATGTGTGATGAATGTGAATGTGTATGTATGTGTGTGTGTGTAATTCCCTTAATGAAATTAACATTTTAGTCATTTAGCATAATTATACATTGCTTTCCAGAATGTTTGGATCAATTATCAGCTTCAGCAATAATTTATTAATATAATATATGGCAATAGATTTCTAAATAAATATCTTTCATTCTTTAGTTTTTCACTCTTCCTCTTCAGTTTCTCAATCTATTTATTTCCCTCTATTTTTCCTAATTGGCTAAAGTTTATTTAGTGGATGTATAGATGAAACTGTGTATAAATATAGACATTAAGACTGTACTGTTTGTAAAAATAAACAACACAAAAGTACCAATCATTTTTCTTAAAAATTTTCCCTAAGTTCATGCCCTTGTTATTGGTTTGAATCCAAAAACTTTATCCAGAATTCAAGACTCTTCAGAAATTAACTTCAGTATATATATTCTGATCTCCTAGTTCTGCTAACATAGGAGATGGAGTTTAGTCATAGTTTTTCACAGAGAGAGAAGGTGACCTGAAGATCTGTCTACCCCTCACAGGATCATTGCATTGATTAAATAAAATAATTTATGTTAAAAAGCCAGAGCAACTAAATGGTATTTTATATAGAACGCCAGGCCTGGAGTCAGGAAGATCTGAATCCAAATTCAGCTTCATATTTGCTATGTGATTCTGGGCAAGCCACTTAGTGCTATTTGCCTCAGTTTCCTTATGTGTAAAATGAGCTGGAGAAGGAAATGGGAAACCACTCCAGTATCTTTGCCAAGAAAACCTCAAATGGGGTCATGAAAAGTTGGAAACTATTGAAATGACTGAACAACAACAAATATGAAAGCTCTTTGTTATCTTGAAGCACTATACAAACAAATGAAAGACATAATTATATCTTCTCCAATCCTTTCAGTTTTATAGATCAGTAAAGTCACCAAAAAGCCCTTTCCCTAAAAGCTCGATGTGAATTTTATTATTATTTTTCTTGCTATTGTTTTTTACCCTCTAATTGATTTGTGATGTCATTATCATCATCATTGTCACAAGTGACATTTACATAGTGGTTTAAAGTGTTCCAAAAGCTATAAAGTATTATCTCAATTGAGTGATATAACAGTCCTACAGAGACAACTGAACCTTAGAGAGATTAAATAGTTTCTTTCTGGTCACAAAGCTGATAAATATTAAAGGCAGAATCTGAATATCAAGTTTTCCTATATTACTTAGTAAGGTAATCTTGAGTTGTTTTTCCCTTATGAAGGAATTTAAGGTTTTTTTTTTAACTGGTTTTTATAGTTTATATTTTTTCTTCAAAAATTATCTCTTCATATTCTTTAATCTTGGCTACATGAAGAAATTGGTTTTAATCTTAGATATATATCCATTTCTTATAAATTCTGGATGTTAGATCTTAATTTAATATATAGATTGACCCAAAAGTTTTAATGAAGTTTTAGGCTTTAATTGTCTAAAATAGCTTTAAGACTTATAGGATACTCTGTATTCACTTTGAAAAATATTTTTTTTTCTTCTCTCAGCTCTGCCAAGGAGCTTCTTAACTGTTCAAGATTTTACTGGTCTCTATTTCCTCTGAACTCCTGCAGCATTTAAGTATCTGTATCACACAATTTAGGCCTTAATTACATAGTACCTTGTGTTCAATAATTTTGCTCTGTTGTCATCCCTTATTATTTTAGTTTCTTTATGTTTCTGGACAATGGCAACTGTGCCTCAGTGTACTTTTATTACCTAAAAAAGGATTGAATAGAGTAGATTCTTCATAAACATTGTTGGATCAAGGAATCTTCAAATTTCAACTTCTATTTTAGGCTAGAGCCCTTTATACATTTTAGGGAGTCTTGGGGACAGGTAAAACTGAGGCTAACTGTGTAAGAAGATTAATGGTTAGATGTCAGTTTCTGGTCAACATTCATTGTTGTTTTTGCTGGAATGAATTGATGGTATAGGATAGCAGCTGCAAAAGCTAATGCAATAATAGCATTCTTCATCTAGAAATATAGTGTCCAGAAAATGGAGATGATTTTTAAAAAGTTATATAGGCTGAATTAAACCTTCAAAATTATAGGCATGGAGGGAAAGGTATTCTAGTTTAAGTGAAGATTAATTTTATTCAACTACGTAACTCCTGCATCTCAGAGTTCTTGAGACATTTAATATCTTGCAAATGATTATTTGTGATCAAATACAAAATACAAAGCAATTGTCATCAGAATCTAGTAATTCCATTCTTCTGAGCTGATGATCATTATTTTCTCACTGAGTCCTTCTGCCCTCAACTCACCAAGAATTTTCCCCTTTTCCTGTAAACTCTGAATTGGAAAGCTAGTTAACAAATATATACAAATGCCTACTGTATGCCAGGTGGGGGCAAGTAGATGGCACAGTGGGTAGAGTGCCAGGCCTAGAGTGAAGAATACTCATCTTCTTTAGTTCAAATCTGACTTCAGATATTTACTAGCTTAACCCTATTTCCCTCCCTTTTCTCAACTATAAAATGAGCTGGAGAGGGAAATAACAAATCACTTGATAATCTTTGCCAAGAAAGCCCCAACTGGAATAGCGAAGAGACAGACAACTATTTAACATCTGAATGAGAACAAATGTGTCAGGCACTGAGTTAAGTATTGGGGACACAAAGAATGGCAAAAGATAGTATCTGACATTAAGGAGCTCATGGTCTAATTGGAGACAACATTTATAACAATTATGTACAATAATTATGTGCAAATAACATTATGTCTAAACAATTATGTACAAACAGCAATGTCCAAATAATTATGTACAACAATTATGTACAAACAAGCTATAGACAGACTTCATTGGAGATAGTCTCTGAAGGAAAACACTAGCATTAAGAACTGTGCTTATTGCTAGAAAGTTCTACTTAGTCAAAAATGGAACTCCTTATAATTGAATAAGTCTCTCTGCAAATGACTCTAAGGTCATTTCCACCATTGAATCATTGATCTTATGTCCATATATAACGGTACTGTAGGATCTAACATCCCAGTATCAGTTTTGTATATTGAAAGCTCTGTCACAGGATGCTAATATTTTATTTTCCCTACGTTGCAAGTCTGATAATGGGAAGCAAAGGGCCTTTTCTCCTTCTTGGTTTTTTTTTTTTTTTTTTTTTGCCATATTTTCTCCCCACCCCCCAAAACTTTTTAAATAGAGGGAATGAAGCAGACATATGTGTATATAGAGTAAAATAATTTAGCACTAATATGTATTTTAATAGACTCCAGTCTATTTTAATAGACTGTGACATATAAGACTGCTGAGAAGAAGCAGGAAGAGAATCATTTCTGGTGGTCATTTTGGCTTTGGATGCTATTCTTGCGCAGCCTTGATGTCCTTCTCCAGTGCTTCTTGTTATAGGATAGTAGCTTTGGACCATTTGGGATGGCCATAGACATCAGGAATTGACTGATGTGTTGGTGACATCTCAACTATGAGGAGCTGTCTGATCATTATATTTTTTTCTTACTTGGAGGGTACAGGAGAAAAGGGTAAGGACCATGATTAGGAAATGAAGTAGGTTGAAGAACCTTGGGTAGACAAAGTATTCCATAGTATTTTGAATGTCCTTTTAAATATTTTTTATGAAGTCTCTAGGGAATGGGATGACTGATAAATATAAAACATAGAACAAATAGCACTAAATTACCCTGATACTAGCCTTTGGGGGACCCTGGAGTTCTGAATCTACTATTAGGAAGGCCATGCTAGGAATAAGTTTGGGTGCTGGTTAGGAATGATGGATGGGAAGCATTAATTGCTTGGAGGGCTTACTGTTGCCATATGTTGCCATAGCTGTTTAGTTTTGCTCTTACTAATCAGAAAGAGTCAATGAATTATTTAATTAATTAGACTAAATTCCTGAAGGAAGTAAAATGCTATCAAAATCTAAACAATAACAGTAATAATAATAATAATGATAATAATAATAAATTTGTTGTATAGTCATCTGACTTTGTGATTCTATTTGGGGTTTTCTTGGCAAAGATACTGGAGCAATTTGCCATTTCCTTCTTAGCTCATTTTATAGATGAGGAAACTGAGGCAAATAGGGTTAAATGACTTGCTCAGGTCTCATAACTAGCGACTGCAGCAGAATATGAATTCATGATGATGTCTTCCTGATTTCAGGTTGGGCACTCTGTCTACTGTGCCACCTAGCTGTTCAATAATGATAAAAACTACTATCTATATAAGGTTTTTTTAAGGTTTGTAATATGCTTTTGAAAATTACCTTATTTAATTTTCACAACACTTCTCTTAGTTTATTAGATACACTTTATTGATGAAGACACAGACGCCCAGAGAAATTAAGTCACTTGCTCAGCACTGCATAATCAATGAGCATCTAAGATAGAATTTTATTCAGATTTTCTTGACACAATTAGGGCACCTACCTATGGAGTGTAACTAATTTTACAATGGCATAATCTTTTAGGATCATTTATTTTTAAAATGTATCTTTTAAATTTTGGTACCTTGGGCCAAAATCCTCAATCACCTGGGCTTAGTTTAGGGCTTTGCTATCACTCCCCTTTCTACTACTACAAATAGCTGCTTCTGATCAAGATTTCTGTTTTCTAATCAGTATGTAATAGAAACAGTCCCTATTCCAGTGAGTTATAGCCCCTTTTTTGCTTGTTTGTTTCCTATTAGACAGTAGGAAAGGATAATAAACAGTCCCTTCCTATATAGCCTATATAGTTCCTATAAAGAAGGAATATGTGATAATTTTAGATGTGGAAGCTAGATTTATTTGCATATACTTTCAGAATACCCAGAAAGTCCTGGGTATTTGTGTTTGGAGGTGGGATGGGGCTAATTAGGTTTAGGGGAAGTTTCGAGATGGAAAGAGCATGAATGTACTGGGACTGTAGCTCTGAAGAGAAGTGGAAAAGGAGAATAGAGCTGTTACTGCCACCCTTTCCTTTCTTCCTTTTCTCCTTCTGCCTTGTGCATGTTGAGTTGCTCAGCACTTGGGGGAGGTGAGAAACAAGGCTTAGCCTAGAGCTGGAAGGAAGGAATGCTGCTTAATTTTTGGTAGTAGGGGAAAGGAGAAGAGGAAGGAGAAAGGAAAAAGAAATAGAAATATCAAATGAATATGCTCCTTTTGGATGGTCATTTCTGTGTAAAAGACTTATATATACCACCTCTATGTTATTTGAGGATTACCTAACCAATTACAAAATGTTAATAAATCAGAAATTCAAGTTGAGGCAAAAGTTAGTAGAGACCTATATTAGCATCACCTTTCTCCTCCAAGTTTATACTCACACCTCTTTTTGAATGTGTATATGTATGTGTATCTAAGGCGAGAGGAAGGATGTCTGATCTGAAAAAGACTGGAATCTTATCAGCTACAGACAGAGTCCAAATGCATTTTGTAACCCATTCTTTCCTGGCCACCTTTCTGCCTAGGTTGCTGTAGAGATGCCAGACTTGAAAGTAAAAACTAGATGGTGTCCCAGAATTCACCAGCTTAGTAACTGTGACATATAAAACTGCTGAGAAGAAGAAGCAGGAAGAGAATCATTTCTGGTGGTCATTTTGGCTTTGGATGCTATTCCTGCGCAGCCTTGATGTCCTTCTCCAGTGCTTCTTGTTATAGGATAGTAGCTTTGGACCATTTGGGATGGCCATAGATATCAGGAACTGACTGATGTGTTGGTGACATCTGAACTATGAGGAGCTATCTGGTCATTATATTTTTTTCTGAAATTACCAGTTGAACTGTGGGACATTTGCTGGAGGAAAATGAGACAGCTTGGAGAACCATAATTGGACAGAGTGTCCCATAGACTCTTGAATGTTCTTTTAAATTTTTTAAGGTGCTCTAGAATGAATAAATAAAGTAATGGATGAAAAAGCATTTAATAAGCCTTTACTTTGTATCAAGTACCAGGCTAAGCAGTGTGGTGCTAAAGATTCAAAGAAAAAGTGACAATAATTCATGCTCTCAAGAAAGCTCACATTCTAATTGGAAGGGAGAACATACATAGATTTTAGCTTCATGGTTTATGGTAAGACCAAAAAGTCCTTACAATGCTGCACTGGGACAGATGGAAAGGCCAAAGGATCTTTAGGGTGCATCAGTAGGTTAGATGATACTGTTTTTAGAGAATAGAAGTCAGGCTGATTGTAAGTCCTAGAGAACCTTAGGATGAAGTGGTAAGGTAGATGATTAGACTTGATAATCCTCCTTGTTATCAGAAGGATTTTAGCTGGTGACTCCTGGCTGATCCATGCTGTCAAGGGACTGGAGGTATCTTGTATACCACCATTGGGAGTGGAAAAGAGGAACTAAGGATCTTAGTGGAACAAAGATTCTGAGATCCTTCTTCCAGGGTAGGAAAAGAATTGGGATCAGTGGCTACCACAATTATTTTAAGAAGAATGTCCCATACACCTACCTTAGTAATTATTGAAAACTCAGTTTTTTGACTCAGTTCATCAGAGTTGAGCAAAGCCGAAATATCTCTCTTGAATCAACCAAATCACTGAAGGCTTTATATGAGATATAAGAAGTCCTTGACTAACTTAGAAATCCTTTAAAATTATTAGATGGAGGGAAAAACCAAAAAGGAAGTGTGTTAATATTGGCTAGGGAGATTAAACTTTGTTGTTTTGGTTTTATTAAAAAAAGTAGTAGACTAGTTTGGAACTTAGAGATTCAAGGATTTGGCAGTAGAGAAGGAGAGGGGAAGGGCCTCAAAAGCTAAGCTGTGCTTTGATGGCACAAGAAAAATGGACAAAAGAAAAAAGTAAAAGTAGGACTGAGCTATGACAGAGAAGAATTTATAGTAATCTTAGAGCAGAAGATATGGGGTTAACCCACTAATTATAACTATTTCTATGAGAGAAGAAAGTTCTAAATTATAATCCGTACTTCCTCCTCTTCTTCCTTCTTGTCTTCCTCCTCCTCCTTGTCTTCCTCCTCTTTTTTCTTCTTCTTTTAAATGAAGCTTTTTATTTTCAAAACATATGCATAGAGAGTTTTCAACATTAACCCTTGCAAAACCTTGTGTTAATTTTTTTCTCCCTCCCTTCCCCTACCCTCTCCCCAGCCAGCAAGTAATCTATGTTAAACATGTGCAATTTTTCTATACATATTTCCACAATTATCATGCTGCACAAGAAAAATAAGACCAAAAAGGGAAAAAAAATGAGAAAGAAAACAAAATGTAAACAAACAACAACAACAACAAAATGAAAATACTATGTTGTGATCCACACTCAGTCCCCACAGTCCCCTTTCTGGATGCAGATGATTCCATCACAAGATCACTGGAACTGGTCTGAATCACCTTGCTGTTGAAAAGAACCACCTGCATTAGAATTGATCATCATAAAATCTTCTTGTTGCTGTATATAATGTTCTCTTGGTTCTACTCACTTCCCTTAGCATTAGTTCTTGCTAGTCTCTCCAGTCTCTCTGAAGTTATCCTGCTTATTATTTCTTATAGAACAATAATATTCTATGACATTCATATACCACAGCTTCTTCATCATTTTCCAACTGAGAATGAGAACTCCACTCAGTTTCCAATTTCTTGTCACCACAAAAAAGGCTGCTACAAACATTTTTATGCATGTGGGTGCTTTTTCTTTTTTTATGATCTCTTTGGGATACAGGCCCAGTAGAGACATTGCTAGCTCAAAGGGTATGCATAATTTGACAGCTCTTTGGGCATAGTTCTATATTGTTCTCTAGAAGGATTGGATCACGTAACAAGTCCACCAACAATGTATTAGTGTCCCAGTTTTCCCATATCTCCTCTAACATTTATGATTATCTTTTCCTGCCATCTTAACCAATCTAGAAGTATATAGTAGTACCTTAGAGTTGTCTTAATTTGCACTTTTCTGATGAGTAGTGATTTAGAGCATTTTTTCATATGACTAGAAATTGTTTTAATTTCTTTATCTGAAAATTGTCTGTTCATATCCTTTGACCATTTATCAATTGGAGAATGGCTTGTATTCTTATAAATTTGAGTCAATTCTCTATAAATTTTGGAAATGAGACCTTTATCAGATCCCTTGGATGCAAATATTTTTTCCCAGTTTATTGCTTACCTTCTAATTTTGTCTGCATTGGTTTTGTTTGTACAAAAAAACTTTTTAACTTAATATAATTAAAATTATCCATTTTGCATTTCATAATGTACTCTAATTCTTCTTTGGCCACAGATTTTTTTCTCCTCCACAGCTCTGAGAGGTAGATTATCCTTTAGCCTTCTAATTTGCTTATAGTATCCCTGTTTATGTCTAAATAATTAACCCATTTCAACCATATTTTGGTATGGTGTTAGATGGAAGCCGATGATTAATTTCTGTTATGCTGATTTCCAATTTTCCCAGCAATTTTTGTCAAGAAGTGAGTTCTTGTTCTAAACACTTGGGTCTTTGTCTTTACTTTTTTTTTTTTTTTCATATCTCACTATAGTATATTTTTATAGGTTTTTATTTACATGGGTAAATAAATATTTGCATGGGTAATTTTTCAGCATTGACAGTTGCAAAACCTTTTGTTCCAACTTTTTCCTCTTCCCCCCACCCCCTCCCCCAGATGGCAGGTTGAACAATACATGTTAAATATGTACACGTCCATACAGTTATTTTGCTGTACAAAAAGAATTGGACTTTAAAATAGTGTACAATTAGCCTGTGAAGGAAATAAAAAATGCAAGCGGACAAAAATAGAGGGATTGGGAATTCTATGTAGTGGTTCATAGTCATCTCCCAGAGTTCTTTCGCTGGGTGTAGCTGGTTCAATTCATTACTGCTCTATTGGAACTGATTTGGTTCATCTCATTGTTGAAGAGGGCCACGTCCATCAGTATATAATGATCTTCTGGTCCTGCTTATTTCACTCAGCATCAGTTCTTGTAAGTCTCTCCAGGCCTTTCTGAAATAATCCTGCTGGTCATTTTTTACAGAACAATAATATTCCATAACATTCATATATTACAATTTATTCAGCCATTCTCCAATTGATGGGCATCTACTCAGTTTCCAATTTCTGGCTATTACAAAGAGGGCTGCCACAATCATTCTTACACATACAGTTTCCTTTCCCTTCTTTAAAATCTTGCTGGGATATAAGCCCAGTAGTAACACTGCTGGATAAAAGGGAATGCACAGTTTGATAACTTTTTGAGCATAGTTCCAAATTGTTCTCTAGAATGTTTGCCTTTACTTCTTTACCCAAACTCTTCACCATTACAATTAGTTACATCCATATACATTTAAATTAAATCAGAGAGCTAAACCTCTATCTGCCTAAAAGTAAGGTCTTTTCTTCACTAGAGGTTCTGAGTAATTGTGATACTACTCCTTACTTTTCATTTAACATTACCTTTCTAAAGGAGTCAGGGAGGGAACAATGTGGACCTGAAAATTCATTATATTGCCTGTAGGCTTAAAATGAGCTAATAATTACAACAGGGTGTGGAAAGCCAAAGTGCTCTATCCATCCTTACAAAGTCAAGAGAAAACTAGGAAAGTCTAGCCTGTTGAGTGGTCTCCCTTTGGCAAATCTGTGAAGAACCTGAACAAGAGAATTAACAAGAAGATGAACAAGAGTTATTCATATAGTGTTTTGTAAACTTTAAAGTGTGTTATAAATATAGCTGTTATTACTATTATGACTCATTTGAACTTTAGGTTTGAAAATATGTCTGGGATTTCACCTATAACTAACACTACAGTAAAACCTTTATTGTAGAATATGCTTTAATGTGGCTGAGTCCACACCCTAAAGACTGAATCTATTGGTGTTAAATATTAACAATTATATTTGAAGTAATAAATACATTCCCTTTCATATTCATTATAGCTACCACTCCAAACCTTTTTCATTGTTTTCAAGTCTCATCCTCTCCCTTCCCCAGCCTGACTTGTATATTCTTTATTTGTATATATCATCATTTATGAATGATTTCTATTCCTAAAATGATGAATGTTTCCCTCTTAACTTCCATTAAATCAAATAAACAAACCCAAACCCTAACAAACAAAAACCTCTGAGTTTTCACTCATTTTTTCCTCCCTTTCCACATTAGAGGTAAGAATATTTATTCTTATAACCCTCTACTTGTGCTTTCATGAAGGAATTTGGCTTCTTTCAATTTTCTTTTCTCTTGCATCTTCAATCTCATCTCTTTTCCCTTTGCCTGCAAATGTGTTTTCCTAACGTAAGAAAAGAAAGTTCTTTTGCCCTGTCACCCTCTCAAACTTCCCTCCTTTCACCTTCAGATTTAAGGGGAAAAAAAAAAAGCTTCCATTGCCCCTTCTTTCTTATCATCCATCAATTCATGACCCTTTGACCTCTTCCTAGAACAGTCAATCTTTTCTGGTTTGGAACTCTTTGAATTAGTTCCAGTTAATTCTTAAACTCTCTTTACATTTTGAAGATGTCATTTTGTGGTTATGTCACAATGCCTTGACTTATTTCAGTGAGAAGCATTCCTTAGTATCTGGAGACCTAGATTTCAGTCCAGGTGCTGATTTCAATTCATGTGACTGACTGTGTCAGCATGCTAAGTTTCTGAACTCTTAGTGTTAGGTTTCTTATCTGTAAAGTGAAGGTACTAAAACTTATATTACCTACTTCACAGAGTATTGTGAGGAAAATGCTTAAAGCATTATAAAAGATTTTTACTTTTGTTATTATTAATTAAACCCTTCAGTCAAAAGCTAAGTAAATTTCTTAGTATTTTTTTCCTGAGACAAACTCCATTTGACATAAAACCAACATGCTCAAATGAATTATGTGATTTCATTGAAACCTATTCATGTATGACTATTCTCTTGTCTATGTCCCCTTTAGACTCCATCAAGGTCTTCTTGACTTTCTTTTGAAATTTGAAATCTGGCTTTTCACTAAGGTTGGCAGCTAGGTGACAAAGTGTTTAGAGCACTGGGCCTGAAGACAGGAAGATGTGAGTTCAGAACTAGTCTCTGTCATTTACTAGCTATGAGACCTGTTTACCTCAGTTTTCTCAGTTGTAAAATAGGGATAGTAACTATATTTACTTTTCAGGATTGTTGTGAGGTTCAGATAAGATAATGTGTTTACCATAGTACCTGGCACATAGTAGGTGCTATATAAAAGCTGATTCCTTGCTGTTCATCCAGCCAGACCTCACCCAGATAACAAAGATGTAACTGTTTGTCCTTCAGGATGGAGTCCCTCACTGAGGCAGAGTTGAAGGAGATTTTCTCCTTTAAGGATTTTCAGAGTGGGGGCAGCTAGGTGGTACAGTAGATAGAGCACCAGCCTTGAATTCAGGAGGATCCGAGTTCAAATCTGGTCTCAGACACTTAACACTTCCTAGCTGTGTGACCCTGGGCAAGTCACTTAACCCCAGCCTCGGGGGGGGGGGGGGGGGAGAAGTCATTAAGGATTTTCAGAGTTTTGGGGTCCCCTCTTCAACTTGACCAGTACATTTTTCCTTCCTATTATATATTTCCTAGATGATATCTTTTACTCCTATTCTCCTTCTGAGACAGTAGAAGCACCTTCCATCCTTGCATCCTCTCCCTCTGATTGGCTGATTATATCTCAAACCTCCACTTTAAGGAGAATACCTAAGCCACCCAGGTCTTCATTCTTCTTTACCTTGAACTGATTTTTTTAGAACTTTCTTCATAATGCTGTGTTGAAAACCTTCATTCTTTCCCACATCCTTTTCCTTCTATACTACCAGTTTTTCCATCTTCTTTGTGTCTAAAACTTTCCATATGTTATCTTCCCCTATAAGAACGTAAGTTCTTCAGGGCAAGGACTCTCTCTTTTTCTTCTTGTATTTGTATTACCAGCCTTTATCACAATATCTGGCACATAGAACTTAATAAAAACTTGTTGATTTGATTAATGTGTTTTAGAGAGTATATACCCATCATGTTCTCTAAACATACATTTGTTTCAATTGCTTTTTTTCCATCTTTGTTTTCCAAATTTGTTTTTGCCATTTCTTTTTATTTTATTTGCACATCAAGATTGAGATATAGGGTTTAATAGTGGTGGTTCCACTATTCTTGGTAGAGAAATCAGTTTATTATCATGATATTGGTGAATCTTTTCATTTTTCTTTTGTTTGTAAGTTCTTCCATTTTCATCTTTGAAAATCCTTGGGTCATACTTGAGATGACGTTCCTTAGTTACTTTTCTTGCTAAGCTTTCTTTAAATTGCTTTACTTTGGCTTTATGACATAGTACTGCTCATAGTTCTTTCTTTCATGAATTCCCTTTGGGTCTTCCATTTTGTGGAGGGTCCTCTCCTACCTGTGCTTTTGATTTACCATGTCCTGTACTATAAGAAAATGTCTTTATTTTTGCTTATATTTGTAGCTGTTAGCACATTACCTGCCACATGGTGAACAATTAATGTATATTTCTTTGTTTTGCCTTTTTCATGATCCTTTATTACATAAACAAAGGGATCTCTATACTAATTGTGACTACTAGGTCTTTGATGTATCAAGAATATAAGAAATGAAGATTTTTAAAGGCATATTTTTAATTCTAGCTAAAGGTTGCCTTTGGCAGCCATCTTTCTAGTTAGCAAATTATGTTTGTTGACTTTGGTGCTTCCTGGGCTCCTTTTTGTCTCCCTGTTGTAGCTATTAATTTTTACTAGTTAAACTTCTAATAAAAGAATTCTAATTAGTGTCAACATAGTTTCTATTGTTCATCTCTCTCTTTTTGATTTTCATTTACTTTTAAAAATAGTACAGGTTATATCATGTTCATGTTCTGTCATAATTTTTGCTCATTATTAGTACTAAAAAAACCCATCAAACTAATTTTGATCTTAACAGTGATGATCTGACTGTATACATATAGCTCACTCAGAGATAACTTTTTTGTCATTAACAAGATTTGGCTTGTCTATTAAATATAATCTATTTTGTTCTTTTCCATGTCCTTTGGTGCTACTCATATCCAGTGTTTATCAATTGTTTTCTTGAAGATATAATTTTGGAGACTACTGTGTAATCATCAAATCTTTGGTTTTTCTCATTTCTTTCCCTCAACTATATTTTCTCATATATTTCTCCTTACCTTTACTTTTCTCTACCTTTGTACTGAAGTCACCAAATATGAGATTATATGATGATGTATTCTGCAGGGTTATATCAAGTTCTTTATAGAATTTTTGATTTACTTTACCCTCTACAGTCAATGCTGGTGCATAATATTACTGTTATTTTCCTGATATTCTTTTTGCAAATACTTATTATTGTTGCAACATATAATGACCAAATATCCCATGAAATAATGTTTCTTATGTTCCTGAGCATATGATAAAAACTGTTCCAATAACTTTTGCCTCTCCCAAGGAATGTCTATGAACCAATCTTCAGTTTAGCTCCAACTTCTTTGTTTCTTTTGGTTTTGTTTTAGTGACCAGGTCAAGATTGATGTATTTGTCTGTCACTGGAAGGATCTTACATTCACAGTACGGATAGTTAGATTGAAGCTTATTGGTGAAAATATTACTATTTTCTGTTTCATTTTTAATCACTCTTCATGGTCACCAAAAAAAAAACAAAAAAAACAACAAAAACAACAAAAACAAAAAAACAAAAAAAACAAACAAAAAAAAAAAACCACAAAAGGGATATGCAAAGACTGAAGATCATTTAAATTTTATCTTTATTGCATGGGTTACCATGGCCAAAAAAAATAAAAAAATCATCGCCAGGTAGCTTAACTACTAGCAACGTGCCTTTCCACAGTTCCTGCTATTGGTCTTTGGGAAACAGATTTTCTTGCCAAGGCCCATCCTGGAACCTTTTCAACAATGTATAATTTGCCAGAGCTTATGCTTCACTGGCACAGCCTCTGAGAATCCAGGGTGGCACTGGAAAGTCAACATATCTTGTACAAAATTGCCTACTTAACAATTATAAGCAAATGCATAACTTCACAATTAAATCAAAGAAAGCCATTTTGTCCAGTATTGCTAGTCCTATAGAATATCATTTGTTTCTCTTGATGTATGAAAAATGTAGTAACTACAATGTACACATAAGTCCCATGTTTAAATTATGACAAGAAAAGATCAGGACTTCTAGACCTAGGAGAAAAAAAAAAAAAAACTTGACCTTAGCCCCCCCCCCAAAAGAGACAAATTACATTTATGTTTTATATAATTGAATTTAATTAAGTAATTTTTTTTTTTTTTTACATAAGATCATTTCTTTGTTTTTAGTCCTTATAGGTGAAAATTTTATTAGATTCTCATTCAGGTTCCACTTGATCCTATTTCATGGGCTTCTTCTTTTCCTTTTATCTCCTCTACTTTTTTTTTTTTTTTTCCCTTCTCCCCTCTACCTAAGTGTTCTTTATTCTAGGGTTTTTTGTTTTTTGTTTTTTTTTAATGCTGGCATATTTTTGCAGCAGACTTTCTGAATAAGTCTCATAGCCCAAAACAGGAATAGAGAAGTGAGTCACTTGGATAGATTCTGAAACAAAGGTTTTAAAATCAGATTATGTAAATGGTCTGATCCCTTTAGCCCTTAGTAACCCCTAGATGATTTTTATACTGAAAGACTACTAGAATCATTTAGATAACAAGCCAGAAGACTCTCCTACTCCCACCACTAACCTAAGATAAGAATAATACTTTCATTTATATAGCATTTTGAGATTTGAAAAAGACTTTAAATACTTTATGTATACTAATAAATACTTGCTGGCAGGTTGAGACAGGAAGTACCTCAAAAGATATTGAGATAATAAATTGCTGGGTAAGGGACCTAAGAAACATCTTCTAGATTTTCTATTTTTATTGATGTCAGTAGATTTTCATATTGTGACAGAAGTTTATGATCCATACTCAAGGGTACAAGTTGTTTTTAACCCCTTCTCCCCATATAAACATAGAACAGTATTTACTTTTTACTAAGTCCTTCCTAATTGATGGATAAAAATACTTTGCTGCTGAGTATTAAGGGACTAAAACTGTAAGGAAAGCAGGGTTATTAGAGAAATGCCTTCCCAGGAGCTAGACATGACCTCTAGCTATTTGCCAACATACATGCACCTTGCTGGAATGAGACAGCAACTCTTCATTTGTTTCCTGTTGATTTCTTGGGATTTGTGGTTTGTATTGAAGATACTACTGAATGTGAGAAGAATGGAATTTTATTAAGGAAACTCTTCCTTGCTAATCTATAAAAATGAGGCTTCAACTCTCAAAAGTTTTTCTCTTGTGGGCCTTTCTCTTGTTGCATAACATTTCTCCTCTGAATTCTCAGCAAGGGAATAAATTAATTTCTCTCTCCTTCCTGTAAGCACATGGCAATGGGAAACACATGATTGTCTAGGCAAACCCGATTTTTGGGGCATATTTCTTCTGCCTCAATGTTTTCTTTCCTGACCTCAGACCAGGAACTAATGATTCTGAGAAATGGTTTTTGCCAAGTTTTGACAGCTACCTTATGGATTGAAAGGTCGGGTTTGTGATCTGGGCTAGCCAGAAGGAGAAACACTTCTCTGAGGAGAAGATGGCACCACCAGTATTATTCTGTAGTGGAAGATTAAAGAAAGCCCAAACCATGTCTGGAGGCTAGGAACTCTGCTTTGTGTGAATTGTTAGGGTAAATCCTTCAAAGTGATCGAGAAATGTCTTACAAAAATTGTTGTAAGCCTTATAAAAGCTCTTTATCTTCTGGAGGCAATATAATGAGTGTAATGGATTATGTATATTCTGTTTCCTGTATCATTTAGTACACACTTTTGAATTATTTTAGGTATAAGAATTTTCTGTCATTGAGGAAATAAAGCGCTGTCCTATATCTGATATTCAAATTGTACTTTTCTAGGAGTGAGTATGTTATTTGCATGTTGGGGAAATTCTATACATGAACTATACCTAGATATTTCCCTGGAGTTTTACTCTGATATGAGTAAGAGAACACAGAAACTTCATCCTCTTTTACATAGTTAGCCTTAGGCTATATTACTTTCAGTTTATTTGAAAAGTCATTCCTTGGGGGAGGGCAACCTCCTGAGCCTTAGGTCTCATCTGTAAAGTTTCTTTGCAATTACAACTCCTCAGATTAGGTTGGATTGAGAAATTTACCCAGGACTAAATTGCTCTATTACAAAAGGATATCAATCTGGATTTAATTACATCCAATAAGAGCTATTAGAATTGTCTGTGTGAATGTGTGTATATATGTGTATGTATGTGTGTTTGACTAAAAGATCCCTGATCAATTGAGTCCCCTTCCCTCACAACCCCACAGTATGTAGGGTAAACAACAGAGACAAAACAAATGTTAGGTTAAATCCTTTCAGACTTTGAGGGACCGACACTCAAGTCTTAAAAAAAATAGCTTTTTGTTTTTCAAAATACATGCAAAGATAGTTTTCAACATTCACACTTGCAAAACCTTGTCTTCCAAATTTTTATCCCTACCTCCCCCATTCCCTCTCCCCTAGACAGCAAGTAATTCAATATAGGTTAAACATGTGCAATTCTTTTGAACATATTTCTGCACATATCATGCTGTACAAGAAAAATCAGCTCAAAAGGGGAAAAATAAGAAAAAAAACAAACAAGCAAACCACAGCAGTGACAAAGATGAAAATACTATATTCTCCACATTCAATCCCCATAGTTCTCCTTTTGCATATGTATGGCTCTCTCCATCATAAGACTATTAAAATTGCCCCTAATCACCTAATTCCAAAGTTCAAGTTTTTTAGAGGATGTGAAACTTTGTTCCATTTACAACTTAAATTTTCAGACTTTTATTGGTCATTTATACATAGCTAAGAGTCTAAGTTCTTGGTCTTTGGCAGAGATATTCAGAAGACAATCATCCCATAGAAAAGGACTCAGCTCTTTTTATTTTCTCTTGTATTCTTGGACAGTATAGCTAGTTAGGGAGGAGGAAAAATCTCTCTTTCTTTCCTCACCCCCATCAACAGAGTTTCCCCTCCCCTCAGGTAATTGGAGTTATGTGACTTGCCCAGAGTCACACATCCAGGAAGTGTTAAGTGTCTGAAGTCAAATTTGAACTCAGGTCCTCTTGAATTCAAGGCTGGTGCTCTATTCACTGCACCACCTAGCTGTCCCAACAGAGCTATTTTTAAACAGAAGTGCACATGGTCATAGGAAATATTGTGCTTATTGGGCAGTTCCAGAATGCCCCTGTGAAGTCAAGTCTGAGAAAAATTGAAAATATGGTGCTTGGAATGGAGGTCCTACCTGGAACTGAATATACTACTGGTCCCATAACATTTCAAAATTAACTTGTCCAAAAGATAACTCATCTTTCCATCTCCTATATTGCAAATTTAGCTTTCTTTCTCATTTTCTTATTTTTGACTAGGACACCACTATCTTTCCAGCTACCTTGTTTTCCTTTCTTGGTATCATCTCCAGCTCTTCACTCTCCCTTAGCTTTTAATCTCCATAACACCTCTTGCATTTGTGTCTTTCTCTTCCTCCCCTAGATTGGTTCTGTCATTATCTCTTCTCTGGGCTGTTTCAATAGCCTTTTTATTAAGTTCCCTGCCATAAGTCTTCCAGTTCATCTTCTACAAAACTCCCCAAACTCCCAAATTTCAAGCTTGACCATATCACCTCTTTACTCAATAAACATATTTCAATAATCAAAGAGCAAATATCAACTTTCTGTTTGGCATTTAAAGCTCTACGTTACTCCTTGTGGTCCATCCTAACCATCCTTCCTCATAAACAGCACTGTTGCCTATATCTCTGCCTTGCTTAATATTCCTGCAGTGTACTTATCCTTTGTGATACTATTCTAAGAAGTTTTTTGTTTCTATTTTCCAGTTCATTATATATGTGTATATACTTTGTATATATTCTATTTCCCCTCACTATATTGTAAGTTTCTTGAGAGCAGGCACTATTTTAGAGTTGTTTTTGAACATTCAAAGTTAGTACAAGGCTGAGCACATGGTTAATAAGTATTTGCGGCTAGGTGTATTGACACTAAAATATGGGTTCTAATATTTTATGAAAGAGTTAAAAAATACCTTGGGCCAGAATTGCTGCTGAGACCAAAAGTGGAAATTGTAGAGAACTTAGCCCATTTCGGGAACTTGCCTAGTTAAGGAACATATCTAGGAAGTCCAATAAAATTCATCTCCTAGCAGAAATGCTTTGCTTCATGAGGACATTGTGATAATGTTTCAAAGGCATTCGGCAATACCAGGAGTCTGGGCCATTTTGATTTCCTCTGTGTGGCATAACACTATACATGCAGACAGAAAGACTAAGGTTCAGATCCTATTTATAACACTTGCTAGCAGTATGAAATGGGCAAGTCACAGGTTGTTTCTTCGAATGAGGTTGATAGACTAGATGGTCTATAAAGTCCTTTTCCATTCTAAATTTGTGACTCTAAAAGTAAATGTTCACTCCTCTCACTGAGATAGAATTTGTGACAGTATTATGGGAGTAATATTTACTCTGGTATTTTAGAAAATAAATTTGCCTTGAACTAATTGTACCATTTGATTAAAATTTTTAAAGTTTTCATTTTTGTAAGATTTTGAGTTCCACTTTTTTTCTCTCTGCCTCCCTTGCCTCCTCCCTGCCAAAGACAGCAAGCAATCCAATATAGGCTATACATGTACAATCATTTAAAAAATATTTCTATATTAGTCATGTTTGAGCATCTAATTCATTTTGACTAGAGTAAATGTTAATACACTGATGGAAACTTGTGAGCTATAATTTTTAGACTACAGATCTAAAAGCCCCTTGAATTTGAGGTAGTTGATGATCCAATGTAAGTAAGAATTTGGGTAAGGGGAATAACCCAAGATGATACTATAGAATATTTCAGTTAAAAGGGAACTTAGCTCACCCTGCCAATGTGCACAGTCTACAGATGAGAAAACTAAGACTTGGAGAGCTAAGTGACAATTTTACTTTTAGGATTAAGTCAAATGAATCAGATCTCTCTTCTAGCTTTTCCATCTTTCTACTAAATTGATTCTTTACATAGATAAACAATGCTAATTCCTTCAACCAATTCATATATAGTATAATTTCTAGTGCCCTAATCATTCTAAATCTACTTATGAAGAGACTTTAGCTTATCAGTGCTGTTTTTGAAATTTCACATCCACTGGTGATCACAGTATAGTCAGATAAGGGCAGGCTACAATATAGCCTCCTTCTTTCTTTGTATCATCTCATAGAATTTTAGAGTTGGAAGAAATCTTCAGTGGACATATTGTCCAACCCATGCCTGAAAAAGAAGTCCTGCTATGATATACCCAGCAATAGTTTGGACTCGGCCTGAAGGCCTGCACTACTTTCCAAACATTCCTTACCAATTTTGACCAGCTTTAATTGGCAAGATGTTTTTCCTAACATCAAATCTATTTTTTTTTTTTGGGGGGGGTGCTATTTCTGCTCATTGCTCCTGGTTCTATCCTTTTAGGCCAAACCAAATATAATCCCTCTTCCACATGACAGTATTTGAGTACACTTATTGTGTCCTTTGATTCTTTTCTTTTTCAGACTAAACATCCTCAATTCTTTCAGCCATTTGACCTATAACATGGATTCAAGGTGCATTATTATCCTGTTTACCATCCTTTGAACACTATCCACTTTATCTATTGATATTCCTAAACTGTAATGCTCAAAACTGAACACAATCTGAATCATAAACTGAACATAACTAAACATACTCCAAATAATTTGAGTAGAGTAGACAAGGACTATTTACTCTCTCATTTCTGGAAACTATTTGTGGCCCTTCTAATGAAACTAAAGATCACAGTCTTTTTGGATACCATTTCTGACTTTTCGAGATTAAAGACCATCAAAACCTCAAGATCTTTTTCAGACAACTGTCTCTTTTATTCTATACTTATGAAATTGATTTTTAGAAATCAAGGGTAAGAATTTACATCTATTATTATTTAATTTCATCTTTTTAGATTCCGCTCAATGCTTTAAACTGTCAATACCTTTTTAGATCCTAACTATCATTCACCTATATCTCCCAGTTTTATCAAATATTGAGTTTTCAGTCAATGCCTTTGTTTAAGTCATTGACAAAATATTAAATGGTATAGAGCCAAACAGATCTCTGGGCCACTCCACTGAATACTTTTGGCTAAAATGATATTGAGTTGTTAACAAATACTCTTTGAGTTCAGAATATCAGGTTCACATCCATCTAATTGAATTATCTCATTCAATTCTTCAATTTCTAATTTCTTGAAAAACATTTTTTAATGCTTCTTTGGATTTTTTTTTTCCCTCTTTGTTTTCCTATGGAACTTCTTCCTCTATTCCACTCCTCTTCCCCTCGTCCCCCAGGAATACATTATTTTTTTCTGATAATCCAGAGTACAGCAATTTCGGCTTTTTACCTCGTTATTTTTAAAGAAAGACATTTCTAAGAGGACTAATGACATCAGGAAGGTGATGTTATCACTTGCAATTGAGTTGAATTTAAGTGAGAAAGGGCTATGTAAGCCTCACTCTCTCCTTTGAAGATATCTGAGTCTAGCAGCAAGATATAGATCAGGATGACTGGAAATGGCCTTGGTTACAGTGGGAGACTTCTGCTTTTCTAAGCTTAGCTTTTCTTTCCCATATGTGAGTCTGTCTGAGGAAACATCCATTCACTGATCACGGCTAGGTAAGAAATGTGTGCAAAGTGCCACGGGAATGAGAATCATTTCAGAGGTGTTCTTTGTAGGAAAGGTGAATTTTATCTGGGATAAGCAGAGAAGATTACATGGAAGCAGTGGCTTTTAAAGTAAGCTTTAATAAATATGATAGGAAGAGGTCATGAAGAACAACATTCCAGGAAGAATGAACGGGTTGAGCAAAGGGGTGGAGGAGGTAAAGTACAGTATCCATTTGAAGAATGGAAAATAATCCAGGTCAGTTGATTTGTTTAAGGGAGTGGCATCAAATAGGACAAGGATAGTAGTTTGGGGACACATTTTGGAGGATTTTGCTATATAGATTTTTGACTTTACTCTCTAGGCAAAATATTGAAAACTTTGACTAGACAAGTATCTTTCTTAAATTTTAGGAGGATAGTTGAAAAGGCCACCTCATGATCCTTAAGGTTTTCCAACCTATTTAGTCCAGACTGGTAATAGCTGTTTACTATAGTTTTTATTCCTGCTCTTACCAGAAAACAGAACTCCTTAATTACCTGTTTCAAGGAAAGTAGAAGTGTATGTGGGGGAAGAGTGTGTATGTGTGTCTACTGGAATGTTGAAGTGTTAGCATATAGAGTATGCCAAAGATAAATGGGGGTTGGAAAGTGTCACTTTGAAAGCTTCTTCTTCTTTTTTTGGGGAAGAAAATTGTAAGGGGTCATTTAGGGCATGTGATAGTGCTAAAAACAAATAAAAAGAATGATCAATTAAACATTAGAAAATGCATAGAAGAGAGCAAAAGGAAATTCAGAAAGGAAGCACAGACAAGCTGGGAAGTATTGGGACTACAGTGTTTTTTCCAGTATATATTTTCTTTTTCTTTTTTAATTAATAGTTTTTATTTACCAGATATTTGCATGGGTAATTTTACAATACTGACAATTGCCAAACCATTTGTTCCAATTCTCCCCTCCCCCCCAGATGGCAGGTCGACCAATACATGTTAAATATGTTAAAGTATAAATTAAATACAATATATGTATACATGACCAAACAGTTGTTTTGCTGAACAAAAAGAATCGGACTTTGAAACAGTGTACATTTAGCCTGTGAAGGAAATCCAAAATGCAGGCGGACAAAATTAGAGGGATTGGAAATTCTATGTAGTGGTTCATAGTCATCTCCCAGAGTTTTTTCGCTGAGTGTAGCTGATTCAATTCATTACTGCTCTAATGGAACTGATTTGGTTCATCTTATTGTTGGAGAGGGCCATGTCCATCAGAATTGATCATCATACAGTATTATTGTTGAAGTATATAATGATTTCCTGGTCCTGCTTATTTCACTCAGCAGTATATATTTTCGAAAGGAAAATAAATATTCTATACCTAAAGGAGATTTACCTTTTAACATGCAGTCCTCTTTTTCTACTCTTCTTTTTTACATGGAAATGTTCATGGTCATTGATGTTTATTATTTTTAAAAAGTTGGCAGAGGAGGGAAAGAAAGTATCCTTTATCCACCTTCAGCAAGAAGCCAGAGCGGATGTGTGATAGGAGATGACTTGAGTGAATGCTTAGCCCCATCCCCCTATTAAATAAGTAACTGATTTAGCATCATTAGCTAGAATGTATGTGGCACAAGAATATGAGCTCATATCTTCTGATTCTCAATCCAATATCCTTCTTTCTTTCCTTACAGAAAAGACATATATGAGTTAGGGAAAGAAAAAAAAAAAAAAAGCAATTATGGAGATCATTGCTTTAGAGCTAGAAATGGCCACTGAGGTCATCAATCCAATCCCCTTATATTTACAGACTAGAGAAATTGCCACAAATGGATATTCATACAGGTAGAAAGTGGTAGACATTCTCTAACTCCAAATATTTACTCTTTCCACAGTACCATCTTGCTTGCCTGAAAATACTTAAATGAATATATCCCAAGAGTGGTTATTAATAATTCAATGTCAACTTGAATGAAGTCTGAGGCAGTGTTTCAGTGATTTTTCCTTGACTCTGTGGTTTTTAATTACTGAAAACATGAATGGTATGTTAGCAGATTTTCAAATGACGCAAAATTGTTGTTGTTGTCCAGTTGGTTTTGGTCATGTCTGATCCTTTGTGACTCCATTTGGGGATTTCTTGGTAAAGATATGGAAGTAGTTTTGTCATGTTCTTTTCTAACTCTTTTTACAAATAAGAAAACTGAGACAAAAAGGATAAAGTGTCTTGTGCAGGATCATACAACTATTTCTAACACAGGATTTGAATTCAGATCTTCTTGACTCTAGGCTGGGCATCCTATCCATTGTTTCACTTAGTATATAGCTAAAATTTTATTTGATAATGCCATGATCTAAAAAGATCTCAATAGGACAAAATCAGATAAAAAATTAATATAGTTAATGTAATTTAATTTAAAAATATTTTAGGTTCAAAAAGTCACATGTACCAGTACAACATAAGGAATATGTGAGTAAGTTGTAATTTACCTGAAAAAGATTAGAAGTGCTCTAGTGGACTAAAAACTCAGTATGAGTTTTTACTTCTAGAATAAGGGAACATGTGTTCAAATCTCAGTTCTTATACTACTTGGATCTTGGGTCTCTCTTTTCTCATCTCATCTAAAATGAGGGTGTTAGAACTGTAGTCTAAGTCTATATACACATGTACATATATATATATATATACACACATATGTATGTATATAGGATTTGTATGTATGTATTTATATATACATATGAACATATAATTTACCCAGGGTTATGTAACAATTTAGTGTCTGAGGTTCTATCTGAACTCAAATTATTCTCTCACTAGTGGTTGCTAAAACCTGGAGTCAGGAGCACTGATTTTTCTGAGTTCAAATCTGGACTCTTACTTTAGCTGTGTGATTCTGGGCAAGTCACTTAATCCAATTTATCTTAGTTCCTCATTTGTAAAAAAGTTGAAGAAGTAAATGTCAAACTACTTCAGTATCTTTGCCAAGAAAACCCTAAATGGGGTCATGGAGAGGTGGACATGACTGGAAAATGATAACTAGCTTGGCTCCATCCAATGTACCACCTAATTTCCTGGTGGGGGATAGAGGATAACAGTTTTCAAATGTTTGTAGGGTTTTAATAATGAGAAGGGAATAGTTTCTCCTTTTAAGGCAAAATTATTGGTTTCCTAATAATTGCCAACTACCTAAAAGTAGAATGACTTGGACTGAGGGTGGGGATGGGGTAAAGTATACTTTACTCTAAGCCCATTTATCCTTCATTGGAGATCTGTCAACTAAGCTGGATTGGTGAGATCACTATAAAGATGTACTAGTTAGCTTCTATTGTATCTTCTCAGATTCTATGATTATATGAAAGTGAGGCTTTGAGAGGGAAAGAGATCTTCTTAAGGTCTCATTCATTGAGTAGCAGATCTCGGATTAGATCTCATGCTCCAAATCCTCTACATGTTTCTTTTGCAGATAGGAAAAGGGAAGTATGATTTTCCTTTCCATTCCTAGTTGTACTATTAAGTTGATGTATGACCAAGACAAGGCATTTGTTTTCTCTGTGCTTCAGTTTCTCAGCCTTTAAAATTCTTGTAATATCAATTTCCTTTTATAGAGACAGTATGGTGTAGTATTTCAATAGGAAGCACTGTATAATAATAATAGATAATAATTTGCACATTAAATCTCCAGAAGAAAACTTGGTGGTTCTGAGTGTTCCTACTGCTGAAATTCCCAATATATATTAAATTCAATTTTAAAAAATCATATGACAGCAATATCTATGCCATAAAATATCTAAATCTCAGCTAACACCTCACTTATTTCCAGTAATATTCCATGGAATGTCCCATTATAACTAGAGAGTTTAAACACTCCTCCAGAGCCTATTGTAATGGATTTTTATTTGTAATGAAACTTAGGCAAATCATTCAATTTCTGTGAGTCTTTCCTTATCTGTAAAATGGAGCATTTGTGCCAGATTTCTAATCTTACCATCTATCTTAATAACTTTTAAAAAAATCCATAAAAGTCTTTCTTAGACATGATAAGTGTTTTGGTTGTAGAGATTGGGGTAAGGGGAGATCTAAGGGAATGAAATTTATATAGGAAATTCTAGACTAACTAAACAAAACAAATGCCTTTTGGAAAACCATTATTATAAAATACTTCATAGAAGGATATATTTCAATAAAATGTAAACCTTATGAGGATAGGGATGGTTTTGTTTTTGTCTTTGCATCTTTTAGCACCTAAGGCAATGCCATGAATGTCCTAGGCATTTTAAATAAGTTTTGGTTTTGTATTTTTCTGCATTGGAAGTAATGCTTTGAAAATAAGAAAAATTGGGTTTAAACATCTCTGGTATACATAAACGCACATGATTCTAGACTTAATTCTTTTCAAAAACAAAACAAATGTGAACTCTGAGGATAATTTAACATACCATTTGTAATCTGCAATTATCTGCAGCTTAAGGTACCATTAGAAAATATTTATTGAGAACTTTTTAGTAAAACACTAAATGGGAACTAGTTTTCTCTAGTTAATTCTCCAAGTAGAGAGATGATATTAACCCTGATTGACAGAGGAAAATAGCTTAGCTGGGAGTTCCCTATACTAATAAATCACAGATCTAGTTATTATCCCTTTGTTTGTTTGTTGTTTACCTAGGATATCATTGCTGTAGAGAACTACCTGTGTAGAAATCTTCACTAATTCAGGTCAGCAAACCATCTTTAGTTTATAGCTTTGGAGAATTACTTAGAGACACTGAGATTTTTTCTATTTTGCCCAGGGTCAGACTTGGTATTAAAATTACTTAGAATAATAGGTATCAGAGGCAGAAATTGAATCTAAGACTCACACACTATCTTATGCTACTTCTCAATAAATAGTTGTGAACTACATTTGAGGAAATAAAACATAATAGGTAGCAAAAGGCATTCACATATAGCCTTTTGGGTCCATCATCATCATCTTCATTATTATCTAAATAAGACATTCATAATCTGGCATTCATGGACTCCAAAAGAATTCAAATATCTCTTTTAAGGGATGCACAAACTTAGTTCAGAATTTTTTTTTTTTTTTTTTTTTTTTTTTTACATTTTCATTAACCTTTAATTGAATTGTTATTTTTTCAGTTATTTTAAAAACATTTTTCTGATTGGGGTTTCACCTTACTACCAAGGTCTGTGACATGCACAAAAAAGGATAGAAAGCCATGATCTAAATATATTAATTTGGTGCTATGCTTAGCAAATGCTTTTCTTCCAAAATTCATGGAATATACTGTCATTTTGTTAATAATTATTTATTTTATTATATTTTAAGTCTAGAAGAGAAACTATTATCTCAAAGTTTTGGCTCAGTTTATACTATATTCAACATCATTTTTGTTTTGTGTGAAAAGATGAAAAGAGTTTTTGGCAAAATTGGAGATTGAAGAGAAATGCTATTTTATATTTTAAGCCTTGGTGTTTACAAATATCCCTGGACATTGAAAATTTATAATCTATAATAAAAAAACTTCCAACATTTTTAGATTCCTGAAGCATAATTATATTTTAGAGTTTGCATCCATTAGAACTCATAGATAATTTGAGCTGTGGACTACTTGTCAGCTTTCATGATTTGTATGAGCAACTAAGAAATGCCTAAGTATATCAGAAGAACTAGAACAAAAAAGTCCTGGATGACACAAGTTTTGCATCTTTATTTATACAATCGCCTTTTTCTTGATAAAATCTTTGTTTTCTGCCCTACCTAAGTTTGGAATTTCTGGAAAAGGGTCTCGAGGTTATGTTCTAGATCCTTATTGTCTTCCCCAGAAGTATGGAAACTCAGGAGAGAATCTAATAGATTTTTCTTTGTAAGAGTTGTATTACTGATTCGGTAACCACTTTTCATGGCTCTATTTTCTTATCTTCTCAGGCCCTAGGGTGTTATTTGAAGTAAGATAATTATTAACTATCAAAACTGAGTATATTTTCATTGATGCCAGATGCAGAAATTTTTTTCCTTCCATATGATTGCCAGTTGAGTTTAGGAAACTGACAATAATATGTAAAGTCTTGGTGATATTTTTCATTTTTGGCCTTGCTTTGTACTTTAATAAAGCTAATCCTATTGTGAGTTTGAATGATCCTTGAAATGTTTGACTTTCATACAACAATAATTACTATAATATCTTATTTATTTATTTTGTCCTAAGGCATTTGGGGTTAAATGACTTGCCCAGGGTCACACAGCTAGGAAGTATTAGGTGTCTGAGGCCATATTTGAATCAGGTCCTCCTAACTTCAGGGCTGGTTCTCTATCCACTGTGCCACTTAGCTACTCCTGTAATATCTTTAATTGCTCTTGAAGCATACTCTTTAAGAACTATAGATTTTGAATATTTTCTTCTTTAAGTATAATTTATTCTTTAAAAACCACAGAATTAAAAGTACAATAAAAGAAAGCAACTGCCATATCACATGTTTATGACATAGTTCTAATATTAAGCTAACAAATATTAACTAAAAGTTAGAGAACCCTAGGTTTTTTTTTTTTTTTTATCAAGGTCAGATGTTCTGTATTGGTCTAAAATTAATAGAAACACATGCATGACTATCATGTATAAAACAAAATGAAAAGATCAAAATTGCTGCATCTCAAGTAATTTACATACCACTATGTTAATTACTGGAAAGTTGAAACAAATAGCCATTTTGTGCAGTTTTTAACAGAAAGTACGATTAAGACTCACTGAAAAGTCCAGAATTTATCCTTTTAAAAAGGCCTGTCATAATCTTCAAAAGTAGGAGAGTATAAACAGAGGGTATATGATACAAGTGTAGTTTTGAATTTTTCACATTCTGTTTTTTCTATGGCATGAAAATGGCTAGTGTAAGAACACAGTGAGTGGCACATTTTGGTCACTTAGCATCTAATAGATATTGTTCTCTTCCCTAGGATGGTATGTGATTGTGTGTGTGTGTGTGTGTGCGTGTGTGTTTTTAAATCCAACATTAAATGCTAGGAATCAATTGTTGGCATTCTTCCTGGAGTGAACAGATTGCTTTGAAATCAACTTAGCTGGAAGGTGGACAGCTTATTATTTTTCTTCCTTATAAGAAGGATTTTTTTTAGTTATGGAAAATAAAGAAGAAAATAGTTAAGTCCAAAAAAATGAGGTGATGAGAGAGGGTGGGAGTAGATTTCTCAAAGATTAATCCATAGCAAGCATTTAATTTTATATAGGGATGTCCAAGTATGTATGCTTTTCTATAAGAATTGGGAAATATATCATGACCTGAGCAGGTAGACTCTCTTCTAACAGATTGATCCTTTGTCTTTCTCAAACATTCAATCTCTATCTGCTAACATTCTCTGCTATCTACAAATGTCCAAATCTTCCTCATCTTAGAAAAAAAATCACTTTGCCCTACCACTTTCTTATATCTTATCTCATATTCACAGTCAAACTTAAAAAAAACAAAACAAAACAAAACAATGTCATCATAAAAAAAAAAGTCTATTCCTATTGCCTGTACTTCTCATTTTCTTACTCACTTTTCAAACCTTTGTCATTTGACTTCCAAACTCAATTGATATTGTTGATTTCCAATTTTCTAGTTGCCAAATCTGATGAATTTTTCCTCATCTGTGTCTATCTCTATGAAGCTTGTGATATGGTGTCTCTTTTTGGATAGTCTCTTTTTTGGGGGGGGGGTTTGTGACATTATTCTTGCTTGGTTATTCTACCCATCATACTGCTCCTGTTCAGTCTCTGATGGTTGATCACCATATATATCATGCACTATTAATTGTGGGTATTGTCCCAGAGTTGAAGTCTTTCCTGGTGCTTCTTGCTAATGCTACTAGTGCCTTTTCCCCAATATGATCCTATGTTTATTTTGTATCTATCTATATAAATATATGTTGTCTCCTCTGACTAGATGGTAGACTGAGGGCAGGGATTCTGAATTTGTGAGACTAGCACCAAGTGCAGTGTCTGAAGCATAATAGAGATGAGATAAATGCTTGTTGATTCATTATTCTGTGCCACCTTCTAAGGTGGAGTGAAAAAAAGAATGACTTTTTTTGGAGTCCCTTCCCTTAGTTCTTTTATGTCCATCAAACTCCAATAGAACAGTTTCTATTCCAGATTTCTTAAGATATGAAATAGAACAACAACTAATTGGTGAATGTTGTGGAGTTGGTTATTTGTTCTGTGCTGACTGTATTTGCATGTTTTGTTTTATTTTGTTGCTTTGCTTTTTCTTTATAAATAAGACTAAGTCTGTGTTGGTTGTCAGAGTTGGGATGTTATAAAATCTTAGGTATAAGGAAATTTTAAGTTGTTTTAATAGTGACATTCATTTAACACTTTAATATATTACCCCATTTGTATCTTTAAAGAGTCCTGTGAGATAGATAATGCAAATATATCCCCACTTGACAGATAAGGAACCTGAGATCAAAGGGGTTACAACTGTATCATAAGTAAGATTTGAACTTATGTCTTTTCTGGCTCTCAGATCAGCACTCTCTTGTGCCACACAGCTTTTCATCTTTTCTCTATAGATTAATTGTGTTCATTTTCTCCTGGCTATATCTTATTTGTCCATAGTT
Source organism: Sminthopsis crassicaudata (assembly GCF_048593235.1). Taxonomy (NCBI): domain Eukaryota; kingdom Metazoa; phylum Chordata; class Mammalia; order Dasyuromorphia; family Dasyuridae; genus Sminthopsis; species Sminthopsis crassicaudata. Next base: position 327,525,539 of record NC_133620.1, read on the forward strand.
TGAATGTTGTCTCCTCTATTGAACTATTATTAGATATTATTATATCTATTGAACTATGAGAGTAGAACTCTTTTCATCTCTACTGCTTGGCATAGTGTCTGGTTACATAGTAAGATCTTCATAAATGTTTATAACCTGACAGGAAAGAAAGCGAAATAGGCAAAGCGGAATGCAGGTACCATAGTGGAGAACTGAAAAAAGAGAAAAGGAATCTGAAATCTATATATTTGTATAATCCATTGATGTTTTGGTTGTATGTATTTTTAGACTTTTTGTCAAATGGCTGCCCTTTGGTTAATATTCCCTTGTTTTGAATTTAATTTCTTCCTTCCTTCCTTCCTTCCTTCCTTCCTTCCTTCCTTCCTTCCTTCCTTCCTTCCTTCCTTCCTTCCTTCCTTCCTTCCTTCCTTCCTTCCTTCCTTCCTTCCTTCCTTCCTTCCTTCCTTCCTTTCTTTCTTTCTTTCTTTCTTTCTTTCTTTCTTTCTTTCTTTCTTTCTTTCTTTCTTTCTTTCTTTCTTTCTTTCTTTCTTTCTTTCTTTCTTTCTTTCTTTCTTTCTTTCTTCCTTTCTTCCTTTCTTCCTTTCTTCCTTTTTCTTTCTTTCTCTCTCTCTTTCTCTCTCTCTTTCTCTCTTTCTCTCTTTCTCTCTCTCTCTCTCTTTCTTTCTTTCTTTCTTTCTTTCTTTCTTTCTTTCTTTCTTTCTTTCTTTCTTTCTTTCTTTCTTTCTTTCTCTCTTTCTCTCTCTTTCTCTCTCTCTTTCTCTCTTTCTCTCTTTCTTTCTTCCTTTCTTTCTTTCTTCCTTTTTTGATATAGTAAAGGAACTGATTATTCTGTGAGACAAGAGTTTATCAACACGTTTGCCTAGTAAACAGCTTTTTCTCTTTTCTTAGGAGTTTAGATTGTTCCCAGATTAAATTGAGGGAAGAAAAGTGACTTCAATAGTATGCCTTCAGTCAACTCCCTCATCAGAATAGTATATCTCTTCTTAAATAGTCCATGATGTATACTTTCCTCCCATCCAATATATACAAAATATGCATAGCAGCAGTCTTTGTGGTAGCATTTATCTAGAAATAAAGTGAGTGCTAATCATTTGGAGAATGGCTGAAGAAATTTGACATATGAATGTGACCATATAACTGGAATGTAAAAATGTCTAATGGGGGGACTGAAAAAAAGAATGGCAAGTTTTAAATAAATAAACAGAATCAAAAGAACAATGTACACAATGACTGTAACAATGTAAATGAAGAGGTCATTAAAAGGAAGCTAGACTCTGAGTAATGGAAAACCAAGAATAATTCCAGAGAAGAGCTAATGAAACATTATATTCCCCAGTGGCAGACTACAAGGGCAGAATCTCATGTAGATGTGGTAACTGTATTGCATATTTTTTTCTTAACTCTTTGCTTTTTTTTTAAATGAGAGAGTTCAATTATAGGCATGTATGTATTAAACTCAGAAATGAATTTGCTGTTAAAATAAAAGATAAAAATAATAACATGTAACTTTCTAAGAGCCAGTTTTGAGTTCCTTTCATAGACAACACTTTTTTTTCTTTTTAATGAATGAATAAATTAAAAAAATTATTAAAGACTTCATATATGCCAGGCACTCTGGCTATAATTGCAAAGAACAAGAGACTGCCTAACCTCAATGAATCCATTCTAATAAGGGAATCCAACACACATATAGAGGAGTGGTGGCAATGGAAGGGTATTTTGGTTTGGGAAGTTACATAAGATTGTAGATTTTCAATTGGAAGAGATATCAGAATTTACATAGTCCAGTTTTACAGTTGAGGAAATTTAGGCCCAGAGAGATTAATTTATTCTCAAAGTCATACAGATCATAAATTGATTGGACTCACATATATATAGTCAATCAAAATGAATTTCCAATTCAGCCATGTTTTTCCCCCCTCAATGATATTTGATTTTTTACAAATAATTGTAAATATAGTTTTCAACATTCATTTTTATAGCATTTCCTCCCCCCTCCTTCCTTTACCTACGCACCTCTCTTAGACAGCAAGCAATTTATAGAGGTTATACATATCCAATTCTTTTAAAAATATTTCAATATTTGTCATGTTGTGCAAGAAAAGTCAGAATTGGCCATGTTCTAAAAAAACAAATGTTTCATTTTCCATTATGAGTCTTTCATCTCTCTATCAGGAGATGGGTAGCATATTTCATTATTAGTTCTTTAGAATTGAGGTTGGCCATTATGCTGACAAGATTTTAGAATAATAGTATTCTATAATATTTATATGCCATACGTTATTTGCACATTGCCCGATTTATGGGCAACTTCTCAACTTCCCATTCTCAAAAAGAACTACAAATATTTTTGTACATCCTTAGAATTTGTTTTGGTTAGGACTAATTCCTCCTTTTGGACAATGAGGTGGAATAGTAGAGTGTTGGGCTTGGAGTACAGGAAGACTCATCTTCTAAGTTCAAATTTGACTTCAGACACTACTTACTAGCTGTGTAATTCTAGGTGAATAACTTAACTGTTTGCCTTGATTTCTTTATCTATAAAATGAGTGGGAGAAGGAAATGGCAAATCACTCAAGTGTCTTTGCCAAAAATATCCCAAATGGGGTCATAAAAAGTTAGACATGACTGAACAAATGTTCTTTTATTTGCCCTATTTTCTTCTTATTTTCATTGTTGATTGAAATGTATTTCTGTATCCAACTCTGTGTGTGTGTGTGTGTGTTAGTGTAGCATATTTTTTCTTCTTTTGACCTTCCTTCTTTCTGTTGCATTTCTGAAGGGAAAGTTTGGACTATTCCTATTGCTACTTTCTTGGGATTATTGAGTTTCAGGGATAGAACTGCAAATTTTTAGTGAACCTAAAGTGGTGTGATCCAAGACAAAGTCAGATTGTTACCCCTTGATCTGAGCTCTGCAAGTTTTTGACTTATTTAGCTCATTGTAAGAGTAGATTACTGCTGGACTCTATCAAAAAGGCAAAATTGTGGACTTCCTTTTTGTTTATTCCTATATAGACTGGTAGCATATCTTACATCTGAGGCATACCACTGCTGTTGATCTACTGGTTTCTGAGCTTTTTTCTTTCTCTATACATTGTCCAGGGACTCCCTACTTGGGAGTGTCCCTGTCCTCATTTTGCCCTAGGACTCTTGCAACCTGATACTGGGCAGTGGGTTATGAAGTTCCCAGTTTCACATCTATACTAATCACAGTGCCCTGGTTGGGGTCTGGGGATGTCTGATTTGGGTTTGAGACCTCTTCTTAACCTGGTGTACTCTAGATGCTGGAATGTTCTATTACTGCATGGTACTCCTGGACTAGCTTTATCTTCAGTGTTCACTCACCTCCTTGTCTGTTTCCCAGTGTTGACATGGGCTCAACTAAGGGCTTATTATGAATTTTCTTTTTCTTTTTCTTTTTCTTTTCTTCCCTTTCCCCTTTCCCATGCCCATCAGGATTTGGTCTGGTGCAACTTTTAGATCTGTTAGGAGGAATTTGTGGAGACACTTTCACTATATTGCTTTCCTTTACCCTCCCATCTTGGCTTGGCCTCTTATACAATGGTTTCTAATGAGTTTGCTTTTCTATTGTATTGGGAATGACAAAAGGAGAATGTTTTCTTCCTCCTTAGCCACTGTCTGTGATCTGAGAGAAATATCAGCTCTCTATGTTATTTATCTTTCAAAAGTTTCAGGCCAAGTGACTCATTTGGGTAGGAGGAAAAACCAGCAGCAGGTAATGCAGATATGGTGTATGATTCTGGTATAGAAAGATGCATGGGAGAAGTAACTTCAGGATCATAGGATTTTGAGCTAGAAGTTAAGCAGAGAGATCCTCAAATCTCAGCTCCTCATTTTATAGACAAAGGAATTGATAAGCTTTTTGTAGTTGATGGGGTGCTGGAAGACTTACTAGATTCAAATCCCATCGCTGATTCTTATTTAGTTATTTGTTTGTTTTTGTTGTTTGTTTGTTTTTTGCTGAGGTAATTGGGGTTAAGTGACTTGCTCAGGGTCACACAGCTAGAAAATGTTAAGCATATGAGATCAGATGTGAACTCAGGGACTCCTGACTTCAGGGCAGGTGCTCTATCCACTGTGCTACCCAGCTGCCCCATATTTAGTTGTTTTTTATTGTTCAGTTTTATCACTTGTATCTTACTCCTTATGATCCCATTTGGGATTTTCTTGGCAAAGTTACTAGAGTGATTTGCTATTTCCTTTTCCTATTAACTGAAATAAACAGGGTTAAAAGACTTGCTGAGGGTCACACAGCTAATAAGTATTTGAGGCAGCATTTGAACTCAGGTCTTCATGACTCCAGACAAGGGAATTTAGATACTGTGCCACCTAACTGCCCTTAGCTATTTAATACTCTTTAAATGACTTAGTTTCTTTGAACTTCAGATTCTTTTTCTGGGGATAATATCAACAAATAATACTTATCTCATAGAACTGTTATGGTGATTAAAAGAGACAATATTTAATAAATACTTTGTCAATTTTAAAGGTAAGTATAATTTTCAGTTATTATTATGACTTGTCCAGGTTATACAAGGACACATCTAGAGTCCCTGCAAACATAAAGGAATCCAGAGGTACCTCTAAGCATCTAGTCCAAGCCACTCATTTTGTAAAGAAGGTAATTGAGCTTCAGATATGTAAAAAGTAGCATGCCCAAGGTCACATAGATAGTAAGTAGGAGAGTTAGGATTTTAACCTACTTTTTCCTGTCACAGAATTCAATGTTCTACAAAACACTGTAAATCCAGGTTTTTGATTTTTTTTTTTTTTAAATTGTCTGCTCTACCTGAATGTGGCAGCTGCAAAAGGAGGGCAAAGCTAACAATTGAATTAGACTAACATTTAATATGAGCCTGCTCTGTAAGGAACACTGTGCTAGGCACTAGGGGAGGTTTTAAACTTAAATAAGACACATTTCTTGCACTCAAAGGGAAAACAATGTAGTATATATATATATATATATATATATATATATATATATATATATATATATATATATATATATATATATATATATAATTTTTTTTTGGTGGGGGGAAGAATAGGAAATATAACTAAAATAGAAAAGATAACATAATGAGTTATATACCACATCATCTGATGGGAAAGAGAAAAGTGGCCATTAACTGTGCAAGAGGGAGAGAGGATCAGGGAAAGTTTTCTGCAGGGGATGATATTTGGCTTGGGCTTTGAAAAATGAGAAGAATTTCAGTTTAGATGGAAAAGAGGAAAAGTGGTGACTCTTTAACAATGGGCGTTAAAACCATGGGGGTTAGCAGGTAAAAGTAGTTTTTGTGTAGATGCTGTCATATTTCCTCCCCCTAATTTTGTCTCCATTGCTCTTAATTTCCTGTCTTAATTTTTTTTTTTTTTTCTGACTTCTTTTCCATAGGCAGGAAACGGAATCCTGGGCTGAAGATTCCAAAAGAAGCATTTGAACAGCCTCAGACCAGTTCAGCGTAAGTTTTCAAAATTTTATTGCTTAATGGGTCATAAACTTCTAGAGTCCATTGGATAATTTATACATTTGTAGGTGACCTATTGACTCTAGAAAGGGATGCTCTTAGAAAGGTCCATTCTAGAGAGAGTATTGGGTGCTTGACTAGTTGTTTTACGATTTTAAATCTACCTGATTGAATGAGTGGAGGCATTTCCTCTTCCATTGCAGAGGTTGAGGTCTACTGTGACCAAATATTCATTATTTAGGGAACAAAACTGTTGTTGTCCATATAAACTTGGTTAGGCTGGTCCTTAGATAAACAGAGGCTATTGCCCATACCATTAGGTCTCTCAGAGCATGCTATAACCTTTGAGAACTCAGGCTCACCTCCATACCATGATAAGGTGCTGGAGGAGGAATTTAGAGAGATATTTTCTGGAGGCAATTATAGCTGGACCTAGTCAAGAAGATCTGAGTCATATCCAACCTCAAATACTAATGTGTGACCCTTGGAAAGTCATATACTGAATCTATGCCTACCTTAATGTTCTCAACTGTAAAATTGACATAACATTCCCAGGATTGTGGTAAAAATAAAATAAAAACCTTAAAACTCTATATATAAATTATAAAATTTGCTGGTTAAAGGATTGAGCCCTACCTGAATGTCATTGGATGCAGCCAACAGGTAAGGTAGGGTTGTCTTTCCTTCCACATACCTGTCTGCCTAGTTTTCTATATTCCTTCATGGAATTAGATTCTCTCCCATCACACTTCTCTGGAGGATGGGGAAGGATACTGTGAACCTTTAACTCAATAACAGGTTATTAATCTTTCCTTTATAGCCTATTCATGGATATCTCTTTATAGTCCCCTGTCTATAAACCCTAGAATACCAATGCATTTAGGCAGAATTTAGCATGCTATGGAATAAAGAACATTTGGCTGGAAGTCAGTGGACCTCGATTCTAGTTTAGGCTTTCACTGATTAGTGTGGCTTTGGTTCCCCATTCTCAGTCACAATTACTTCATCATTAAAATAACAGAGTTGGGTAAATATCCGACAATAGGAGAATGGTCAAACAAATTGTGATATACTAATACAATGAAATGTGATAATGTAATTAAGACTCTCAAAAATGAAGAATATAAAAAAATCTGGAAAGGCATATATGTAAGAATTCAAGGTGAAAAAAAGTGTCTGGGAAAAAGGATGGCACATTAATTGCAAACATACAAGAAAAAGTAGGTAAGAATGAATGGACATACAATTTTTTTTTTTTTTTTTTTTTGAGGCTGGGGTTAAGTGACTTGCCCAGGGTCACACAGCTAGGAAGTGTTAAGTGTCTGAGACCGGATTTGAACTTGGGTCTTCCTGAATTCAAGGCTGATCCTCTATCCACTGTGCCACCTAGCTGCCCCTGGATATACAATTTTTTTTAGAAGTCTCTTGAGTTCTGTATTTGAAGATCAAACCTCGTATGTAGGTCTGGTTTTTTCATCAAAAATAGATGGAATTCATTTATTTCGTTAAATGTCCATCTTCTTCCCTGGAAAACGATGCTCATTCTTGCTGGGTAAGTTATTCTTGGCTGCATACCAAGTTCCTTAGCCTTTCGGAATATCATGTTCCAGGCCCTGCGTTCTTTTAATGTGGACGCTGCTAGATCCTGTGTTATCCTTATTGTGGATCCTCCATATCTGAATTGTTTTTTTCTAGCAGCTTCCAATATCTTTTCCTTTGTCTGATGGTTCTTGAACTTGGCCACTATATTTCTTGGCGTTTTGATTTTAGGGTCCCTTTCAGTAGGTGATCGATGAATTTTCTCAATGTCTATTTTACCCTCTGTTTCCAAAACGTCTGGGCAGTTCTCTTTGATAATTTCCTCGAAAATGGTGTCCAAGCTCTTTTTTTCCTCCCATTTTTCAGGGAGTCCGATTATTCTCAAATTGTCTCTCCTGGATCTGTTTTCCAGATCTGTTGTCTTTCTGGTAAGGTACTTGACAGTCTTTTCAATTGTTTCATTTCTCTGGTTTTGCTTGACTCCCTCTTGGTTTCTCCTTGAGTCATTCATTTTTACTTGTTCCAGTCTAATTTTCAATGATGTATTTTCTTCACTCACTTTTTTTTATATCTCTTTGTAATTGTCCAATTGAGTTTTTATCTTCTATGGAATTTTTTTCCATTTTATCCATTTTATTTTTTAGAGAGCTGATTTCTTTTTCCAGCTCACTAATCCTGTTTTCCTTGGAGTTGTTTACCTTTTCCAGCTCACTAATCTTGTTTCTCAATGATTTGATTTCTTTATCCATTCTGTCTTTGAATGCATGGGATGACTTCTCCAGGCTCTCTTGCCAAGCTTCCCTTTCCTTTTCCCATTTCTCTTCCAGCTCTCTTGTGAGAGCCTTTTTTATTTCCTCTATGAGGTTCTTTTGTATTGAGGAGCAGCTTATATCCCTCCCAGGGGATACATCTGGGGACAGTCTGTTCCTAGTCTCCTCAGCATTTGAAGTCTGCTCCCTCTCCACACAAAAGCTGTCAATGGTTAGAGCCCTTTTGAATTTTTTATTCATTTTGTCAGAATCAAAGAAAACAAACTGACAAGAGAAGCAATTGGTCTGTTTTGCGGGGGGTAGGGCTGGATGTTATTAATGGGCTTCCTCTACAGACTGGGGATAGGGCAGCAGAGAGCCACTAACAGAACAGCAATGACTGTACTGAGTCTGCGCTCTGAGGCTCCGAGAACGCACCGAGTCAGTCCAGGTGGGGGTTGGGGGTGGCCGGGCTCTGAGAGACGCTGGCTTTCTGGGGTTTTAATCTTCACCTCCGGTGTTTACACCCTCTCCACTGCTCCTGGCTTGCTGCCAAGACGGAGCATCCACACTGGGGCAAAAGCCCTTTCGCAGAAACTGCAGAGATCACACCCCTCCTCCTCCGGTTTGAGCTGTGTGAGCTGCCTGTCTTGCTCTGGCTGTCTGCCCTCAGTCTGCGCCCAGTCTGATTGACCCTCCCCCGAACAAACACAGACCTTTTCTGGCGACTTTCAAGGATGTCTTCTCTTGGTGATAATTTGTGGATTTCTTTCTGGGTCAAGCATTAAGTCAGAGGCTTGTCATGAAGTAAGTTCTGAGAGAAAGCGAGGAGCTCAAGCAGCTGTCTGCCTCCACGCCGCCATCTTCCTGGATATACAATTTTGATGGTTACTTGGAGTGATTGCTATAGTGTGGCAGGACTTTATTATTGAAATTAATTAGTTTAAAGATCAGTAGCAATTGAATAAGTTTTGTGGTTTATACTGATATTTAATGTTAAAATTTTAATGCAACTATAAAAAAGATAGGGTTAAATTGTAGTAGTGTTAGGATTTCATGCAATTCTAATTTTTTTATTTTGAGTAGAGAAATAGTTGGGAGATTCATTGCATATATTCATTAATAGGTTTATTTATTTTTTAAGGCCTTGAAATTCAAGTTAAGCTCCTTAAGATCTCTATCCTAACCCTGTCGTATTTTGAGTTATCTCTACTATATCTACTCTGGCCAATTTTCCAATCTGATAGGTTAATTTTCATATTGATGTCTTTACATAACACAGAGAAACAAATATCTTGGCATCTGCTCCTCTCCCTCTTACTTTTGTCCTCTGAATAATGTGTGTTTGGGCACATCCCCTACAGTTATGAATGTCAAGTGGCTTTTGCTGAGTTGGATTTCCAAGCCCTCCCCTAACAATGTGAATGGGTCATTCTTTTGCATGATAGATAAATAGATAGGAAAATCTTGGTAAAAGGAAAAAGCAATTGATTAATGATTGAGGATGATGCAGGACTCCTAATTTTATGTCTTAGAATAAAGAACTGGTTACTGAACATGAGAATGGACACATGCTTAATTCAATTCAGCTGTCATTTATTGTTAGGATTACAAAGTAATAACTCAGGTTGTCTGGGTAATTCTCTAGCTCAGAATTCACACCTTTGGTTCAGGCCTTTGAAGGGAGTTTACACTTCTGAGGTAGAGTTTACATGTTTAAAGGAATTTGCACCTTTAGAGTTCATTGGTTGAAGTGTTTCCCACAGGCTCCTGAGTTCTTACTAGCCCATTCTCTGCTAGGATCAAAGAGGAGGGCAGTAGGGCAAGGAGTTAGTCTGACTGGGAGATTGAGTTGAGACGGCAGTCTGGAAGGATAACTTAGAGACAACCGGACCTTTACAATTTGAGCTTCACATTTTGGCACCCACAATGTGGGGCAAGGACTTTTGCTTATCCTGACAAGGACTGATTCTGAGCCCTTCAGAGGAGCTAGCCCGGACCTTCACAATTTGGCTCCCGAACAGGGACCGACAAGATCCTGATTCCAGTGGAAAAGCCTCTGATCCAGCTCTCAGTGGAAAAGTCTCTCTGACCCAGAAGTGTGAGTAACAAGGAAACTTTGTTAAAGAGCTAAAGTAGAATTTCAGTGAAATGGGGCAAATGCCTTCTGTTCAAGGAAAATGTTTAGAGAACATTATCAAGGTTATGAAAAGCCAAGGATTGATTATAATTTTGGAGGAGATTACTGAACTTTTAAAAACTGTGCAGGTCATATGTCCTTGTTTTTCTCTGGAAAAAGAATTGGATCCAGATGAGTGGAAATTAGTAGGAGAGCAATTAGGTGAACACTACAATTCCAAACCAAACTCAATTTCCAAAGATACACTTCATACCTATAATTTAACCCAAGTGGCTTTAAAAATTGTTATTCTAAAGGAAAAGAAGAAGGAACAAAATGGGGAGGTATTAACTAAACTAGGTGAAAAGGATGAATCAGATAACAATGAAGTTAAGTACAATTGTGAGCAACAGGAGCATTTCCCATCTCCTCCCTCAATTAATCCTTTAGGGGTGGAACAAGAAGGAGGAGGGGAAGAGGCAGAAATACAAACAGAATAGCCTGTTAAGCAGCCTATGACAAGATTAGAAAAGCATTGGTTAAAGCTAAAAGAGAAGGACAGGGATATAAGTGATTTTATACATGCATATCCTGTAATTGAAGATATTGACTCTGTAGGTCAAAAAAGGAGAAGATATCTATATCTATATCTATATCTATATCTATATCTATCTATCTATCTATCTATCTATCTATCTATCTATCTATATATATATATATATATATACCTTTATATTTGAATAAAATTAAAGATTTGAAAAAAGTTGTACCCTTTATGGGGCTACATCAGCTTATGGTAAAATGTTACTAGATGGTTTGTCTTATGAAGTCCTAACCCCGAATGATTGGAAATCCATAGTAAGGACATGTCTAGAACCTGGACAAAACTTATTGTGGCTTGCGGAGTTTCATGAATTATGTAAGATCCAAGTTAGATTCAATATAGAAACAGGAATTAACATACAATTCACTTTGAGCAATTAGCTGGTGAAGGTCAATATGGAGAGAATTCAGAGCAGATTAATTATCCCATGACAGTGTATGAGCAAATTGCTAAGGTTGCAATAAAAGCTTGGGTTGTCCTCCCCGGACAGAAAGATCCGGGGCGGGGGGGGAGGGGGTTTCATTAAAATGGAGCAAGGTCCCAATGAACCTTTTGTGGATTTTGTGGGACATTTGCAAACTGCTGTCAAAAGAACTATTGGAGAAAATGCAGCTACAGAAATAATGACCACACATCTGGTTAAGGAAAATGCCAATGAAATTTGCAAAAGAATTATATGGGGATTAGACAAAGATGCTCCTTTAGAGGAGATCATAAGACGATGTTCCACAGTGGGAACAAATGCTTTTTACACCCAGACTATGATGAACAATGAAAGACAGGGTCCCTCTAGGCAAAGGACTTCTAGAGAGATTCATCGTTGTTTTCAATGTGGAAAAATTGGACATGAAAGAGCTCAATGTATATATGGAGATAGAGTGAGAAGATAGGATGAGAGAAGACCTAAAACTCCATGTCCAAAATGTCACAAGGTCTTCCACTGGGCCTCAGAATGTATATTGACCCAGGGAAATGAGAGGCAGAGCCCAGCTCCAAGATATCGATCAAAAGATAGGTGGGGCATGATGGCAATTGTGGTTACACCCAAAGAGCCTTTAGAAGGTCAGGACTCTGATTTGATCAACCAGCAGAAAAACAATCACATGGCAGAAAGGGATTACCTGATAAGTAAGCCAAAAAGCAATCAGATAGCAGAAATGGATTATACTTGGGGAGAATACAAGCCTTTTAAACCAACAGGGCTGTGTCCAGTGCAAATAGCTCCAATGTAATTGCCAGATGATGAGAAGAGATTTAGAAAGTGGTAAATAGGAGGAAATTAGATAGGTTAACTGCCTGGGAGAGAGGGTTTGCTTGTATTTCTTCAGATGGAGAAGAAATCAGAAGGGTGCCAATGAGTCGTATTCACCTTGTCCATCAGAGAGAGACAGAAAAAGAGAAAGACCTCAAAACAAAGGAGAAGATCTAAGAAACATCTGACACTGAAAGAGCATGGGTGATAAGGAGACTGTTAAAGATTCCCTAACACATGATAAGACTGTTAAAGAACTTTAAAACCAGCAGGAATCATTGGATTTCCTAACACAAGATGAGACTAATGGACAATGGACTTATGGACATGTATAAATTATCAATTTATGATTATTTGATCATGTTATTTGTTACATCACTTCTAGCATGTGTTATGTTGTTATGTGTTTATGTAATTTATGTAATTATGTGTAATAACTTCCATATTGATGGATTTATGTTTCAAGGTCATGACCACCCTATGTTCTAAATCAAAAGAAAGGGAGAGATGTTAGGACTACAAGGTGATAACTCTCTAGCTCAGAATTCATACCTTTGGTTCAGGCCTTTGAAGGGAGTTTACACTTCTGAGGTAGAATTTACATGTTTAAAGGAGTTTGCACCTTTAGAGTTCATTGGTTGAAGTGTGTCCCACAGGCCCCTGAGTTCTCACTAGCTCATTCTCTGCTAGGATAAAAAGAGGAGGGCAGTAGGGCAAGGAATTAGTCTGGCTGGGAGATTGAGTTGAGACGGCAGTCTGGAAGGATAACTTAGAGACAACCGGACCTTTACAATTTGAGCTTCACATTTTGGCACCCACAATGTGGGGCAAGGACTTTTGCTTATCCTGACAAGGACTGATTCTGAGCCCTTCAGAGGAGCTAGCCCGGACCTTCACAATTTGGCTCCCGAACAGGGACCGACAAGATCCTGATTCCAGTGGAAAAGCCTCTGATCCAGCTCTCAGTGGAAAAGTCTCTCTGACCCAGAAGTGTGAGTAACAAGGAAACTTTGTTAAAGAGCTAAAGTAGAATTTCAGTGAAATGGGGCAAATGCCTTCTGTTCAAGGAAAATGTTTAGAGAACATTATCAAGGTTATGAAAAGCCAAGGATTGATTATAATTTTGGAGGAGATTGCTGAACTTTTAAAAACTGTGCAGGTCATATGTCCTTGTTTTTCTCTGGAAAAAGAATTGGATCCAGATGAGTGGAAATTAGTAGGAGAGCAATTAGGTGAACACTACAATTCCAAACCAAACTCAATTTCCAAAGATACACTTCATACCTATAATTTAACCCAAGTGGCTTTAAAAATTGTTATTCTAAAGGAAAAGAAGAAGGAACAAAATGGGGAGGTATTAACTAAACTAGGTGAAAAGGATGAATCAGATAACAATGAAGTTAAGTACAATTGTGAGCAACAGGAGCATTTCCCATCTCCTCCCTCAATTAATCCTTTAGGGGTGGAACAAGAAGGAGGAGGGGAAGAGGCAGAAATACAAACAGAATAGCCTGTTAAGCAGCCTATGACAAGATTAGAAAAGCATTGGTTAAAGCTAAAAGAGAAGGACAGGGATATAAGTGATTTTATACATGCATATCCTGTAATTGAAGATATTGACTCTGTAGGTCAAAAAAGGAGAAGATATCTATATCTATATCTATATCTATATCTATCTATCTATCTATCTATCTATCTATCTATCTATATATATATATATATATATATATATATATATATACCTTTATATTTGAATAAAATTAAAGATTTGAAAAAAGTTGTACCCTTTATGGGGCTACATCAGCTTATGGTAAAATGTTACTAGATGGTTTGTCTTATGAAGTCCTAACCCCGAATGATTGGAAATCCATAGTAAGGACATGTCTAGAACCTGGACAAAACTTATTGTGGCTTGCGGAGTTTCATGAATTATGTAAGATCCAAGTTAGATTCAATATAGAAACAGGAATTAACATACAATTCACTTTGAGCAATTAGCTGGTGAAGGTCAATATGGAGAGAATTCAGAGCAGATTAATTATCCCATGACAGTGTATGAGCAAATTGCTAAGGTTGCAATAAAAGCTTGGGTTGTCCTCCCCGGACAGAAAGATCCGGGGCGGGGGGGGAGGGGGGTTTCATTAAAATGGAGCAAGGTCCCAATGAACCTTTTGTGGATTTTGTGGGACATTTGCAAACTGCTGTCAAAAGAACTATTGGAGAAAATGCAGCTACAGAAATAATGACCACACATCTGGTTAAGGAAAATGCCAATGAAATTTGCAAAAGAATTATATGGGGATTAGACAAAGATGCTCCTTTAGAGGAGATCATAAGACGATGTTCCACAGTGGGAACAAATGCTTTTTACACCCAGACTATGATGAACAATGAAAGACAGGGTCCCTCTAGGCAAAGGACTTCTAGAGAGATTCATCGTTGTTTTCAATGTGGAAAAATTGGACATGAAAGAGCTCAATGTATATATGGAGATAGAGTGAGAAGATAGGATGAGAGAAGACCTAAAACTCCATGTCCAAAATGTCACAAGGTCTTCCACTGGGCCTCAGAATGTATATTGACCCAGGGAAATGAGAGGCAGAGCCCAGCTCCAAGATATCGATCAAAAGATAGGTGGGGCATGATGGCAATTGTGGTTACACCCAAAGAGCCTTTAGAAGGTCAGGACTCTGATTTGATCAACCAGCAGAAAAACAATCACATGGCAGAAAGGGATTACCTGATAAGTAAGCCAAAAAGCAATCAGATAGCAGAAATGGATTATACTTGGGGAGAATACAAGCCTTTTAAACCAACAGGGCTGTGTCCAGTGCAAATAGCTCCAATGTAATTGCCAGATGATGAGAAGAGATTTAGAAAGTGGTAAATAGGAGGAAATTAGATAGGTTAACTGCCTGGGAGAGAGGGTTTGCTTGTATTTCTTCAGATGGAGAAGAAATCAGAAGGGTGCCAATGAGTCGTATTCACCTTGTCCATCAGAGAGAGACAGAAAAAGAGAAAGACCTCAAAACAAAGGAGAAGATCTAAGAAACATCTGACACTGAAAGAGCATGGGTGATAAGGAGACTGTTAAAGATTCCCTAACACATGATAAGACTGTTAAAGAACTTTAAAACCAGCAGGAATCATTGGATTTCCTAACACAAGATGAGACTAATGGACAATGGACTTAAGGACATGTATAAATTATCAATTTATGATTATTTGATCATGTTATTTGTTACATCACTTCTAGCATGTGTTATGTTGTTATGTGTTTATGTAATTTATGTAATTATGTGTAATAACTTCCATATTGATGGATTTATGTTTCAAGGTCATGACCACCCTATGTTCTAAATCAAAAGAAAGGGAGAGATGTTAGGACTACAAGGTGATAACTCTCTAGCTCAGAATTCATACCTTTGGTTCAGGCCTTTGAAGGGAGTTTACACTTCTGAGGTAGAATTTACATGTTTAAAGGAGTTTGCACCTTTAGAGTTCATTGGTTGAAGTGTGTCCCACAGGCCCCTGAGTTCTCACTAGCTCATTCTCTGCTAGGATAAAAAGAGGAGGGCAGTAGGGCAAGGAATTAGTCTGGCTGGGAGATTGAGTTGAGATGGCAGTCTGGAAGGATAACTTAAGAGACGACTGGATCTTTACAATTTGATCTTCACATTTTGGCACCCACAATGCGGGGCAAGGACTTTTACTTATCCTGACAAGGACTGATTCCTAGCCCTTCAGAGGAGCTAGCCCGGACCTTCACAATTTATTAATTTCTTAACAATCTTCAAGATACTCTGCTAGGTTCTAGGAAAACAAATCCAAATCCAAAATGTTCTTTCTCTCAAGAAGCTTACATTTTATTGGGAATAAGCTTACAGTTTATTGGGAAAGATGAGAGAGAATGATGGGGGAAAGGAGAGAATAGAGAATTCTTGGAATACTTGAGAATTTTATGTTTTATGTTTGGAGGGTAATTCAAATCAAATCAACAAGCATTTATTAAGTGCCTCCTATGTATTTGCAGGCCTGTGCTAAATTCTGGGCATCCAAAGAAAGGCAAAAATATTACCTGTTCTTAAGGCTCACATAGCTCAATGGAGAAGATACTCTTAGATAAATTCCCTTTAAAGGGAAGACACTAATGTGAAGGGGAATTGAGAAAGAGTCCTAATAAAATATAGGATTTTAGCTGGGATTTGAAAGAAACTAGAGAAGACAATTCCAGGAAGCAACTTTGATAAGTCTGAGCTTTTGCTCCAAGAAGTCAAAGTTTTACACAAAAGATCAAGGGCATCCTTTCCCATTTCTGATTCCATCAAAGTCTCCAAGGCAATCTATTATGATTAATCCCAGGGAAGGCACTATTAATAATCTGCTAGGTTGAGGGCTTTCATTTCCTGCTTTGGGTCAACTTGATGGCTAAAAAAACCTGAAAAAAAGTGAGCTAATTAATATCATTAGGAGTATGGAAAGTTGGGTTAGGAGTCAGGTAACCAAATTTTATTCTCAGTTCTGTTCTTAATTGTTTAACATCAGGTAAATTTCATTTATATAAATTCAATAAATGTTTATTGAGTGTTTAATTATGTTAAGGCATAATGCTAGGTGTTAGAGGAGATGGAGTGATGAATAAAATAGACCTGACCCTGAAGATTTTTGGGGGTGTGGGGAAGAAGGGAGAAAAAGTTCCCAATGTGCCACTTCCCTTCATGATTGAAGATGAACAATTTATTTCTAATTTGTAGTCTTATGAAGTTATTTGAATCAATGAGTTTATCTGTTAGTTGTTAGTATATGTCAGATATAGGTATGGACCCATGTCTAACTCTAAGACTAGACTAACAGACACTAATAACTATAACAAAAAAATTGCAATTCCCCCCCCCCCCCACTAATTTCTTTTATCTATAAAAATAATTGTTAGCACTACTGTCTATCTACCAAGGTTACTTATACCCTAGGAATCTAATACTTAATATGCAACAAGAAAATGGTATTTATACACATATATTGTATCTAGGTTATATTGTAACACATGTAAAATGTATGGGATTGCCTGTCATCAAGAGGAGAGAGTAGAGGGAGGGAGGGGATAATTTGTAAAAATGACTTATTAGATAAAGATTTTATGGTATTAATGTAGACACATAGATTCATTGAATTTTGAAGATTAGAGATCATCTAATTCAACTTTATTTTATGCATGAAATGGAAGACTAGAGAAACCAAGCAACTTTTCAAGATCACACAGGTCTTTAGTTCCCAGTCAATACATTCTCTTTCGAGGACTATGTCACTACTATTTAAATGCTTTGTATTTTTAGAAAGTGAAAATCATTATAATGTTGTTTTTGTTGATCATATGGTTAAAAAAAGTCTTTATTCTTAAATATTATTATAATTAATGCAAATGGCAAAATAAACTTTCTTTTTTTTAAAATTTTACTTATAATTTATTTTGACAGTATATATGCATGAGTAATTTTTTTTTGTAACATTATCCCTTGTATTCATTTTTCCAAATTATCCCCTCCCTCCCTCTACTCCCTCCTCTTGATGACAGGCAATCCCATACATTTTACATGTGTTACAATATAACCTAGATACAATATATATGTGTAAATACCATTTTCTTGTTGCATATTAAGTATTAGATTCCAAAGGTATAAGTAACCTTGGTAGATAGACAGTAGTGCTAACAATTTACATTCACTTCCCAGTGTTCCTTCTCTGGGTGTAGTTGTTTCTGTCCATCATTGATCAACTGGAAGTGAGTTGGATCTTCTTTATGTTGAAGATATCCACTCCATCAGAATACATCTTCATACAACATTGAAGTGTACAGCGATCTTCTGGTTCTATTCATTTCACTCAGCATCAGTTGATGTAAGTCTCTCCAAGTCTCTCTGTATTCCTCCTGCTGGTCATTTCTTACAGAGCAATAATATTCCATAACCTTCATAGACCATAATTTACCCAACCATTCTCCAACTGATGGACATCCTTTCATCTTCCAGTTTCTAGACACTACGAAAAGAGCTGCCACAAACATTTTGGCACATACAGGTCCCTTTCCGCTCTTTAGTATTTCTTTGGGATATAAATCCAATAGCAGCACTGCTGGATCAAAGGGTATGCACAGTTTGATAACTTTTTGGGCATAGTTCCAAATTGATCTCCAGAATGGCTGGATTTTTTCACAACTCCACCAACAATGTATTAGTGTCCCAGTTTTCCCACATCCCCTCCAACATTCATCATTATTTGTTCCTGTCATCTTAGCCAATCTGACAGGTGTGTAGTGATATCTCAGAGTTGTCTTAATTTGCATTTCTCTGATCAGTAGTGATTTGGAACACTCTTTCATATGAGTAGATATAATTTCAATTTCATCATCTGAGAATTGTCTGTTCATATCCTTTGACCACAAAATAAGCTTTCAAGATGAAGAATGGTCTATTGAGATTTAGATATGTAAGCCACACAACAAAAATCTTCTAAAGAGTTCCCCTAAATTTCAAATTATACATAAATACTATTGCTAATTCTCTTATGAACTTGTACATGTGTGCATAGCAAGCACAGACATATTTTTAAGGTAATTATGGGGGTAAGAAAGATAATTTTTTTTTTTTTTTTGTAAATAGAAATCTTTACCTTGGGTTTTGAGATTAAAAAGAAAGACAGTATTTATTTCAAGTTCACTTTTTAATTACTTTTATTTTTAGATCCTTATCAGTTAGTAATATTTAATAAAGTTTTAATAACTTTTTTATCTTTAAAAATAGTCATTAAGGATGGGAGTTGATCAGAATGGGGTAAGGAAAATCAATTATTTTTGAGTGAGATATTGCAGAGTAGTCTATGGGAGTATGTGGTGGCAAGAACCACCAGTTATGTGTATGTGTGTGTGTGTGTGTGTGTGTGTGTGTGTGTGTGTGTGTGTGTGTACATATGCATGCACTCACATGCATAAACTTCTGATTTGGACCAGACATATATACTTTTAGAGCCCATTGAAATCTAGAGGTTCAGGTTTATTATTGTCATTTGTCTGTTGTTGCCTGTTGCACATTGTTTTTTACTCTCAATGATGCCTTTTAAAATGATTTATTATTTTTATTAGGGTTATTTTCTTTTATAGGGATAGGAACTGGACCTCTGATTTTATTGAATGGGGGAACCCATGAATGAAGGAACTCCCTTTATCAATACAGTTTGACACCATTTCTTGCAATTTATGGTCTCTTGTGCTTAAAGATACTGAGATATTAAGTGACTCTACTCAGAGCTACACAACCAGAGGAGGTACTTCATTCTCAGTTTTTCTGGATTTGAGGCTGCTATCCTGTTATGTCACAATACATGCACATTGACATATAATTATGTATATTTTATTTATATCTGATAGGGAAAAAATCTCTCCAATGATATAGATCTGCAAATGAATTATAACTTAGAGAACTACAAAATTATTTGGGTCACTGAGAGTAGCTTGCTCATGATCACGTAGTGTGTGATCAGAGTATATGTATGTATCAGAGGCAGCACTTGATCCCAGATCTTTCCGACTTCAAAGACATGCTCTCTATTTGCTGTGACATGATACTTCTCTTTACTTACTTTTTATAAATATTTTCAAAGTCTCCAATAAGGTGTAAGTACAGTCCTAAATTTTAGACTGATAGAACCAAGATAGTTACTTTTTTAGTGAGCAGAAAAAAATGAAGAAACTAGTATATGTTTTTCAGCTCAGAGATACTTGTAGGGTGATAGGTAATTAATAAATAGAAGCAGAATTGAAATTGGAATTGGAAGATCTGGATCTGGATTCAAATTCTGTTTGTGCTTACTGCTTGTATGACTTTGTCAAGTCACTCCAAGGGTCACTTTTCTCAACTGCAAATTGAGGGGATTGGACTTGGTGATCTCCCTTCCAAATATTATAATCCTAAATATCTTTTGATTTGACTTGAGTCAGAAAGCTACAGAGGTAGAAAAAGCACTGTTCTCGAAATCAGGAAACCAACATTCTAATCCAACTTTTGCCATGTATGACATTAGTATGACTTTGGGAAAGCAACTTAATTCCTGGGCTTCAGTTTTCTCATCTTTAAAATGTGGGAATTAGACTAAATGAAACTCAAGAGGGGGCGGAGCCAAGATGGCGGAGAAGAAACACACGACTCAGTGAACGTCCTCACTCCCTCACAACCAATTAGATAAATTAAGTCTCAGAATTAGCTCAGGACTGATAGATACCACAAGGACTGGAAGCACGACTTACCAGCTGAAGAGAATCTGGAGTTTCAACAGAGAAGGTCAGTTCTCAGGGGAGGAAGAAGAGAGACCAGCACAGACGGTGGGGTAGGGGCACACTGCGCCCATTGCGCTGGGAAGGGCTCTGGGATCAGAGAAGCCACTGAGGTAAAGGAATCTGGCACAGGCTGTTAGCTCTTCTCTGCTAATTATTTAGCAGTTCAGAAGAGAAAGCCAAAATATTTTAAGACTCAAATTAGATTTTCCCCGATCCTGGGGGTGACTCAGCAAATCTCTTGGCACCAGGGGGTGTGGCCTCAGCTACCTCCTGAGAATAGTTAAGAGATTGACAAGTGGGTGGATACGGCCCAAGGCAACACACACTGCCTAGCTTAGCTGGAGGGAGTGGAACTCAGCTCCAGGAAGTCCCAGAGAAGCGGAACCTTTGAACTAGGGACCGAGGTTTCTGGCAGACACTTCCAGTTTGAGCACAGGGGCTTCTCACGTCACCTGCTGCAGACATCCACTCCCCACCCGGACACATAGGCTGGGCTTTGTGCTGTCTTTACTATTCTACGCCCTCGAAGCACAGCAGTGCTAATCACCTCTGAGGCACTTCCAGGGAGGGGGGGTGGGGAACTCTCTCCCAGAGCTCTCTCTTAGCTCAGGCGCAGGAGCCTCTGCATCCATCCAGTCTGGGAGGAAGCTGGTAAAGAAGTAAATAATTTCCTACCCCAGGGACAGACCCCAAAAGATTTTTAAGTATGAGCAAAAAAGCTAGAAAAACCATAGATTCCTTCTATACAGAGAAAGAGCGGGTATCCAACCCCGAGGAAGTTGACAGCAGAGAATCAGCAGACAACAACCTAAAGGGGAACGATTCCTGCCCCCCATCACATAACTCTCTCCTAGAAGAAGCTCTTAAAAAATTGAGGGAGATCGAAGAAAAATGGGGAAAGGAAAGGGAAGTTATGATAGAGAATAACAACGTCCTGAAATTGGAGTTGGAAAAAATAAAGAATTCACAGGAGATGCAGGGAAACAAAATTAGTGAATTAGAAAAGGTTAAAAAAACACAGGAAAGTAGGATTTCTGAATTGGAAAAGATAAAAAAGTCTCAAGAAAATAGAATTTCTGAATTGGAAAAAGAAAATAATTCTCAAAAAAAAAAATTAGGGAAATGGAAAAAAATTCAATAGAGCAAAATAATTCATTTAAAAACGAAATTGGGCATTTACAAAAAGAACTAAAAACTGTGAAAGAAGAAAATAACTCCTTAAAAGTCAGGATGGAACAAATAGAAATGAATGATTCACAGAGAACCCAAGAATCAGTCAAACAAAACAAAAAAAATGAGAAGCTGGAGAACAACGTCAAATACTTACTGGGAAAATCTATAGACCTGGAAAATAGATCTAGGAGAGATAATCTGCGGATTATTGGACTTCCCGAAAACTATGGCCAAAAAAAGAGCCTAGATTCTATTTTACAGGAAATTATCAAAGAGAACTGTCCAAAGATAATAGAAACAGAAGGGAAAGTAGATGTGGAAAGAATTCATCGAACTCCTTCTGAAATAGACCCTAAAAAAAGAACACCACGGAATATTGTGGCTAAGCTGCAGAATTACCACACAAAGGAGAAAATCCTGCAAGCAGCTAGAAAAAAAACAATTTAAATACCAAGGTGCCACAATAAGGGTCACCCAAGATCTGGCTGCCTCCACATTAAAAGATAGAAGGGCCTGGAACCTGATATTCCGTAAGGCAAAAGATCAAGGACTGCAACCAAGAATGAACTACCCAGCTAAGTTCAGCATCTTTTTCCATGGAAGAAGATGGTCATTCAATGAAACAGAGGAATTCTATATGTTTCTAAGAAAAAAACCAGACTTAAACAAAAAATTTGATCTACATCCACAAGACTGAAGAGAAACAGAAAAAGGTACACAGAACCCTTGAGAACTGTAACTCTGTTGTGGGTATATAAAAAATACTCAAGGATAATTTGATTTTACTGATATAAAAGAAAAAAAGGGGGGTGTAGTAAAGGGAAGGAGGTCGGTTCAGAAAAAGGGGAAGGAGTGATAAAAAGAGGGAAACTACATCCCAGGAAGAGACATAGAAAATACACTATATCTGAGGGAACTTAGTGAGGGGGAGAATCATTGTGTGAATCTTACTCTCATCAGGAGAGGCTCAAAGAGTAAATAATTAACATATTTGTTTTTCAGAGAATTTTCTCTCGCCTCATTAAAAGGGGGGAGAGGAAAAGGGAAAAGGAAAAGGAGAATAAGTGAAGGGACTTGGAGGGAGGGGGGAGGGATCCTAAAAAAAAAAAAAAAAAAAAGAGGGAGGGTTGCGCATCACAAGGGGGGTCTGTAAATTAAATATCGGGGAGGGGGATCAGGGGGGTCAAGGGAAAAAAAGCATAATCTGGGGATAATACGATGGCAGGAAATACAGAATTAGTAATTTTAACTGTAAATGTAAATGGGATGAACGATCCCATCAAACGGAGACGGATAGCAGATTGGATCAAAAAGCAGAACCCTACAATATGTTGCCTACAGGAAACACACTTAAAGCAGGGAGATACATACAGAGTAAAGGTAAAAGGTTGGAACAGAGCCTATTATGCTTCAGGTAAAGCCAAAAAAGCAGGGGTAGCTATCCTTATCTCAGATCAAGCAAAAGCAGAAGTAGATCTCGTTAAAAAAGATAAGGAAGGAAACTATATCCTGCTGAAAGGTAGCATAAATAATGAAGCCATATCAATACTAAACATATATGCACCAAGTGGTATAGCATCTAACTTTCTAAAGGAAAAGTTAAGAGAACTGCAAGAAGAAATAGACAGTAAAACTATAATAGTGGGAGATCTCAACCTTGCACTCTCAGATTTAGACAAATCAAACCACAAAACAAACAAGAAAGAAATTAAAAAAGTAAATAGAACATTAGAAAAACTAGGTATGATAGACCTTTGGAGAAAACTGAATGGCAATAGGAAGGAATATGCTTTCTTCTCAGCAGTTCATGGATCCTATACAAAAATTGACCATATATTAGGACATAAAGATCTCAAAATTAAATGTAGGAAGGCAGAAATAATAAATGCCTTCTTCTCAGATCACAATGCAATAAAAGCTACATTCAGTAAAAAGTTAGGGGTAAATAGACCAAAAAGTAATTGGAAACTGAATAATCTCATCTTAAAGAATGACTGGGTGAAAGAGCAAATTATAGAAACAATTAACAATTTCACCCAAGATAATGATAATGATGAGACATCATATCAAAATCTTTGGGATGCAGCTAAAGCAGTAATAAGGGGAAATTTTATATCTTTAGAGGCTTATCTGAAGAAAATTGAGAAAGAGAAGATTAACGAATTGGGCTTACAACTTAAAAGGCTAGAAAAAGACCAAATTATAAACCCCCAACCAAAAATTAAACTCGAAATACAAAAATTAAAAGGAGAAATCAATAAAATTGAAAGTAAAAAAACTATTGAATTAATAAATAAAACCAAGAGTTGGTTTTATGAAAAAGCCAATAAAATAGATAAACCTTTGGTAAATCTGATCAAAAAAAAGAAAGAGGAAAATCAAATTGATAGTCTTACAAATGAAAAGGGGGATCTTTCCACCAATGAAGAGGAAATTAGAGAAATAATAAGGAGTTACTTTGCCCAACTTTATGCCAATAAATTTGATAACTTAAGTGAAATGGATGACTTCCTCCAAAAATATAGGCTCCCTAGATTAAGAGAGGAGGAGATAAATTGCTTAAATAGTCCCATTTCAGAAAAAGAAATAGAACAAGCTATTAATCAACTCCCCAGGAAAAAATCCCCAGGGCCAGATGGATTCACATGTGAATTCTACCAAACATTTAAAGAACAATTAGCCCCAATGTTATATAAATTATTTGAAAAAATAGGGGATGAAGGAGTCCTACCAAACTCCTTTTATGACACAGACATGGTACTGATACCTAAACCTGGTAGATCGAAAACTGAGAAAGAAAATTATAGACCAATCTCCTTAATGAATATTGATGCTAAAATCTTAAATAAGATATTAGCAAAAAGACTTCAGAAAATCATCTCCAAGATAATACACTATGATCAAGTAGGATTTATTCCAGGAATGCAGGGCTGGTTTAATATTAGGAAAACTATTAATATAATTGACCATATTAATAATCAAATTAATAAGAACCATATGATCATCTCAATAGATGCAGAAAAAGCATTTGACAAAATCCAACATCCATTCCTACTAAAAACTCTTGAGAGTATAGGAATAAATGGATTATTCCTTAGAATAATCAGGAGTATATATTTAAGACCGTCAGTAAGCATAATATGCAATAGAAATAAACTGCAACCTTTCCCAGTAAGATCAGGAGTGAAACAAGGTTGCCCACTATCACCATTACTATTCAATATAGTACTAGAAACGCTAGCCTCGGCAATAAGAGCCGAGAAAGAGATTCAAGGAATTAGAGTAGGAAATGAGGAAATTAAACTATCACTTTTTGCAGATGACATGATGGTATACTTAGAGAACCCCAAAGACTCTGCTAAAAAGCTACTAGAAATAATTCAAAATTTCAGCAAAGTGGCAGGATACAAAATAAATCCACATAAATCCTCAGAATTTTTATATATCACTAACAAAATGCAACAGCAAGAGATACAAAGAGAAATTCCATTCCAAACAAATATTGAGAGTATAAAATATTTGGGAATCCATCTACCAAAGAAAAGTCAGGAATTATATGAGAAAAATTACAAAACACTTGCCACAAAAATAAAATCAGATTTAAATAATTGGAAAGACATTCAGTGCTCTTGGATAGGCCGAGCGAATATAATAAAGATGACAATACTCCCCAAACTAATCTATTTATTTAGTGCTATACCAATTAGACTCCCAAGAAACTATTTTAATGACCTAGAAAAAATAACAACAAAATTCATATGGAAGAATAAAAGGTCAAGAATTGCAAGGGAACTAATGAAAAAAAACTCAGAGGAAGGTGGTCTAAGTGTACCTGATCTAAAGCTATATTATATAGCAGCAGTCACCAAAACCATTTGGTATTGGCTAAGAAATAGACCGGTAGATCAGTGGAACAGATTAGATACAAAGGACAAAAAAGGGTACATCTATAGCAATCTAATCTTTGACAAACCCAAAGATTCCAACATTAGGGATAAAAATTCATTATTCGGAAAAAACTGTTGGGAAAACTGGAAATTAGTATGGCTGAAATTAGATATGGATCCACACTTAACACCATATACCAAGATAAGATCAAAATGGGTCCATGATTTAGGCATAAAGAGGGAGATAATAAATAGATTAGAGGAACAGAGGATAATCTACCTCTCAGACTTGTGGAGGAGGAAGGAATTTATGACCAGAGGAGAACTAGAGATCATTATTGATCACAAAATAGAAGATTTTGATTACATCAAACTAAAAAGTTTCTGTACAAATAATACTAATGCAAACAAGATTAGAAGGGAAGTAACAAATTGGGAAAATATTTTTAAAAACAAAGGTTCTGACAAAGGTCTCATTTCCAAAATATATAGAGAACTGACCATAATTTATAAGAAACCGAACCATTCTCCAATTGATAAATGGTCAAAGGATATGAACAGACAATTCTCAGAGGAAGAAATTGAAACTATATCCACTCACATGAAAGAGTGTTCCAAATCATTACTGATCAGAGAAATGCAAATTAAGACCACTCTGAGATACCACTACACACCTGTCAGATTGGCTAAGATGACAGGAACAAATAATGACAAATGTTGGAGGGGATGTGGGGAAATTGGGACACTAATACATTGCTGGTGGAGTTGTGAAAGAATCCAGCCATTCTGGAGAGCAATCTGGAATTATGCCCAAAAAGTTATCAAACTGTGCATACCCTTTGACCCAGCAGCACTACTACTGGGATTATATCCCAAAGAAATACTAAAGAGCGGAAAGAGACATATATGTGCCAAAATGTTTGTGGCAGCTCTTTTTGTTGTAGCTAGAAACTGGAAGATGAAAGGATGTCCATCAGTTGGAGAATGGTTGGGTAAATTGTGGTATATGAAGGTTATGGAATATTATTGCTCGGTAAGAAATGACCAGCAGGAGGAATATAGAGAGGCCTGGAGAGACTTAAATCAACTGATGCTGAGTGAAATGAGCAGAACCAGAAGATCGCTGTACACTTCAACAACAATACTGTATGAGGATGTATTCTGATGGAAGTGGAAATCTTCAACATAAAGAAGATCCAACTCACTTCCAGTTGATCAATGATGGACAGAGGTAGCTACACCCAGAGAAGAAACACTGGGAAGTGAATGTAAATTGTTAGCACTAATATCTGTCTGCCCAGATTGCATGTACCTTCGGATTCTAATGTTTATTGTGCAACAAGAAAATGATATTCACACACATGTATTGTACCTAGACTATATTGTAACACATGTAAAATGTATGGTATTGCCTGTCGTCGGGGGGAGGGAATAGAGGGAGGGGGGGTAATTTGGAAAAATGAATACAAGGGATAATATTATAAAATATATATATATATATATATATATATATATATATATATATATATATATATATATATATATATAATAAAAAAAAAATGAAACTCAAGATTTTTGGTCCAAAGCTTTTTTATAACTATCTAAGCATGTTGATGTTGTTATAAAAAGATTAGGGGGCTATTTTTCAGTTTTGATTATTCACTACCACAAGCAAAGCTATTATTCTTAAGAGAATATTAACACAAATATACATATTATGAAGAACTGGAAAGTCAGTATTTCAAATCGTCATACACTTTCAGAGTTGTAAAGGATGACTTCACTGGCTTTGTACTTCAATCAATAAATGAAAAAAAAAAAAAAGAGCTATGCATCATACCTGGTGAGTAGTTATCTAGCCTTTGTTTGAAGATTTCCAGTTATCTGCTATTTCTGGAGGAAGCCCACTCCACTTATATATAGGTATAATGTTTAGGAATTTTTTCTTTACACAAAACTTATATATGTCATTAGCCATTTTTGTTGATCGGTTTTGGCTTTTCTCTCTAGGGTTAAACAGAATAAGCTTATTTACTTTTCATCAAGGGTTCTTTTAAATATTTGAAAACAATTGTTATCTGTCTCCTGAATATTTTCTTCTTCATGCTAAACATGCACAGTTCCTTTGACTTTTCTCCTATGGCATGGACTTGAAACTCATACCATTCTGTTTGGCCTCTTTTTGTGTTGATAATACCATGTTTCTGCTTTTTAGGAATTATGTAAATAGTGAATATTTTTAACATTTTATGTTCTTTTTTTTTCATAGACCTCCTCGGGATTTAGATTCCAAGGCTTGCATCTCAATTGGCGATAAGGTGAGAACAAGTCAGGTAATACCTAGAGCTGGACTTTTTCTCAGGTATACTTTCCCACTGAAAAATCAATTCCATAAACATTTATTAAACACTAAATATATACAAAGCATTGTGCTAGATGCTAAGAATACAAAAATGAAAACAAAATAATATGTACCCTTAAAAAATTTGCCCTCTACTTCTACACTTATACAAGTTAGTCCAAAATTTATACCAAGTAAAGAAACACAAGCTTAGGGGGTGGGAGGATAAGGGATGAAGTAAGTCCCCATATAGAAGGAAGAACCTGAACCATTCTTTAAAGGAAGCTGGGATCTGCAAGGTAGACGTCGAAAGGGAGTACATTTCTGATATGGGATACCACTAACACAAAAGCATATAAATGGGAAGCTATTTGGGATATAGAGAAAAGATAGGCCAATTTGACTGGAATTATTTTTAATTAAAGACTGTGAAACACACTGGAATGGTACTAGAGGGTGCAGTGCATAGAGGGCCACCCCTGGAGTCAGGAATACTTATCTTTTTTAGTTCAAATCTATTTTCAGACAGTTATTAGTTGTTTGAAACTGGACAAATCACTTAACTCTGTTTGCTTTAGTTTTCTCATCTGTAAAATGAAATGAAGAAGGAAATGGCAAACTATGGCATTTTTGCCAAGAAAACCCCATATGGGGTCATAAAGAATCAGACACAACTGAAAAGGACTGAACAACAGCAACAATTCTAGAGATTGTGGCTTCTGAGAGGCTTGTTCAAGGAAAGGAGTGGTGTGTGTAGAAATGTTTATATTATGCATGGTGAGGCAGAACATAGCAATTGTAGTTCTGTTAGAAAATTATAGTTCTGTATTTGAGGGGGAAAAGCAGATTCTTTCAAGCAGAAATAGGTGAGTCATGAATAAAAACTAGTTAGTCCTATGGGACAAATTTCAAGCTTAGTCAACACAATGTAACTAAATTTTCTTTCCTTCCCCTCCTTCCCCTCCTCCTTTCTAGAATTAACTAAGTAACATTAAATCATTTGAAGTCTCTATTCCAGTATGGTGGGTACTGTGACAAGTCTTGAAATAGTCTGTTACTAAAATTTCATTTGGGGCTTCTCACTTGAGGTTATATCATTTGTTGTTTTACTGAAGCCTTTTTTTATTCAATGCTTGTAGAAGTTGGACAGGAGGGACTGGTTTTTTTTTTTTTTTTCCCAGTTTATTCATTAAAATTTATTTTTTTCTCTCCTCTAGAATTTTGAAGTGAAAGCTGATGACCTGGAGCCTATAGCAGAACTGGGACGAGGTGCATATGGGGTGGTAGAGAAGATGCGACACATGCCTAGTGGACAGATCATGGCAGTGAAGGTAGAGAAATTACTTAGATGTTTGATTGTATATATGCGTTTATTTTTTCTATTTAAATTAAGATCCATCCATTTTAGGAGGAATAACCTTGAGAGTGTTTAAAATAAAGAATCCTTGATTTCTTAGGAGGAATGGTAAATAGGAAGTGTGTCCAACTATTTTTGAACTGGACTTTATCTATTATTGGCTTTGAAAAAGTAAACAGTCATCATGTATGTATGTATGTATGCATCATGTATCAGTATTGATTCTAGTATGAGAAATAGTATGGCATATGGATAGAGGACTAAAGTCATGAAGCTTAGTAACTCTGAGCAAGTTTTTTTCACTTGTCTAAGCCTCAATTTCCTCATCTGTAAAATGAGAATAATAATGGCATCTACCTCACAATTGTTATATAGATCAAATTCTCATTTGTAAAAAAATCTTCATTTGAAATGTATTAAAAGCACTTTACAAATATTAATTGTGGTGTTTTTATTATAAAATTTAGTATGAAAAAGAAAAAAATTATTTGTGGATATAATGTAGGAAGGAAAGTGTAATTTATGCAAAATTTATGCAGTTAGCAAGCTATTTTTTTAAATGTAGTTTTAAAAACCACTGGTATCTCTATTTACAAGAAAACAAAAAAAAATTGAGAACAGTACATCTAGTACATAAAAACACAAACGTGCCATAAAGAATGCCTGTAGTGAGACAATCCAATCATCTTTTAAAACCCAAAACTTGGGTGTTGTAAAAATGATTGAGGACTCTTGTCATAATAAAGTCTTTAGTTTACATATTATGATCATTTTGACTAAATATCCAAGAAAATATGAACTCTTAGAATTATTGCATTAATTCTCATTTTGCTACAAAGTAGATGTTCTTTAAAAGTTTTGAAAAAGTTGTGTGTTGATGCTGATTGTTGTCATTTTGTAGATGTTGTTAGATTAAATGATCCCTTACCTCACTTTTGAATCTTTGTACTTATTTGTTCTCTTATATATACTCTATGAAAGTTTTCTTTTTGTTCTCTTTTTAGTCCCCAGGAATCAGTAGTTTTTTGATGTCTATAAAAATCTGAGTGCTGGCTGAACTCTCTACCTTACTCACTACATATATAAGGTTTTTCTTTTTAGGAGAAAAATTGAAAAGAAAAATATGGCTTATTGGCATCCTAGAAACCTAATTTGTAAATCTTTCCTTGTAATTGGCCGTACAAATATAGAAAGCAAAAACCATTGAGTATAACCCAAAAGTTTTTCCCCAGTTTTTGGAAGAATTAAAACAAATCAATAGCTGAAATTACAAATTACTTATTAATTCCTCAAAAGATAGTACCAGCTAGTTTTTTCATTGTAAATTACTCAAGTGTATCAAATGAATGATGTGATATATCTTACTATATCATATCTCAGTTGTTTTGGGGATCTCTTTGCATTGCCTTGACTTTTAGAAGGCATATCTAGAAATTATCTGTTATTTTAGAATGGGAAAATCAATTTCCATGCCCTGTTACCAAGAAGAATAATCATGAGTTTTTTCCATACATTTTCATTTAGCGAATCCGAGCAACTGTGAATAGCCAGGAACAGAAGAGGCTACTCATGGACCTGGATATCTCCATGAGAACAGTGGATTGTCCCTTCACAGTCACCTTTTATGGTGCACTCTTTCGGGAGGTAGGCAGTTCACCTCTTGGAAGTTTTCGAAGGATGGCATTTACAGAGTAAAAAGTAGAGAGCTACTTTGCCAGAAGTTGTCTATATGTGTTGTCTATATATAAAGAACACTCAATCAATATCATTCATTTCAGTAAAATACCTTTTGAGTTATTTAAAGAATTACGTGATTATTCTGCAGCCAACCAAAAAGTTAGCTTGAATGAGTGCTCTTTTTACTAATGATGTCCCTTTTCCCTTTTTTGGCTTGATTGACCTTTATAGCTATATTGTTTAATTATGGAGTCTGATTTATCCACACTGCTCAAATGAAACTTGTTGTGATTGTTTTACTGATATGATAGCATCAGAAATCTATTTGAAATTTAGAGCCTTAATATCCTTTTCTTTCTTTTGTTTTCTCCGTGTATGTGTATGTGTGTGTGTGTATGTGTATACGCACGCGCACATTTAAAATCTTCAAAAGTAGAATTTATGTCATTTGGGTTACAATATTTAATTTCATTCTGTATGCCAATTATTTTGATTGAGAGAACATTTCTGATCCTCACATACAGAGGGAAAGCCTGGAGGGAATATCTCATACTTGAACTCCAGGATGCCATTAAAATTAAAAGTTTAAATTAAAACAGAATGTTGGAAAATAACAGAAAATAAGTTTGACCTGAAAGAAGACATTTGAAAAGACATTACCCTTCCACTTATTTGCAGAGGTTGAAGAGTGATAGAAGAATTGAAACATTACATATAATGTCAATTTTTTTCAATGAATCAATCAATTTCATTAAATCTTTTATTCTCTTTAAAAATCATTATAAGAAATGGTTCTTTGAGAGGCTTTATATATAGAATAGATATCAAAGTTTGAATAGTGGTGGGAAACACTTATAGCTTGGAAGACTATGGGGGAAATCTAGATTATAAAATATAGCATATATCAATACAAAGTCTATTTGAAAAAGAATGAAAGGCTTAGGTAACTGATTGAGATAGATGAGCTCTTGCATTTCACTTTAAATAATTAAGATGTAGTTTATATTACATTAAAGGTGATCTATAAATTCTGTGACTTTCAACTTTGCTTCTTGTTTATTTAGGCCTTAGAGATAATTATGCCTTCTTCCAAGCCTCTAAGACTTCCAAGAGGTGGTACATAAAAGTGTATCTAATTGAACTTAATTCAACAAATGTGAATTAAATATCTACTATGTATTACACTATACTAAGACTTAAAGATAGGCAAATAGACATGAAATAATTCTTGTCTCAAAGGATTTTAGACTTCAATAAATATTCTCCTAGGAATGTGGAGGATTCAACATTTTATTCAAAAAGAACTAATGAAAGCAAACAACATACAAAATGTTCTAGGAATAATAAAAGAGGTAGAGAGCACCATCAGCTGGAAGGATCATGTAACAACATGTTTATTGCTCATCCCTGGACAGATGTGAATTGTTCCTGATATCTTTCTCTCTTTCTATCTCAATCTGTCTCTGGCTCTGCTTTCTTTGTCTCTATTTCTGTTTTTCTTCTTTCTGTGTCTCATTTTTCTCTTTCTCTGTCTCTTTCTGTTTTTTTTTTCTCATTGTCTTTCTCTGTCTCTGTCTCTGTGTCTAACTGTCTGGATGTCTTTCCGTGTCTGTCTCTCTTTCTCTCTCTTCAGGGCGATGTGTGGATCTGTATGGAACTCATGGATACATCACTGGACAAATTCTACAAACAAGTCATCGATAAGGGCCTAACGATCCCAGAGGACATCTTAGGAAAAATTGCAGTTTCTGTAAGT
This sequence comes from Sminthopsis crassicaudata, assembly GCF_048593235.1. Classification (NCBI taxonomy): domain Eukaryota; kingdom Metazoa; phylum Chordata; class Mammalia; order Dasyuromorphia; family Dasyuridae; genus Sminthopsis; species Sminthopsis crassicaudata. The sequence goes on from NC_133620.1 coordinate 327,557,810, forward strand.
AGATCATTCATGTAAGGGAAACTCATTGAAAGGAAAGCATTAAAAAGTAGTTCAGTTTTGGCCTGGCTTTTTCTTTTTTAGGTGAAGATGTCGAATAAGACACAATTATACCATTGGCTTTTCTTGTTTTGCCCATTATTGTATAGTACCTTTTAGAAGTGTATTTATTTGGTAAGACCACATGTTTGGCACTGTAATGTTTTCATTCTTTCCCCCTCCTTACTTCCCTCCATCATTTCTCTGGAAATAGTGGCATAGAGGGTTTAAAAGAGAGGAGCAAGGAGAAAAATAGCAGAATTGGAAAGAAGATAAAAATTCTGGAGGGCAAAATCGAGGTAAGAGAAGGAGGAAAAATGAAGGGAAGTATGTTTACTTCAGTTCAACTGATATTTCAGTGTTTTCTAGGGTACTGGTCTAGGTACTAAGGATAAAAAGATAAGTACAAAACTATCTTTGCCTTCAAGTAACTTTCATTTTATTGGTAGAGAGTGGGGAGTAGGAGAATAACATGTGTATGAATGAATAAATAGAGAATAGATGCAAAATATGTTCTAAGTAATTGTGTGCTTTGATGGGCAGCACTAACAACTAAGATAATTAGGAAAGTCACTCAAATCATGTTAAGCCAACAAGTAATTATTAAGTGCCTACTATTTACCAGGCACTATGTTTAATGCTTGTGATAAAAAGAAAGACAAAAATATTTCTTGCTTTCATGGACCTCATATATGGGAGAGACTATATGCAAACAACCAACTAGCAACATATACATAAAATAAATTGGAGATAATATCAGAGTGAAGGTGCTAAGATTATGGAAGACTGATAAGAGAGGAAAGTTGATGAATGAGATTCCTTCCCAGTTTTGGTAATATTGGATTTGAATCTTTAGAGGTTTTGGAACATGATTCATGTAACCTTACCTACATTTCAATGTTACTTTTCCTAGGACATCTTTCACTCGGGCAATCCCTCTAGGAATCTTATGTCAGGAAGAAGGAATGTGTAGATAGATACTAAATTCTTTCAGATTCCCTTTCTCTCTTATGATTGTGTAATGAATTTCTGTTGTTTTTCCTTTGCAGATTGTAAAAGCCCTAGAACATTTACACAGTAAACTTTCTGTCATTCATCGAGGTAAGTGTGTGTCCTTTTTGTGGTACACCCTGTCCCAGATTGTTAGCCAGTCCACATGAGTTGTTGTCCATGCCAACAGTGGGATTAAGCCAGATAAAGGAATGGAGGAGTTTTCCTTTAAGATTGGCTAGCAGCCTATTTAAACAACTGTTCTTTGTCTTGGACAAAAATAGAACAATAAGGGATAAATCTAAACTGCAATGGTAAGGATTTAGGTTAGGGATAAATTGATGCAGAGAATGAAGACCAATATTTCCATTGGGGATGGGAATTTCTTCCTTAGAAGTCTTTAAAGACAGGGTAGAAATTCCTCAGTGTACGTATAGTTCTGCCAAGAGGAAAAAGATAGAACATGATGACTTTGGGAGTAACCTTAAGTCTGGGAGTTCTTGTGCCTTCATTTAGCAAGGATGGGTGGATTAGATTCTTTTAGTAAGTGCACTATGCTAAGTGCTCTGTTTGTTAATTGAAGTAGTTTTTACACTCAAGAAATTTCCAGAGACCTAAGACATACACACAAGAATAATGTAGAAAATATGTATGTTCAATTAAATAGCATAAAGTAGAAATGCTATAAAAATTAGAGAGATGGATTATCTAAGAAGATATAAAATTGGTCAGGAAAGGTCCTTTGAAAGAGAGGAGTTTTAAATCGAATCTTAAAACGGGTCATAAATATGGAAAGGCAGGGTGTAGCTATTAGTATGTAGCAGCAGGGAGCTTAGTACAAGTAAAGGTATGGAAGTTAGTATGAACATGGCAGTAGCCTAATTGGAGCAAAAGCCAAATGTGAATTCCAAGAAAGTTCAGGGCATAATATAGTAGAAAGAACACTGATTGTAGAATTAAAGAATGTGGGTTCAAATCCTACCTGTGATGTTTCTCACCTGTGTGACTTTGGGCAATTCATAGATTGGACTATAGTTCCCTTTTATGTAAAATATGGATTCTAAATTCCTTTTAACTTGAAGATCTCTTATGTAATGAGGAAAAATCTGAGCTTGCAATATATTGCTTATAGTGTGTGAGTTCACCACTGTTCCATTTTTTATTCATAGTTTTTGAGCTATTCAATAAATATTTAATATTCCTACTTAATCAGATTTGGTTCTGGCAATCTACAAAATTCTAACTATTCTGATATTATATTAAGTATTTTAAGGATTCACTCATTTCAATTCTTTCAAATTGGGCCCCAGAGATAATTCCTTTGTTTTTTCTAGGTCCTAACTTCCTTCACTGTCAAACTGGGCTCTTGCACTGAATTAGGAGAAGAGGAACATTTGGCCCATGTCCTTTAATATCAATTTATAAGGCAATCATACGTAGGCAATGATGAGCTGAAAGCTAGGTACAATTCCATCACTGCTTGCTTGAGTTCCATAGGTTGATAATTTTGAATGGCCTTTGAATGATGTTATAAGTATCCAAATGACCTTTGGCAGAAAAAAAGGTTCCTAATTCCTGCATTAAATGAGACCTTTTTAAAAAATTCTAATTACAGCAAATTTGTGAATTCTGTATATTTTTAAAGTACTTGTTTTCCTTGAGATATAAAGATTATAAAGGAAACAAAGACCCCAAGTTGCTTATAATCTTATCAGGGACAGGAAGAGAGGAGATAAAAGACAAAATTATACATACATGCTAAGGGAACTCAGATTAGATAAAAGCCAATATCAAATGTATTTCAAAGAAGGAAGTTTAGTAGGTAAGCTCACTGGGTATGAAAATATGAGGATTTGTAGAAGCAGGAATAAAGTTAACTTTTGTGTATATGGGTAACTTTGTTTTCTTTTAGTTTCCTTTAGTACAATTGAAAGGGACCAGGACTATTAGCAGTAGTAGCACATAGCATATTTTTTTCTTTCAGATGTCAAGCCATCTAATGTGTTGATCAATACACTGGGCCAAGTGAAGATGTGTGACTTTGGTATTAGTGGTTATCTTGTGGATTCTGTGGCCAAAACTATGGATGCAGGATGCAAACCTTACATGGCTGTAAGTCTTAAAGCTGGAAAATGGATTCTAAAAGAAGACAGGCTACAAAATCCTCCTACCAAGTGGGAGTTTTATTATTGAGGGAGCATTGGCTTTTATCACTACTTACTGCTTCCTGAGACTCAATGATTCACCAGCTAATATATTATTCTAAAGCTCTTCTTCTGACTTTATTTTTTTATACTTAAACTTTATTTCTATTTCTTTACTTACTATTTTTTTATAGCATAATTACTTCCCAATACTATTCTCTATAGTAAACAAAGAACTTAAAACAAAGAAAAACAATTATTTAAAGTAAATCAGCACAGTGACTATAATGTATGAAACAATTCTCATTCACAGCCCTCTGACTTTCTACTGTGCTGTGATTTTTAACTAGTATGTTAAGTTTAGAAAAATGTTATCAAGTTTAAGTTTATCAGATTATCAAAAAAATTATCAAAAGTTTAGTGTTTTACTAAAGGACCAGAACAAAGATTTTTTTTTTAATCCTATTTTAGAATATCAAGACTTTGACAGTCTTCCAAGATGAATTCTTGGACCTGTTTCTCATGCTAAGTACTGAACAGGAAGGAATAACTTTGTAATATCACAGGGAGAAAACGGATTAGAGAGAACTTCCTGCTTGAGAGTTTTAATTTCTATGATCATTATTACTAAGGCCTTCCTAAGTCCAAAAATTTATTATTTGCTTCCCTTAAAGGTGAATTTGTCTGATATATTGAAAAAAGAAAGTTCATTAAGGCTTAGTTAAAAAGTTAAATTTGTTTGATTCTACATCAAAATGGCAATGTTAGTGGTATCTATTGAATCAATCATATTATTTTGAGATTTATGCTATAAATGGATAACTAGATTGAGCTCTGTGGTAAGATACTTTCTAAATTTGTTGAATAAGTATATCCATAATCATTTATCCCAAACCACTGAAATCATTTAAAGAAAACTGTTTAAAGCTCCCATTTTGAGATGTTTATACTTACAGTGACTAGTAAATTGTCTTGTCCAGTGGAGTATTGTATGAAGGCTGTCCTAGAAACAGTGACCTTTTACTTTTTTTTTTTTCCAGCCTGAAAGAATAAACCCAGAACTAAACCAGAAGGGATACAATGTGAAATCTGATATTTGGAGCCTGGGCATCACAATGGTACTATATGAAGTTTTAGAAATTGAAACTAAAGTTGGTGGGTTGAGTTAGCTTTATAACTGGAATACAATATTGAATTTTTTTTTTTTCTGAAGCAATTGGGGTTATGTGACTTGCCCAAGGTCACACAGCTGGGAAGTATTAAGTGTCTGAAGCCAGATTTGAACTCAGGTCCTCCTGACTCCTAGGGCTGGTGTGCTTTCCACTATGCCACCTAGCTATTCCGTAATATTGAATTTTGATCAAATTCCTCTGACCTTTGAGGAGATGGGGCACTTTCTTCACTTTTAACCTAGGATTTATGAATATTGAAACTAATAATATTCTTTTCTAAAATGTATTGTTCTCTGGGAGCAGGTTTCTTGGGGGGCTTTTAGAGGCAGCCTTAGTTTCAGTTCAGTGTAATAACCCCAAATGCAGCCAGGGATTAAAGTCCAGATCCTATTGAAGTCTCTTTCAAAGTCTTGTCTTCTTCCTTGGGCCCAGTTAGCTTTAATAGAGGTCTATCTCTCTCCTTGGTTCCGAGAGCTTCTGCCACTAGTCCTTTGCCTCTGCCAGCTTCTGCCTCTAGCTCCCTCTGAATGAGCTTCTAGTGGGCTTCTCCTTTCTGGCCCTGACAGCTCCTCCTTATATGCCCCACACTGAGTATACACCAATCCTTATATCAGTAGGAAACCATTATTTGTTATAGGATTAAATCCATGCTAAACTAGATTTAACCAATGTCTCCTCAATTCCACTCAGTACCTTGTTTCAAGTTCTGGCCTATAATATCTCCTTGTAGGATCAGATCAATCATACTGAACCATGCTAAATTAGATAATTATTGTCTCTCTCAATTCCAGTGACTTAGCACCTTGTAAGGATCCTAACAGATACTGAAAGCATATGATGGCGGAATAGCTGAATTGAGTTTTGCATATAAACTATGTCTGTGAAACAAACAAACAAACAAAAAAATACTAGACCAAAAAGAAGGAGACATTGCATTCTAACTTTGACTCATTCTCATCAACTGTAAATTGAAGGATTAGACTGGCAAGAGTTCTTGGTTCTTATTTAGCTCTGACAGTCTGTACTTTGAGTGAAGACAGAGATAGAATTAAGCTAAAATAGTTAGTTAGATCTATTAGGATATACTGGATTTGAGTTCCAGCTGTTCCACTAACTTGCTCAGATTAATTTAAGCAAGTAGTTTTGTTTCTTAGATGATTTTTAGGTCTCATATGAGCCTATGAATTAATTGTTGTGATAACTCACATATGAAAGACAGGAGAATGGAGTGGATGACTAACAGATCTAGTACTGAGAATCTATAATTCCAGTAAAATTTGTAGTATTTTATAATCCTATTACTACAGTGTATTTACAGAGCCACGGACAATATGTATGCTTTTCTTAAAAACATCTTCAGTGCCATAATTTAGTTAATCCTGTAAGTTATTTCATTTCTTTTGTCTAGGCAATACAATCATGGCAAAAGTGGCCTTATTTGGGCTTGCATAAATCTGCAAAGAGCCAGCAGATGGCAGCAGATATACACATTTATAAAGAATGGAATGAATGAAGCCTTCCTTTTGGTAATAGTTGCTTGAAACTCTGGATATTATAAATTATATAGTCATCAAATGTGATGTTTAATATAGTTAATTTAAAAAACCCACTAAAATTGCAGGAATTTGGCACCCCAGAATAAGCCATTATGTGATAGGCTCAGATGAATGTCATTGAAGAAATGGGGGAGGGGGAATGAAGGGAACTCCATTCTTTTCCTCAATACTACAGTTTCCTCCAGTTTTTTAAATAGAAAGCAATTGTTTCCACATGTAAAACAACATCTTGTTTTCCTCTTTCTCCTTAGATTGAACTGGCAATCCTTCGGTTCCCCTATGATTCCTGGGGGACACCATTTCAGCAACTCAAACAGGTAGTGGAAGAACCGTCACCTCAACTACCAGCAGACAAGTTCTCATCAGAGTTTGTTGACTTTACCTCACAGTGGTAAGCATAAAGCTCTTTCCAGGTTCCATCAACAGGGAGGAAGATGGTTCTTCCAGGTTCTGATAAATGGTTGAACTTTAATCATGCCCCACTAATGTCTATTGGTATAGGGAGGGGAATATATTACAGGGAGTATACTATTTTCAGTTTGAGTAATATCCAGTTAGAATGATATTCATGAATCTAGAAGTTCTATAGCAAAGCCAATATTTAGGCTATTTTCCAAAGTGCATATATATTAATTTGGGATATATGCTTTTTTAGTGCTATAGACAGTTTTAGGGATCAGGGAAGGAAAACAATTATAAATGAAAGTAGCAAGTTGGAAGAAGTTTGGGCCATACAGTGGTGGTGCTAAATTCTAGTTTTCCTAGCAAAGTGTCATTTATCCCAGGAAATCTGATGAGTCCTGTCAAGATAGCTTTATTTGACTTTGATTTGCTTAGAGTTTGTCAGACTGTTGAGAATATGATGTTGGGTATGGATTTTTCTCTTCCCCTTCTCCCCTGTCACTTCTCCACAGAGTATGATCTCTCTGTTTTTCATTCCAACTAAAAACCAATACTCTTTCATCTCCCTCCTTTTTTTTCCCCTCTAGTACCTTTCTTCCAAACAGTGAAGCACCTAATAGAGTGACTGAAACTAACAGTACATATTGCTTTTCATTTGGTCATTTGATGTTTATTAACTGAAAAATGAATGTGTATTTTAGCTTTAATATTTTGTTAATAATTTTTTCCCCCCTGAGGTTGGGGTTAAGTGACTTGCCCAGGGTCACATAGCTAGGAAGTGTTAAGTGTCTCTGACCAGATTTACTCGGGTCCTCCTGAATTCAAGGCTGGTGTTCTATCCACTGCGCCACCTAGCCACCCCATTTTGTTAATAATTAACATGCTAATAACACTCTTATTATTTTGAGTTTTGTTGCCTTTTAGTTTTCTTAATGTATATTGCTATAATCCTTGTATATATTTCCTTTGCCTATGCTTTTTTTACTCCGTATCATTTTGTATGTCTTCCCATTTTTCTCTGAAATTTTCATTTATTTTATTCCTTACAGTTGAATGATATTTTATTATTCATATACCACAGGTTGTTCAGCTATTTCCCCTTGAGCACATAATTTGTTTCAAGTCTTTGCTATTACAAATATTGAATCTATGTACTATTTTTATGCATTTGGATCCCCCAAAAGAGACTGTCCCAAAGTGTTTTCCCCTTTTGGGTCTTCCAGTAATGGAATTTCTAGTTCAAAAATATGTATATTAGTTTTTCCTATATGATTGGAAATCTTTTTTTCCCCCTAGAAAAGTTTGATATATTAAGAGTTCTACCAGCAGTGAATTGGAATACCTGTTTTCCCACAACCAATGTTTACAATATTTTCATTTTTGCTTTTTTAAGAATATAATACCGCATAATTGATAAAATTCTTGGATTTATTAGTGATTTTGAGCATTTTCACATGACTGATAATTATTTTCATGAAAACTGTGTTGATTACTAGTGAATGGTTATTATTCTTATTAATTTGGGTCAATTCTCTCTAACTTTAATGTCAGAGAGATTTTAATGTAAAAATCTTATCCCCATTCCTATGTAGACCAATATACCTCATTTTAAAAAATCTATACTACTCCATGTGTATTACACATTCCTTCTCTTTTCACAGTTGCATAAGGAATAACCTATTTTTCTCTAATGAAATGTAATAGAAAAAATTATTTGTATTATGCATCAACTACTGTGCAACAGTGTAGTTACAAATAGAACATTCATATCATTATGGACTGAAAGAAAATCACATTCTAATTGGGAGAGCAATAGAAAAGGGGTTTCATGTTTATGGTTGATTCACAGAAGATGGAAAGGGTTGTGAGGTCAATGCCAGGCCATATGGTCAGTTTTCTGGTAAGAAGATAATTGAATTAACTTAGAGTAGGGTTAAGGGATCTTTTTAGCAAAGGTAAAGATCTAGGGGTTAATATCCATCTAGCGGTGGGTATCCTCTGCCTGATGGAAATTTGACAGGGAGGAAATGAGGGCTGCTTGGGGAAGGAAATTTTAGTTCATAGCTCCCCATGTTAGAAATAGGTGCTATTTCTGCAATCCCACCATACATTTGGGTTTGGGGAAAGGAGGGTTCTAGATTATCAAGTTGCCATTGGATTTTAATGCTTTAATGATATGATTTTTAAAAAAAATCACATCTTTTATTTATTTGTAGTATATGGTATAAGTTGTTTCTAAATCCATCCCACTGTATCTAGCAGTCTGGACAGTTTCTTTCTCAGTGGATTTCATTCATAGATTTCTTGAATATTACAATATTTGTTCTTAGGTATTGCTTATCTAATCTTATGGAGTGATCTGCGTAGTTTGGTATTTACTGCTTTGTAATAGAATTGGAGAGCTGGTAGTTCCAAAGTCCTAACCTAATAACCTTCTAAGATCCCAATGATTTTTTTTGCCTCCCTTCCCCCCAAATGAATTTAGTTATTTTGTTATTTCTTTAAAAGTATTACCTTGGCAGTTAATTGATATTGTGTTAAATTTGTAGATTAATTTGAACATCATTTTTGCTATATTGCCATGGCCTATCCTTGAAAATAACAATTTCTTTAATTATTTAGCTCTTTATTTCTGTGAAAATAACTTTGTAATTGTATTTATGGGGTAGCAAAATGACCCAGTAGATAGAATAGCCTGAAGTAGGGAAGATTCATATTCCTGAGTTCAAATCTTGCCTCAGACATTTACTAGTTCTGTGACTCTGGCCAAATCACTTTACCCTGTTTGCCTCATCTGTAAAATGAGCAGGAGAAGGAAATGGCTGACTCTCTGGTATGTTTGCCAAGAAAGCCCCAAATAGTCATGAGAAGTCAGATTCAACTGAAAAAATAACTGAACATGATGATTTGGGTGGATTTAGTCTGTATCCTGCATCATTCATTAAGCTGTTAGTTGTCTGTCACTCTTTTTTCTTGCTTCTCTAGGATTTTCCAAGAAAATCCCTATATATTCTATACAAATAGAGATGATTTTGCTGTCACTTTGTGATTGCCTTTTTCAATAAGCTATTTTCTTGTTGTGTAACTGCCACTTTTACTATGATGTCAAATAATAGTTATGGCAGTAGACTTCTTAGCTTTACCCCTTAGTTTATTGGCAAAGCTTTCATTGTTTATCCATAATAAATAATGCTAGTTTTTACTTTTTAAATTGTAATTTTTTCAGCTGTTAAACATTATATATATATATATATTTCCCCCCCCCCCCCACTCTTCACTTTCTTCCTTACCACGGGGGAGGGAGGGAGGAGGGGGAATCTGTTTAACAAATAAGCATAGTCAACAAAACAAATTTCCATATAAGCTAGATCTAAAAATAAGTGTTTTATATGCATATAATATTTCCCTGTCAGAATATGGGTATAATTTTTCATCATTGATCCTCTAGAATTCTGATTGATCATCATATTAATCAGAGTTTATAAGTCTTTCAAATTTATTTGCTTTTACAATATTGCTACCATGTAAATTATTTCCTTGGCTTTGCTTACTTCATTTTACATCAGTTTGTAAGTCTTTTAATGTTTTTCTGAAACCTCATTTTTCTTCATTTCTTACAGTACAATAAAATTGCATCACGGTCCTGTAACATAAATTGTTCAGCAATTTCCCAATAGATATCCTCTTAATTTTTAGTTCTTTGCCTTACAAAGAGAGCTATTATAAATGTTTTTCTGCAGATAGGTCCCTTTTCCTATTTCTTTGATCTCGTTGGAGTAAAAGTATATTAGTGCTATTTGTGGGTTTAAAGGTATACACAAGTTAGTAATTTTGGGGGCATAATTCCAAATTGCTTTCAAGAATAAATATATCAATTATTTTACCAAGAGATATCAACACGCCTGTTTTCTCATAGCTTTTCTAAAATTTGTAATTTAGTTTTTTTTTTTTTTTGGGGGGGGTGTGGATCAACTTTGCCAATTAGATGAATTTGGAGAAACTCAGAATGACTTTAATTTGCATTTCTCCAATAATTACTGTTTTTGAACATTTAAAAATTCTTGCTTATATATGGTTGGATTTTTTTCTTTGAGAATTACCTGTTTAAATCCTTTGACCATTTATCAATTGAATTTGTTTTCATAATTTTGAACCATTTTCTTATATATCTTGGAAATGCAGCCTTTATAAGAAAAATTTGCTTTAAAGGATTTTCCCCCCAGAAATTTTTTCCCTAATTTTTACCTTTTGGCTATAGAAAAATGTTTTTGCTCATATTAAGGAAAGAGTTTTCCTGATTGTTTGTTTGGATATTTAAAGTGTAAATACTATATTTTCTCAAATCTTTTTCTGCATCTATTATGTTGCATTCAAATTTTTATTGTTTGTTACTAACATAATCACTTGTGCAAATATTTTCTTAATATTGAACCATTATTTACTTTTTGCTATACATTTAAATTGAGTATAATGAATGATTTTTTGATGTATGGCCTCTTTGATATTTCTTTTTCTCAACATGATCCTTCTTTGATTTGAATATCAGAATTACAATTGCTTCATAGAAGGAATTTTGTACATTTAAAAATCATTTTTACAACTGTCCATTTCATGTAAGGGTTCAGTTTTTTTGGGGAGATTATAAAACTGGTTATATCAGCTATGAAATTTTTCCCCCTCTTCTTCCTGAATTTCCCCCTTTTATTTTTGACCTTACAAATTGTGCTTCTTTTCTTTACTTTTTAAACAAAGATTTATTTTTTTTTTCTGGTTTTAAAAAAATCCTCACAACTCACTGGTTTATAAGTTCAGTTGTTGATTTCTTTCCTATATTATTTCTTCTTTGATTTTCAGGTGCACTTTTGCGCTTGTTTTGGAATTTATTTAATAGTTAACTTTTTCAGTTGTAGATTCATTCATTAATTATCTTTTTTTTTGTTCCTATAAACAATATACTTTATTACTTCACCATCATTAATATCGTTTATGTAAATTATTGTTTTAATGACTTGTTCTTTGCCACACTGAGGATTTAGGACATCAGTATTTAGTCTCAACTAGAGCCTGTATTTTTCCCATATGAATTATAATTTCCACTTAATAATTGTCATATCTTTTTAGATACTTTTTTTTGGTAGATCAAACAAAATAACTCTTAGGCTGGAATCTGAGAGGAAACCCAAAATTAACTCACCCAGAAATGTAGTCACCAACTTCCAGAACTGCAATATCAAAAAGAGAATTTTGCAAATATCCAGAAAAAAAGCAAACTCACATATCAAAAAGCACTAGTTTTATCATTTAAATTTTTTTTTCTTCTTGTTAGGTCAACAATTCTGAGGTAGATTCCATAATTTCTGTTTTAAATTTAGTTTCTAATATTTGCACAGATCTTTTTGCAGTGCTTTTAGTGTTGCTGTCTTATTTTTTTTGCTCCATTTTTATTTATTACATATTTGTGTGTGTTCCCCTTTTCTCATTTTCAGAGTCTAATGCTTTACTAATTTTTTTTTTCATGTTTGTTCTTAGCAGTTCATTTCTTGTTTGTCTTTACAGCTAGGTCATAATTATTGCAAATGATCACATGTATTTAAATTAGTACTGTTTGAAGTCATATAGAATATGGTAACTGATTGGAAACATGCAATGTGAATTTGAATAATGCCACCATTTAAAGATATTTATCATTTGTGCTAATTGGTGCCTAGTACAATTTCCATTTTAAAATTAAAAAAAATTAATTGGGGTTCTAAACTCTGGAGATGCTAGCACTTACTAATTCTCTTTTGAGGATTCTAATTCTTTTTATTAAACTATTTGGCTTTTTCTCTTGATATTTTTTCCTCATTTTCTTTTGCCTTATTATATTTGTCAATTATTTTCCCATTTTTGCTTATTCATTTCTTCATTTATTTTTATGTATTTCTCCCCCTTCCCCTGCATTTCTTTTCTTTTCAGGTTGTTATTTTTTGTCCTTTTTTTCTCCTATATATTTTTTGCTGTTTTGATGTAAAACAAACAAACAAACAAAAAAAAAACCACAAAAAAAACCCCACAAAAAAACCAAAGGATCTGGTCTAGGTTGCTAGAAGATCCAGATAAATAGAAATGGGAGTTTTTACAAAATAATATTTGTTGGATTTCTTTTGTGTGACTTGTGACAATCTATCATCTCAACAATATCTTGACTTTTCAGAATTACTATGGATGGGGAAAATATCCAAAAGGTATTTACAGTATGTAATGTAATGATTTTACTTGTCATCTGCAGAATAGAATTGGAACATAGCATAAGTGGAGAAATCTTTAATGTGTGTGATAGAAGGTACCTGGAGTATTGCTATTGTTTCAAAATTTAAGAGAATAATTAGTAGTTGGAAAGTAGAACACAAAATATTGTTTAAAGGAGACTGTTAGAAAGACTTCAAAGACTACCTCCTTTTGAAGGAGTCTAAAAAGATGTTCTGAATGTAGCTTTCTTGAAATTTAATGAGATAAAATTAGATTCTAATATGAGGCTTCTATGACTATGCTTTTACTTTCTTTTTTCTTTATTGTATTTTATTTTTCTAAATATGCACAGTTTTCAGCATTCATTTTTGTAAGATTTTGTCTTTCTCCCTTCTTCCTTTACTTCTCCCCTCCTCAAAATAGCAAACAACTTTATGATATAGGTATATATATATATATATATATATATATATATATATATATATATATATATATATACAAATATACAATATGATTTTACTTTCATGACTCAACTGAATACTTGATAATACAGTTAGCAAGTGAGGTTTGCCTTAGTGAATTTCTTATGATGGAGGATTAAGAACAACTAGAACCTCGAGCTCCTTCCATTTAAACTTCAATCTTGATTTCCTCAATTGTAAAATTAGATCATTAGATTAATCTCTATTCTACCTTGGGCTCAGTATAGGCCACCACAGTGATTTAATCTCAATATTAGAATGTAACTAACCATAATAACAAACAAAAAATTACTAACAAAGACTAAGAAAGACAAAATTTCTAATGTTTAACAGGATTCTATTTTCCTCTGCCTCTATCTTCTCTGTACATTCTTCAATGATAGATCAGTAGAGGTTCTTATCTGGTTGTAGGAGTTCTACTAGAATATAGCCTTTTTTTGTTCTACTAGAATATAGCCTTTTTTTGTTTGGCAAAGCCAGAAGGAGGAATGCTTGTACCTAGGCCTTTCAGTTGAAGGAAAGGCTGGTCTTTAGAGAAATTCTGAGTTTCTAATATATTGCCCATGGGTTACTATGGAGAATGAATTTGCAGCCTCTTGTTTAGCAGTCTAAAGTCCTGTTTTTTATTTTTTATTTTTATTTATTTATTTATTTTTAATAAAAACTTTTTCCAATCATCTGTAATATTTGTACATTTTTATGAGATTTTCCTAATTTATCTTGTTTATACATAATAATTTTCATATTGTCTCCTTTGGATTATGAGTTCCCTGAGAGTAGGGGCTATTTTTTGTTTGTTTTTACTTTTATTTGTATTCTAAGTGCTTAACAATGCATATTAACAATTTAATAAATGCTAGTTGAGTTGATTTAATCAGTTATTCTTATTTATTACATACTGACTTCAGTTGTTTTACCCTATTATCAGGGCTCTCAAATTTTATACTCCCTGGAAAGACCCTGTTATCTTGCTCTAATTTTGGCTCTTTAGCTTGATGTAGTGTGAAAAACATGTTTTGGAATTTAGAGGAAATAGGTTAAAATCTTACCTCTATTATTTATTACCTTTGTGATCTTGGTCAACAACTCTTTGGACTTTAGTTTTCTACTCTTTATATTTAAGGACTGGTGATCTCAAATGTCCTTCTCAACTTTAAATTTAGGATTGTATGAATGGATTAAAGAAAATCATTTTGAATTGATAATGACTTATTCAGAAAATACATTTTCTGTTCATTATTTATTGTTCCACACATTAATGTACACCTTCATACCTCACTAAAGTAAAATTTTTATGTTCTTTGGAAATGGCACCAGAGCTTCCTAGATGTAAACAAAAGTTTTGCCAACCTTGCATGCATTTTTATTTAATCAAAAATATTTCTTAATGTTTCCTCAAACTACGAATGCCATAGTAGTTGTATATCTGATGCTAGAGATGACAAGTAGCCTGATATTAGCATTGATAAAAAGAATCATTTTAAAAACTAATTTTATTATTTATCAGTCTGATTTATTGTTATTATTATTTTCTTTCTTGAAAGTCGACTTTTATTTTCTCAATGCCTGGGATGCTGAGGTCTTTCAAGTTTATATTCCCATTATATTCTCATTATATTCCCATTCTCATTCACCAACTCTATTCCTTTGAAGTCCCTTTGAAAGACTCTTGTATAAAACTGAGCCTTTGGAGGCCATACAAGTGAGTCCTCTTCAATTCCTTATTAAATCTGTGATCTATTCTGTGTGGCTACTAGATCACCAACTGTCCAATCTTTCTTACTCCATGCAATTCTTTTCCATATAACTTAACAAATATTTTATAGAAGATTTGTCCAATTCAGTTGAGGCCTTCTGTTGGATCTTTTAAAATGTATTGTAGACTTGGACTTTTCATCTGTTATTCTTGTCTCCTGCACTTTGGCCATCCTTCTTCCTTTTCTTCTCCACAGGTACTTAAAGGATATTCATGCTTCAAAAAAATTATAGTGGTTTCTTAAATCTTTAGTTGCATCTCATAGCATCTAATTACTAATAGGCATAGATGTGGATACTCAAAGTTCTCTGCCTTATGTACTGATCCAATGTTGCAGTAGTATTGTTTGGAACTGGCTGTTAGGTTTGTGATTTCGATAACTTTTGTTTTTCAAAATGGATCCTCTTTGAAGAGGAGTAGCAGCATGGAATGAAGTTTGGATAAGATGCTTCTAAATGGTAATTCCTTTATTAATTTCAATATTAGAGAGAAAGAAATGTTTCTGATGATCTTCTCATTAATAGTTTATTTTTCTTGAATAGAAAATTGTATTTGAATAGAAATGGCTTGGAGGATCTAATAATGAGTATAAGAATTTTTAAGGATAATTCAAGAATACCTACTTCCTGTGTCTTCCAAGAAACAAACAGGGATTGTCTAAATATTTCTTAGAGATACTTGAAGATGTTTGTGGTTGAGCTAAAAGAAAATAAAGACTGGGAACATGAAAAGTTTATGCCATTAATTAGCAGGTCTATTCTACCTCCCTCCTCCCCGAATTGAAACACACTGTGTATTGTATTTCTAGTCATGAGTATAGGCAGTATTTCTTTAACCCCTGGCTACTCTTGTATTGATTACTCTCCTGAAAAGAAGGCTGCTCCTAGAAACCCCAAGAAAACAAAAGTGTGAGGATAGGCAGTGGGAGGAGGGTCTTGCCCTCAACTTTGGTGATTCATTACGACATATGTTTCCTTTTTATTTTGTGAAATAAATTTTGCTGTAGTATGTCATAAAATATGACATCAAAGAACTGTTATACACAGTACCTTTATAGCTAGTGCATCTCCTTGGTAGCTCTTAGCTGATTAATACCAATCACTGTTAAGTTGGTAGGTTGATGGGTATTTGTGAGACAATGCTAAAGGAACATCAGGCCTATGTTTCAAAGTTGGGGATCCAAAATGCCATCTGTTGTATTTCATTTCTAAGACCTGATTTTTACCAGCTTGAATGAGTAAATTGTTATTTTATGTTTGTAAGGGTAGGGGTCATTTAGCATTTATACTTTTGTTGGTTACTTTTATAATTGTTTTTTACAAATATAAATTCAAACCTGCTTTTCCAAATTTGCTTTTAAAATTTGACTTGTGAACAACTTAATTTTTTTCTTTTGGAACTATCAATTTTTGAAATATAGACTCTGTAATGTTCTCTGGTTTGGGTTTTCTTGGGGTCTCTGGGAGCAGCCTTCTTTTCAGGAGAGTAATCAATACAAGAGTAGCCAGAGGTTAAAGTCCTAGTCCTTTATTATCTCTTTCAAAGTCTTGTCTCCTTTCCTGGGGCCTGGTTAGTTTTCTTATAGTCCAGATTCTTTATTATCTTTTTCCTGGGGTTGGGCAGCTTTCTGGAGAGCCTTTCAGACCGGCCTTGGTCTCAGTGGAGAAATGCAGGAGGAGAGCTTGCCACCAGTGACCTGCCTGAAGATCGAATGAATGTCTGTCTTTGATTCTGAGAGCTTGAGCTCCCGCCTGTCTGTTCTCTGAAAGCTTCTCCTCTGTGGCTCTCAGTCCCTGCTTATATGCTCCACACTGTGTATAAATCAATCATTATATCACTAGGAAACCATTACTTTTTTTTTAAAATATAATTTAATTTTTATTTTATTTTATAATTATAACTTTTTTTTTGACAGTACATATGCAAGGGTAATTTTTTTACAACATTATCCCTTGCACTTACTTCTATTCAGATTTTTTCCCTTCCTCCCCCAACCCCCTCCCCCAGATGGCAGGCAGTCTTATACATGTTAACTATATTACAGTATATTCTAGATACAATATATGTGTGTAGAACCGAATTTTTTGTTGCACAGGAAGAATTGGATTCAGAAGGTAAAAATAACAGTTTACACTCATTTCCCAGTGTTCCTTTTCTCGGTGTAGCTGATTCTGTCCATCATTGATCAATTGGAATTGGATTAGTTCTTCTCTATGTTGAAGATATCCACTTCCATCAGCATACATCCTCATACAGTATCATTGTTGAAGTGTATAATGATCTTCTGGTTCTGCTCGTAGGAAACCATTACTTGTTGTTAAGATTAAATCAATCATATTTATCCATGCTAAACTAGATAGCCATTGTCTCTATCAATTCCACTGACTTAGCATCTTGTAAGAATCCTTTGTTTCAAGTTCAGAGTTGTGGTCCATAACAAGACTCCTTGCAGGTAGTGGTCTTCTAGATGGTAATTTCAAGAATTGTATCTGGGGCATATTGGCTAATGAAGAAATAAAGAAACCTAAATATGGGAAATTTTGCCAACAGAACAACAAATGAGATTTCTCATACTGGCAATATGGGCAGGGGTTCCCTTTTCTGTATAAAACAACATGTCTGGAGTCAAGAAGATTCAGATACCTAGTAGCTGTGTAACCCTGGGCAAGTCACTTAATCCGGTTTGCCTAGATTTCCTCATGTGTAAAATGAGCTAGAAAAGGAAATAATAAACCTCTCCAGTATCTATACCAAAAAAACCCTCAAATAGAATCATCAGGAGTCAGATATGACTGAACAAAAGCAACATTAGGCCTAATGCATGGAGATAATAGCAATAGAAATCGGAATCTAAAGCTGCTAAAAAGAAAAAAAAAACCAGACCACTTTTCTACTTTTTAAAGTCTCTTATGATATTAGAGAATTACTTGAAGAATTACTAAACATAAATCCAGACCTAACACATCAGAGGTACTTTGATCCTACCCATCTTATACTGATGTTTTAGGGTAGTGTATTGGAAGCCTCCACAGGTGCATATGCTTTCTTTGTTTTTTTTTTTTTATTAATTTCATAATTACAACATTTTTGACAGTACATATGCATAGGCGATTTTTTACAACATTATCCCTTATACTCCCTTCTGTTCTGAATTTTTCCCCTCCTTCCCTCCACCCCCTCCCCTAGATGGCAGGCATTCCCATATATATTAAATATGTTATAGTATATCTTAGGTACAATATATATGTGCAGAACCAAATTTTGTTGTTGTTGCAAAGGAAGAATTGAATTCGGAAGGTAAAAATAACCTGGGGAGAAAAATGAAAAATGCTCATAGTTTACACTCATTTCCCAGTGTTCCTTCTCTGGGTGTAGCTGATTCTGTCCATCATTGATCAATTGGAATTGGATAGCTCTTCTCTGTGTTGAAGATATCCACTTCTATCAGATACAGCCTCATACAGTTTTGGTGTTGAAGTGAGTTCTGCTCATTTCACTTAGCATCAGTTGATGTAAGTCTCTCCAAGCCTCTCTGTATTCATCCTGCTGGTCATTTATTATAAAACAATAATATTCCATAACATTCATATACCATACTTTACCCAACCATTCTCCAATTGATGGGCATCCATTCATTTTCCAGTTTCTATCCACTACAAAAAGGGCTGCCACAAACATTTTGGCACAGACAGGTCCCTTTCCCTTCTTTAGTATTTCTTTGGGATATAAGCCCAGTAGTAGCACTGCTGGGTCAAAGGGTATGCACAGTTTGATAACTTTTTGGGCATAATTCCCGATTGCTCTCCAGAATGGCTGGATTCTTTCACAACTCCACCAACAATGTATCAGTGTCCCAGTTTCCCCACATCCCCTCCAACATTCATCATTATTTGTTCCTGTCATCTTAGCCAATCAGACAGGTATGTAGTGGTATCTTAGAGTTGTCTTAATTTGCATTTCTCTGATCAATAGTGATTTGGAACACTCTTTCATATGAATGGAAATAGTTTCAATTTCATCATCTGAAAATTATCTGTTCATATCCTTTGACCATTTAGGAATTGGAGAATGGCTTGATTTCTCATAAATTAGAGTCAATTCTTTGTATATTTTGGAGATGAGGCCTTTATCAGAACCTTTAACTGTAAAAATGTTTTCCCAATTTGTTACTTCCCTTCTAATCTCATTTGCATTAGTTTTATTTGTACAAAAGCCTTTTAATTTGATGTAATCAAAATTTTCTATTTTGTGATCAATAATGATCTCTAGTTCTCCTTTGGTCACAAATTCCTTCCTCCTCTACAAGTGTAAGAGGTAAACTAACCTATGTTCCTCTAATTTATTTATGATCTCATTCTTTATGCCTAAATCATGGACCCATTTTGATCTTATCTTACTATGTGGTGTTAAGTGTGGGTCTATGCCTAGTTTCTGCCATACTAATTTCCAGTTTTCCCAGCAGTTTTTGTCAAATAATGAATTCTTATCCCGAAAGTTGGGGTCTTTGGGTTTGTCAAACACTAGATTGCTATTTTTATTCACTATCTTGCCCTATGAACCTAACCTATTCCACTGATCAACTAGTCTATTTCTTAGCCAATACCAAATGATTTTGGTGACTGCTGCTTTATAATATACTTCTAGATCAGGTATAGCTAGGCCATTTTCATTTGATTTTTTTTTTCATTAATTCCCTTGAAATTCTCGATCTTTTGTTCTTCCATATGAATTTTGTTGTTATTTTTTTCTAAGTCATTAAAATAGTTTCTTGGGAGTCTGATTGTTATAGCACCAAATAAATAGATTAGTTTAGGGAGTATTGTCATCTTGATTATATTTGCTCAGCCTATCCAAGAGCACTTAATATTTTTCCAATTATTTAAATCTGACTTTATTTTTGTGGCAAGTGTTTTGTAATTTTGCTCATATAATTCCTGACTTTCCTTTGGTAGATATATTACCAAATATTTTATACTATCGACAGTTATTTTGAATGGAATTTCTTTTTGTATCTCTTGCTGTTGGATTGTGTTGGTATGCATATGCTTTCTAATAGTAAGTGAATGGTACAGAATGGAATCAATCATCTTCATCTTGATAGTCAGTGAGTAGAGACAGGGGATATTTATTTTGTTTCTGACAAATGCATGGTTACAAAGGCACAATATGTTTTTATTCTGCGGATGCACCAAATAGTCCTCTTTGGAATCAGTCAGGGTGAGTTCAAATAAGCAGAAATCCTCTGGTCAGCAAAACACCAAACTAGCAATTCTTAAGGCAGCAGGAAGCCGTTTTTTTAGTGTCAGCTACGGTCAGGAGCATGTGTTGTGGCATTTGGAAGAGGAATTAGAGCAGTTAACTAATTGCACGCTTGGAAATGGCAAGCCACTTGAAAACTCAAAAGTCTGAATCAATCCCAACAAGAAATTGATGTAGCTTTGAACTTGACAGTTGTTATTTTATATTGAATTTCAAGTGCGTCCCATTAAAGATGGAAAGTTTGCTTCTTATCCCCTTAACCTTATCATGAGTCCTCTGCTATTCTTAGTCTAGGTTTTGAAGTCTTATAAATTAAAAAAAAATGAAGGATGGACTATTTTAACATGCTAAACAATGTTAACTTGCTATATTAGTGTTTTCCATATTAGTAAGGCTATGTAACACTTACAGTAAAACTGAATTTGCTAATGAAGGGATAGGAGACAGAAAATATCCGGTTGGCCAACATCCTCTATTTCCTAAATTTTCAAGCATTCTTTTACATGACATTTCTGTTGTAGTTCATGATGGCACTTCTCATAGAATCACTTATTGGATACTTTCCACAACATATTAATTTCAAGGCCTGTTTAAATTTCATATGGGAATTTTCCCATAAACTAGCTACTCAGGAAGTAAATAGATACTTTAAAAAAAAATCCCCTCCACTGAAGGAAAATCATTAAGTTCCCCTAATAAGCCAAAAGAGAAAGTTGCTTATTTTTGTATTGTAGCTATGTAACAAAACACATGAAGTCAAATAGGACTTCTTGTTGGAAAAACACCATATTATGGCACTTTTTGAGAAGTATGGTTTGCTTGGTTTGGAGTTTTAACTTATGAACAAGTTTTTGTCACTTAAAAGAACTCAAAAGCAGTCTGATTGCATGAATTGATACTGAGTGAGGTAAGCAGAAACAAGAGAACATTGCAGGAAATTTACCATGCAGAAAAGTCAAGAATAGAAGCCTATCCTGTCTTAATTAGGAAGATTCCACACACATGGGAAAGTCTAGTAATTGACATTAGCCTGAAAGGTTTGTAAACATTTAATGTAAACATAAACCTCATAAAATTCTCAATTGAATTTTGAATGCAGCTTTCATATTTGTGATTGTACTTTTTTTCATTGACTTAGGTTCCCTCTTCCTAGCCTCTCATGTGTGAATAATATACTTAGTGATACCTAAGTTTATATAGAACATTAGTCGGCTAAGTTTAGGTTACTAAAATATTAGCTGGTTTGATCATAGGTATAACATACACAATTAGAACAGCGACTCTGAAATCAAAGTATTTTCTCTGCACCTCTTCCTCTGTATAATAGCAGGAACCTTGTTTTTGAAGGCGATATACTAATCTTGAAATGGGAATAGGGGTGGTGATTGTAATGGAGAAAGAGGAAGAGTAAAGGGAAGAGATCAAAAATGAAGAGAAAAAGAAGGAAGAGGAGAATTACTCAGACAATAATAAAACTAACTAGAAAAACTTTTGGTTGCTACATATGTGACTGTAGGCAAGATATTTCATATTTCCAAGCTTCAGTTTCTTTTGAAATATGAAGTAGAGTGGGTAGGTAGACTAAATCATTTCTAATATCTCTTCCTACTGTAGATTCAGTGATCTATGCCATCAGTTTTGGGGCCAGATTTAATCTCACAGTTTCCATTGATTATTCAGTGTTCTAATTAATTCATTTTTGAGCCTCTTAGAAGCTTTTTTTTAGGTTAAATATGTGCAATTCTTTTAAATGTATTATCATATTTGTCATGTTGTGCAAGAAAAATCAGACCATGGAGGAAAAAAAACCCAACCCTCCCCCCCAAAAAAAAAAACCCAAAAAAACATGAGAAAGAAAAAAAAAATGAAAATACTATATGCTTCAATCCACAATCAGTTTCTATAACTCTCTGGATATGAATGGAATTTTCCATCCTGAGCCCATTGAGATTGCCTTGAATCACTGCAGTGTTGAAAAGGACCAAGTCTGTCAACAGATGATCATCATATAATCTTATTGTTACTGTGTACAATGTTCTCTTGATTCTGCTTTTGTCACTCAGTTTCAGCAGACTGCTTTGAGTTCTTTTAAGTGAAGAAAACTTGTTCATAATACTTCTTCCTCCCTTTTGGTGTTACCAGGCTACTTTAGTATAGTATAGTATAGTATAGTGTAGTGTAGTGTAGTGTAGTGTAGTGTAGTGTAGTGTAGTGTAGTATAGTATAGTGTAGTGTAGTATAGTATAGTATAGTATAGTATAGTATAGTATAGTATAGTATAGTATAGTATAGTATAGTATATACTATATATGGTATAGGGGTCATATTCAGCTTTTAAATGTCTTACTTCTGTCAAAACATGTATTGAATATAATTAAAGTTCAATTACATTCTAGTTCTTCTGGCTTTAGTTAAAAAGGCTGTTTTCAATCCATACAATTATATGCTTTTGAGAGTAGGGAAAATGGAGTTACTAATGACTCCTCTGCAGATTGGATTATGTTGCTTTCTTATTTCTTTTTTTTTTCCTCATTAGAATGTGAACTCCTTGACAGATTTTTTTTTTCCCCTTTCTGTTTCCCCAGAGCATAGTTCTATGCCTAATACATAAGAGTTCCTTAATGAATGTTTCCTAACTGACTGACTTGATTGACAATATTTGTCCCTTTGAAAAATTTTGTGTTTTGTATTGTTCTATTTAAAACTAAAACCAAGTTTTGCTAAATGTATTTAGTTTAAACAACACAATTCGAGTTGGAATGGAAGTCAGAGAACTTCTAGTCTAACCCTTACATGGATAATTTTTTTTTTCTACATTATACTAAATAGGTAGTCATATGGTATTTGAATGCATCCAGTGATGGGGAACCTCTCAAGACAGCATCCAGCTTTTGGATAGTACTATTTTTTTCTAAGTGTGTCCTTATTAAGCATAAGTTTGTTTTTTCTTTTCTTTTTTTTTTTTTTCTTCCCTTCCCCTTCCCCTTCCCCTCCCTCCCTCCCTTCCTTTCTCCCTCCCTCCCTCCCTTCCTTTCTCCCTCCCTCCCTCCCTTCCTTTCTCCCTCCCTCCCTCCCTTCATTCCTTCCTCCCTCCCTCCCTTCCTTCCTTTCCTTCCTTCCTTCCTTCCTTCCTTCCTTCCTTCCTTCCTTCCTTCCTTCCTTCCTTCCTTCCTTCCTTCCTTCCTTCCTTCCTTCCTTCCTTCCTTCCTTCCTTCCTTCCTTCCTTCCTTTCTTTCTTTCTTTCTTTCTTTCTTTCTTTCTTTCTTTCTTTCTTTCTTTCTTTCTTTCTTTCTTTCTTTCTTTCTTTCTTTCTTTCTTTCTTTCTTTCTTTCTTTCTTTCTTTCTTTCTTTCTTTCTTTCTTTCAACAATGTCTACTTTTGTACCTGATTCTGTCCTATGAACAAATCTAATTTCTCTTCCATATGCTTTTTTTTTTTTCTTCTACAGGATATACATACCTAGTTCTTTTAGATGATTCTTTATGTCATGGTTTCCAGTTCCTTTACTATCCCATTCATACTTTTCTGGATATGTTCAATCTTGTCAATGTTCTTCCTAAAATATGGTACCCAGAACTGAACACAAGGCAGCAGATATGGTCTGACTAGGACAAAATATAGTAGAACAATCACTGCCCTCAATCTGAGCACTGTGGCTCAAAGTACAGTCATATCACAATATGGACTGATTGAGTTTATAGCTCTTTCCTTAATTACCCTTTTCCACTTTTTCACAGGACTCACTATTATGGATTGAGTAATAGATAGATATGATTATGCTTGTCACAACTAGTGCATTCCTATTCAAGATAATTACTTCATTATCGACTGAATATACTTTTTACCTTGGTGACTAATCTGCCTTACATAAGTTCCATTACCTTGAAAATTTTATGGGTTAAATTTGCTCCTAACTCAGATGGACTATATTAATGATATACAAAAAGGAAGCATTTCTAGGAAACCAGGAGAAAGCAGAAATAAGAATGAACAGACTAGTTTAGATAGTGATCCCAGAGTCTTAAAATTGTTCCATAGCAAATATAATCTTAAGATCTCATTGCCAAACCCTAGTTATTACAGAAAGTTGTGGGTGGTAGATTGAAAGTAGATATATTTTGAGTTATAATAACTGTACATTTGAAGGGCAAACTTTAATGTCATAGGTATGGCATCTCCAAGGAAAGTATATGTATTTTCTTTCCATGAACTCATGTCCACTGTTGATTTAAAGCTTGATTTAGAAGTGGAGTACAAGAAACAAATGAACATTGGAAACCTATGTTTTCAATACTGTTTTTCAAGTTGGTTATGTTTAGTCTTCTGCAGGTTCTGAAATCCTAGTCTAGTGAAAATGCAGATGGTTTCTTGATTTTAATGTGTTTAATTCTTCCCTTTCTTAAGCTTGAAGAAGAATTCCAAAGAACGGCCAACATATGCAGAACTTATGGTGAGTATTGTTAGTTGTATAAACATATTCAAACTAATATCTATTGAAGGTTAAATGACTTGAATATAAATTATAATCAAACAATATTACAAAAATGGTGAATTCAACAAGATATGAATGCTAGTGATTTTTTTTTTTATTTTTATGAAGAGTTCAGAAGACTGTATTTTATGTGTAGTCTGAGTATTATCTCTTGTGTAATCTTGGCAAAAATCCCTTAATTACCATTCCTGACTACTTTTATGGAAAACTAACAGGATTACATAGCATACTGTTATATTTGTAAAGTGCTTTGGGATCTCTGATATTAGATTTAAGAGGTTCTAGGGATCCCATATTACTATTACAAAAGAAATTTAAACTAAAAAAATGTTTCTTGAAAAAATAGTACAAGAAATGGGTATGGTATGGATAGATTGTTTTGGATAAACTATTAGTTTTATTAAAAGAACCTTTTTTTTTTTTGTTTAAATTTCTGAATAAGATTTATTTCTTCCTTGGTTAGGAATATAGTTCTTCTCCTAGAATACTGCTAGCCTAAAACAAATTTAGTGAAAACTCATTAGATTCCTATTCAGCGAGAACTCATGATTTACCTTTAGCACTAAGTATATAAAAAATGATTTTTTTCAGCACATTAATAGTGTAAATAAAATCTTATTGCAAATACTTAGCTTACCCAAGAAATCAGATTTTTATAGCATTTTGTAGCATTATTTTGCATTATAGCATTATATATGCATATTCATATTTTAATTATAAAGAAACAAGGACCTATCCTTTATAACATTTAGCATTAGTCGTTAGCTTTTGTTACTGTATATATTTAATGATAATAGAAATCATTTCTTTAAACCATATTCTGTATTTCAGAATGTAAACTAATTTTGGCATGATTTTCTTGGAATTTTTCCATTAGGTTTTGCTATTTAGATAGGATTAAAAAAACCTTGATATATATATATATATATATACATATATATATATATATATATATATATATATATATATACATATATATATGTATATATATATATATTTTTTTTTGCCAATATCCCAATTATTAAGAAATGAGGTTTTCCATTTTTGCTCCTTCTCCCCACATTGAAACCATTACACTAATGATATTGTTCCTGGAGTCCTTTAACCAAATGAAGAATAAGGTTACTTGATGATGGAAAAAAAAGGTGTAGTAACAACAGCTAGTTGTTACAGTGGTTAATATGCTGAGCCTGAAGTCAGGAAGACCTGAGTACAATTTTGGCCTCAAACATTTATTATTGTGTGAACTTGGGCAATTCTGTTAACCCTGTTTGCCTCAGTTTCCTTATTTGTGAGGAGATTGCAAACCACTCCAGCATCTTTGCCAAGTAAAACCCCAAATAGGGTCATGAAGAGTTGGACATAAATGAAACTACTGAATAACAAAAATCTTACAAAGAACTTTTTTTGCAATAGCCCTGAAAGGTAAATAGTGACAGTATCATCCTTATTTTACATTTGAGGGAACTGAGTCTCAAAGAGCTTAGTATGACTAAGGTTGCATAACTAGGAAGTGGGCCAACTGAATTTGAACTTAATCTCCTCATTCTAGATCCAAGAAAATGATGAGGGAGATGTTTGAGACTGGCAAGAAATCATGGAACACCTTTCAGTTTCTCTGATTTAAGCTTAAGATTTAAATTCTGGTCAAAGATCCAACTATGCTGTATCAACTAAATTGTATTCACTTCAGTTGGATGACCCCAAAAGAAAGGAAAGAAGAATTCTTGGTAGCTTTGTGACCTAAGAAGGGATAAATGGTCTTATTCTAGCCCTGAATGACCTTAGCTTTTCTCTTTAAGTTCCTTCATCATCTATTCATTTTTTCCTGGCTCTGAAGGTAGTCTGGGCCCTTGTTTCTTCAGTGTTTTAGTCTGTACAGAATTTTTGCCATCCCCGTTAATGAGGTAGCTCCCAAAGCTTCAGAACTCTGAGAGCAGTTTTACATTGGGACTGAGGGCTTGTGATATGGTCCAAGAGACAGGGTGATTCTTGAAAATTTTCATTCTGAATGTGGTCTTCTTTTCTTACTCCATTTATGAGCAATTTGATTATCTGGTTTGTGAGGCCCTGTTATTCTTTCTTTCCCACTTTAAGTATTAAACAAAAGTTTCAGTTTAACAAGTATTTAAGTGCCAAATAGGTGTGAGACTTTTACTAGGATTTAATGCTGATTAAAAATTAATTTTGACACTAGGAGTAGATCTCAAGGTGTTATTTTGGACTCTGAAATGCAATTTGAATATGATTTTGCTTTGACATTAGTTGTCAGGCAGAAAGGTCCAGTTTATTCATATGTGTCTGTGTGTATTTAAAGAGCAATTCATTTTCCTTCCAAGTGGCCTCTTATCATAAAGGTTCACTGGAGCACATTTGAGGAAAGATGTTTGGTTCCAACTTAATACCCACTGGCAGCTGTGTTCATTTCTATTAAGCTACCTTTCCAGAATATCTTAACACTGTGGTATTTTATGGCTGACATATTAATGTTGTGAGGTCTTGTGGGTTTTTTTCCTTATTCTTCTTATGGCTTTAGACTTTGCGGTACTGGAATGGACTTCTCTTTTAAGACCATAACTGCTCCCTGTTTTCCTGTGGAGTTGAGGTTTTTAATGGAAAATCTGAGTCCGAACTCCCTGTCTCTAGCATTGGGAAAACAGATGCTGAGATACTATTGTTCAAGTTAGAAGACTAGATGGGCTGAGAAGGAAGAATCTCTTTGAGATGAAATAGAGCATGAACAGAAAGCACTACTAACAGATCTGATCATCTGATGTGAGGAAAATGGGGTACTGAGTTAGCTTGTTTTTGACTTCTAAAAGACTTTACATTCTTTCCTTCTTCCCTTGGACTGAACTCAGAAATTAACAAATAGGTCATGCTTCCTATGAATCCCAAGATAAATTAGCTACCCTTTCAAATTATTACTAGTTGGTATGATTCAGTAGGATTTACCTTTAGGAGATAATGGTCAGTAGTAATGGGTATTTTGGGTATTTTGGCTAGGATAAAAAGGATACAATTGTCAATTTTAAAAAGAATACCCATTCAAATAAAACACTATTCCTTTCTACCTCTGCACTTACCACCAGAATCAAGGCTACATCAGAAAGATATGGTAGGATAGTAGACATGCCATTAATCACCAGCTCACATCATCTAGCTAGCTGTGTTACACTTTAAGGAGCAGGGAAGCCATATCAGTTATTTATGCCTCTGCCAACTGAATCCCAAAAATGGCCCCCTAAATGGAAAATTAGTTTATCTCATACAAAATAAATGGTGTTCTTGTCATATCTCACCCTTTTGCAGTAAGATCCAAAATTTTTAGATTGAGTTACCATTAAAATAGTCTTAAAAGAAGTTGGACTTCATAAACAACACAGGTAGAGCTTAATATAAATAATAAAAATGTAAAATGATACAATTTTCTAAAAAGTAAATTTCATACAATAAAGCATGTTAAATTTAGTTTAGCATAATATAAGAATAATTATTATGACCAGTAGTAATACCAGGAGTATAAGAACTTCAAGTGATTATACTTCCAACATAATCTTCAATCACCTTCCATATGTACATTAGCAAAGTATATAAAAGATTTTAAGCCTTTTACATGTTCTCTGAGTTCATATTTGGAACTTCTTTCATTGAACCACTCACTGAAAGTCTATGACCCATCAATCAAAATCTTTTTCCTGGAAACTCCAGCAAAAGGGAATGGTATTAAATTTGGGGCCCTTCAGGTGTCTTCCTTTTTCTGTCTAGGTTAAATGAAGATTCTTACTCATCTTTTCAGGGACTGAAGGTTACCACCTAATTAGCTAAAAGATCTCCTTTCTTCTAGGCAAATTCTTGCCTGCTAAGGGTATAAAAAGACAATTTCATTTCTTTTATGTCATTAAATAGTTAAATTGTTGTTCAGTATTGTCTGACTCTTTGTGATTCCATGGATCATAGCATGCAATACTGATTATGGGATTTTTTTCACAAAGGTACTAAAGTGGTTTGCTATCTACTTCTGAAGGCAAATAGAGTTTAAGTGACTTATTCAGGGTCACATAGCTAGTAAATGTCTGAGAAATGAATTCATTTCTTCCTGACTCCAAGATCCCCCTTTTACAGGCTGATTATCTGTTATCTTCTTGTCTACCCCATGTTTTGAAAAACCATACTTCAAATTCCTCAAGTAAAAGATCATATTCTGTCCACCTAATGTGCAATGGGCACAGTGCTTTCTCCTTAAGCTCCTGTTTGTATGCACAGTGCAAGTTGTTTTCTCAAACTGCATCATTATCTTAATCAGACTTCACTAGTTGATCTAACTAAGCCTTGTATAGTGGCTTCAGGAGAGACCCATAGATAAAAGATAATGACATTCAAGTGGGACACTACTCAAAAGCCAGGTTCTTATTGTACCTGAAGCAGCTAGATCATAGGAAATTTAATGTCCTAATAAGGAAAATTTTTTATCCTTTCTCTTTACTGTCCCCTGTCAGAGAATCAGCTGTAGAGATAATTCATTTTTGTGTATCCATATCTAAAGAACTCCCCATTTCATCCCCTAATCAAAACCAAAACATTAGTGCTAAGTTATAGTGGCATTTTCATAGGACAGTAGGAGTTCCTTGAAGACCTCATTAGTATCAATTCCCCATAGATTGTGTATTTTCTGCTTCATGGAGTAGAGAAACCAAATCTCTAATTCAAGTCCAAATCCTCTGAGCCAACCGAATCCTAGGAATGGCCTCTCTTCTCCATTAAAGAGAAACCAGCTCAATTCACACAAAATAAGTGGTGTGTTATAGTGATTAGTGCTGACAAGCTACCACTGGGGTGTGTGTGTGTGTGTGTGTGTGTGTGTGTGTGTGTGTTTAGCATATGATTGGCAGGGCTAGGTGTGGATGTATAGTTGTGTTATAGTACCTTAATTTAAGGTTATACCCAATGGTTTTGGTGGTGGATGGATGGAAGAAGGTAGGCTGTATAGCTGTTGGATATCTTATTACAATAAAATATCCCATATTCATGATGGTATACTTTTATATTATGGTATGTTTGTTGCATCCTTTGTACTCTAGGGCTTCCTAAATGGTGAATGAGACTTCATCTTGTTTCTAGCACTCCACTTCTCAAAGTCTTAATTCTAAACCACAAACTGGTAACTTTCAGAATGCTTTGTTGTCTCATATTCTTAGTCTATTACTAGAAGGAGAAATGGGTTCCTTCCCAATCTTTTATAGCCTCACATAGGACGAGTCATACTTTCTGTTTTGACAGTGACTGCTCATGACACTGACTTCCTTGGTTTCTCCCTCTCTTTGTAGTTCCTACAACACTTTTCTAGATTGCAAATTAAAAAAAAAAGGTAGGGAGGAAAATGCACCCAGATTTATTTTGGAAGAATGACTTTAAGGCAATTTGTTGGATTTCATGCTCAGACCTCCTGAACAAAGAGCCAGGGTGGGAGCTGGAAGATGTAGATTTGTTTCAGGAAACAACTTTCATTTGTCCCCTCATCTTAAGTACTTTGAGAAAATTTCTTAAGTGTTCAGGAAATGTGAGGAACCCTCTGCTACTTAATAATAATAAAAATGATTGTAAATAACTTGGTCAATGCAAATTGAGATATGAGCACTTTGTCTTCCCTGGGGACCAATCAGGTGGGTTAGAACCCAAGAACCAATAACTCTGCTCCTTCTCAACTTCATGGAAGAAGGGCTTCTGTTGATGATATATAGGCTCAGGCTCAGAGTCAATTGTTAACACAGACTAATGCCATTCCCCTTTGGTTTGCAGACTAACAATACTCAAAGTTATTTTGGAAGAATGACTTGAAAGCAAAGTTGTTGGGGTATCACTGGGGGAATATCTATCTTTTCTGAGTCTTTTTTTTTTTTTTTTGGATCTGATCTTTGTACTATTTCTAAAATCTTCCTTGGTCAGACTTTGGGTTCCCTACAAGGTGACTCACTTTATACTTTGCTGTCAGGTTTAAAATAAATATAATGGGGAAAAACATCCCACCAGATTACATGGAAGTTGAAAACTGAAATCTAAAAAATAAGGGAAATATGAAGTGACTCAGCTATGTAAGGAAATAAAAGGATAACATGTTTAGTTTCTTAAATTATTATTTAAAGCAATACTAGCAGACATCCAGGACAGAGAACAGTGGAGATTAAAAGTGTTTTTGCTATACCTGAAGAATAATGGATTCTGTTAAAGAATCATTTCATTTAGAATGGGATAGGAACATGTTTATTTTATACAGATTTAATACTCACACTTTGAAAGCAGTGCACTTACCAGGGATATAACTGAGGAATCAGAGAATTTTATCATTCATGTACATGAAAAAAATCTTTAATTTTTTCCCAGAACTGTTATGAAGAAGAGGAAATGTTTTTCTAAGTTCTATTCATTTGACATATGAAATGCCTGAATATTTTTTTTCTTTTCATCCTCTGACCTCTAAAGTTGTTTTAATCCCAAAGATATAGGTAATATACCTTTCTTTCTAGAAGGAACAGTTTTTCTCAGGCATGAGCATAAATAATGATTATTGATGAGATTTGATTAGTACTTTTACATTTCTATAAAGTCAAATGCTTTACCAATTCCAAGACATCTTACATTGCCTTGCTGTCATGTATTAGGGGAAGCTTTATAAATTTAATAATTTATTAAATCAGAAGCTTTATATATTTAAAAAATTTATTAAATCTTCCCTCTACCTCTTCTCTGAGGAGGTCTAAAGGGAAAGGAATGAAAAAAGGAAATATTTATTAAAGTCTTGCTACTTTATGTGCCATGCTAAGTGCTTTAGAAATATTTTCTCATTTGAGCTTCATCTGAGTTACTATGTGACCCTGAACATGTCACTTAAGCTCCGCCTACCTCAATTTCTTTATCTATTAAAGAAGGGTAATGATAGCTTACTTACTTCCAAGGAAAGTTGTGAGTAGAAAATGAAATAATATTTGTAAAATGCATTGGAAGTCTTAAAGTGCTATATAAATGCTAGGTAATATTAGTTCTAAATTATTATTACTTATGAATATATACTATATTTTGGGAACTGTTTGGTGAGGGCAGAAATCTTAAAATAGCTCTAATAGGCTCACCTAATCAGCTTCCTAAACAAATCTACATTTCTTGTTAATCTGCTATGTAAGTGGCTAATAGTGATGTTATATATTTCTGTTTTCTCCCCAGCAACATCAGTTTTTCACTCTGCATGAATCCAAAGCAACAGATGCAGCATCTTTTGTAAAACTGATTCTTGGAGACTAAAAACCATTGGACTCAATCACTTGGCCCTCCTGTGGATTGGTGGGTTTAGGGGATGGAGCTTCTTCACTAAAGCATCAATAGAAACTTGGCATTCAGATGATACTGATGCTTATTTTTTTAACCCTGCCTCTTAAAAGGTTGTTTATTTTGTTGTTGTTGTTGTTTATTTTTTTTCTCAAAGGGGTCTTGGAATCCATAGTGTATAGAATGAACTGTTTAGTCAGATGAAATATAATAAGGCTCAGACTTTACAACTTTGAACAGGTGATTAAATATTTAACGACATGTCACAAGACTCCTTAACCTTTTCAGCCTTTTCCTGTTCCTCTCCAAGGAGAATACATTTGTCTGGGTTAATAGGTGCTATGGTAGTTATGAAGTCCTATGTAGATTTATATTTTGTTCTTCCTATTGTTTTTAATATTTATGCTTG
Source organism: Sminthopsis crassicaudata (assembly GCF_048593235.1). Lineage (NCBI taxonomy): Eukaryota > Metazoa > Chordata > Mammalia > Dasyuromorphia > Dasyuridae > Sminthopsis > Sminthopsis crassicaudata. The sequence continues at coordinate 327,590,059 of NC_133620.1, forward strand.
ATTTGAATAGATTTTGTTTTATATGAGGGAGACCTTATGAAAGAGGAGGCTGTGATGTCAATATTCATAAGGCTTTACAAGGGAAAAAGTTAAAGAACCTTTGGGCTCTAAAAGGAACAATTTAATATACATCCTTAAGAACTTCAGTAACAACATTTTCTTTCCAAGAGCCTATTCCAACTGCTGCTGCTGCTGCTGCCATCTTCCTAAATACCTTATCCAATACTGGGTATTCATTAGCTATTCTGTGTGATGTGGTAAAGTATCCCAGTACTACTTTGTCCAGTTTTGGAAGAAGTAAAATCAATTTATTGTGGCTCAAAGTGGAGACATAGCTTGCTTCTCATGGCATTTATGACACTTTTAACTTGAGTGTGATATATATCTACCCTCCTACAGAAGGAGGGCATATGTGTATGTGTGTGTGTATGTGTGTGTGTGGGGGTATTTGTTTTTGGTAGGCAGTGAGCCTTGCCAAGTATCTTCTATTTATATTATTCTGTGGTCAGTAAGAATGATTGCTTATCAGTGTTGTCTTGGGAGCTGCAGAGGGATGTTATATATCCAACCAATCAGGGAACTGGTGCCTTCTTCTGGTTCTGTCTGTTCTGAAATGTGTAGGCCACAGATATTATTTCTTTATTATTGTGGCTAATGGAGTATTTATTATTCTTCTCAACCCCTGCTCAAATGAAGGAATCTCACCATTAATTGTTTATATTCCAAGTAGAAGGGATCTATCAGGAAAAATTTTGGGATAGGTTGCTTGAATAAGATGAGGAGAATCAGGGAGAGAAGTTAGTACTGTCATGCTGACTCCAAGTTTCTGTAGCCTGCAAACAGAATGAAGCTTCCCACTGATAATACACAGTCACTGGACACAGGAAAGTTCCATTGGAACTCTCAGGAGGGTATACTATCTAATTCTTTCCTGTGGCTGCCTCTGGATCTAAGTTCTATAATGATGGACTCTGGGTGATCATAAGACCAAGGAGTGCCAAAGGTTCCAAATAATTTTTGGATCTTCTATAACATTGGAACTCCTTTTGGTATTGGAAAGAATTCTCACCCAAAGCATCCTCCTGAAGTATGAGGACATCTGAAGTATGAAGAGGGTTGATCACAATTTCTCACAATGTGGGTCATCACCTAAACACTAGGAAGCAATGATTTGCTCTACTATACATTTGGAAATGGAAGTACAACCAAATCTTTTTTTTTTTTTTTTTTTTTTTTTTTTTGGTTTTGTTTTTATTGCCACTGTTTCTTTGGTTTCCTTCACTGTTATCTTTTAAGTGCATTAGTGCTTGATGCATGCAAGTGCCATGCTTCTTTGTGTCTACTTCTTCACGTGAAAGAGTAACTCTATTTACTACTATTCTTATTGCATCTGTACTGAAATTGTTACCAATATATTTGTCCAGCTTTGGAAAAGGAGCATTGAGCCAATGGACATATAAATGTACTTTTTTCATCTTGCTCTGTCTCCCCAAATTGAGAAGTTATTTCTGTGATACCCTGAGAAGATATAAGGAGAAAAAGCCAACATATTACAATACACTCAGATTTGCATGTTTTTATTTAGACAGAGGTCTTTTTATTCTGCTTAATTTAAAACAAAGCTATCAATCTTTATGATTTTTGAATAGCCTTAAATGGTTCTGTAAGTAGGGATAAATGTCTTCTTATAAAAGAGAAGGCTGAAGTATATGGTCAGGAAAAAAGTTGTTTATGTTTATTATAGTGTGTACTATTCCTATTTATGTGAAAATATGAACTATGTAGGGGAAAACAACAGAGGGCATGTTTGGGTTGCATCTTTGGATAAAAGTGTGAAGATTTTGTTTTTCAAAATAAACCAAAAAATCTACCCAGAGTTAACCAGAAAAGGCTTGACTCAGGCCTTTTCTCTGTAATTCTGGCTTTACATACACATATGTGTGCATGCATATGTAGGTATATGTACATGTGTGTACATATATACTTATTTGTGTGAAATATACATAGGTACGTGTAGAGTCCCATATATATATATATATGTATATATATATATATATATGTATATATATATATATGAAAGCACTTGATTTATTAATAATCCACACATACAAATGAACCAAGGAGAATCTATGAGTGGAGGCTTTGCCCTCTATGAAGCCAACCTCCTGTACACTTGGGAACGATTGACATATTAGACAACAAATATTGATTCACAGAATCCTAAAATTGGAAGGGATCTTAGAGGCCATTGAGTCTACTCCAATTCTGATTTAGAATCCTCTCTACACTGTACTTGGTAAGTGGTCATGCCATCTCTGCCTGAAGATGTCCAGTGAAAGAGAGTTAACTACCTCATGAAGCAGCCCATTCTGCTTTTGGATAGCTCTAATAGTAAGAAAGGTTTGCCTTATGCTAATCCTATTTTGCCTATTTGCAACTTCTGCTCATTGTTCCAAGGTCTTCCTTTTGGAACCAAGCAGAACAAGATTAATTACTTTTCTACATAATGACTCTTCAGATACTTAAAGATAGCTATTGTTTCTCCCTAATTTTTTTTTTCTTTCCATCTAAACATCCTCATTTACTTGGTTGATACTCATATGGCACAATCTTGAGGCTTTTCATACTCCTGATTGCCTTCTTCTATAAACTCTCTAGGTTATAAATAACCTTTCTAAAATATGGCACTCAGAACTGAATGCCATACTCTAGATGTGTTCTGATAAAGGCAGAACATGGCAGTACTATCATTTCATTTGCCCTAAACATCATGATTCTCTTAATGTGGTTTAAACTTCTATTGATTTTCTTACTATATATTATATTATTGATTCCTAATTTGAAATTATAACCAACTTAATTTCTCTCTCTTTTTCTAACTTGTGTATCTATCTCTCACCATTTTGTATTTACATGTTGATTTTTTGAACTCAAATTTGATTTCATTTTTATCAAATGGCATATTTTAAAAATTTGTCAAGATTTTAAAAAATCTTGACTCTGTCCCACAACAAATTGACTATTTTTCGTAGGTTTTATGTCATTTACAAATTTGTATGCTTTCTAGACCTTTGTCAGGTTATAGGCAAAGATGTCAAGATACCTTGGACATAATATCTATACACCTTGGAGATTTCACTTACAACTCTTTGCAAATGGAAACCAAACCATTAATGACTCAGTCTAGCTAGCTACTTAAGTGTAGAATCCATGTAACTATAGTATATTCTAGTCCTAGACTACATCATTCTATCTTTTCCTCAAGAAGAGTATGTGATACTTTGTTAAATACTTTCAATGAATCAATCAGTAAACATTTGCTAGATATCTAGTAGTGCTAGGCACAATACTAAATGCTGGGTATATAAAAAAGGATCCAAATTTAGGCCCTTCCTATAAATGAGTTTATTATCTAATGGGGGACATCTGGTTAAACCCAATCCATATTCCTGAAACTACTACTATGGTAATCTTATTAAAACAGAAAACTAGATTAATCTTTCATGACTTGTTCTTCATAAGAACATTATATCTACCTCCTTTTAAAAATTTGCATTCTTTTCTTAATACTTTCTAGCATCTTGTCAGGAATGAAAGTCTGCTAACCTGACAATGATTTGTAGATTCAATTCTCTTCTGTTTTATCAAAATTAGGACACTATATGCCTCCTTCAGATCCCTGACCTTTGAATGATCACTGCCAGTAGTTTGGCCTCTGCTAAATGAATGAATGAATGAATGAACCAAACAATAGAATCTTTTATTAAACACTTACTAAGTGCAAGATATTTTCCTATAGTAGCAGAGGTACCTATAAAAAAGTAGATACTTCCTAGGATGTATTTTATTGGACATCACCTTATTTATTTTGAATGTCACTTCCTAATATCCCTTTTGGTTGTGCCCGTTCTAGCCCCAAACTCTTTCTCTCAGGCAAAAAAACAGAAGCAAAAGAATTGAACAACTCTCATGTTCTTTCCATACTTAGTTATCATTATCTATTTTCCCTGAAAAGCTACCTAGCTCCTTTTTTATCTTCCCCTTTCCCCCAAGATAGCTACTTTAGTTTTTTTTTTTTTTTTTTCTTTTGCTAAAGCAATTGGGGTTAAATGACTTGCCTAGGATCACATAGCCAGGAAGTGTTAAGTGTCTGAGATCAGATCTGAACTCAGGTCCTCCTGAATTCAGGGCTGCTGCTCTATCCACTGTACCACCTAGCTGCCCCATACTCTATTCCTTTTTAAAATTTAAATACTCTTAGAGTTTAAAGTGCCATTTCTAATCCAGATGCATAGAATTAAGAAGTGTCTAATAATTAATAATATTTACCACATTCTTCTTCTATTATGGAAGTTTTGGATATTGCTGCCATTGAGGAGCTATGTTCCTATCATCTTAAATTAGAAAACATGAGATGTATCTTCCCTGAGAAACACTGTTATAAGCAGAAGTTAGGTGTTATTGATAAGTATGAGGCTTCTATCATATTATTGATTAAGTAGGCATTTGTAGGCTGGTTTGAAAACATAACTATCTTGTATTAAATTGTTTTCATGGGGACATGTGTTCCAAATTCCAAACAGTTAATTTATATATGAAATTTGGATCAGAAACTGCTAATAAGTTGGGGACTGCTGTATAAATAGATACATACAATTGGTGCACAAATTGTAAAATCAAAGAAACATGTGCATACAGGAAAAAAATGCTATGTTTACTCCAAGTTAATTTGTGAAGGTCCTATATGTAGGTACAGTGAGATATACTTATATTGCATTTGATTCATGATGTTATTTATTAAACTGGCTGATTTTTTTTAAATGAAGATCCCTGAACTTGATATTTAAATGACAGATTCCTTTCAAATTTTTCATTTTGGGAGATTGTATACTTGTTAAAATTATACTACTACTGTTCAAAACATTCTGGGACTTTCTTGCAGAAAAGATGTCAGAGCCACAGATTGAGAAGCAATCTAAATTGTTATTTTATAATTTATTCTTATTTTTGAATAACAATGAAATTTGATTTATCATTTACTTTATTTGTAGAACTTGCCTCTAAATGACTTTTGATTTTTGTTTTCTGAGAAGTGAACTTTATCCTAAAAAAAAGTGATTTACCACTATTGAGGTTTTTCAGAAGAATGGATTGTGGATTCTGAAAGTGATTCTCAAAGAAGAACTTAATGAATAATTTGAGCAAGGGCAATAGCAACTTTAGGCTATGGCTGATCTTCTAAGGTGACTACTTTGAAAGAGCCAATTCTTATGAAATACATACTTAATATCCAAGTGTGCTTAAAAATGATTCATAGCATCTGGGCACATGTCACTTCTACATTTTAAAATTCTACATACATTGAATGTCCATTGGATGCAAGGCATTAAACACAATGCTCCAAATTTGTGTAGTATATTGCAGGTTTCAGAGTGCTTTCACAAATATTTCATTTTGTGAATATTTCATTGTGACTTCTGGGGTAGACAAATAAATCATGCTATCTTCATTTTACAGGTGAGGATGTAAGTTGATTCAGAGTAAATGATTTGCCCAAAATTACACAAGCATTAGCTTGTGGGACCCTGGGTGCAAGCTTTATAAATGATATCTTGCAAAACAGCAACATTATGAATTAATATTTATTAGAAACAGCATAAAGTAGGTATTCAGCTAAATTTGGAGACAGAAAAGCCTAAGTTAAAGTCCAGCTTCTGACATATACTGACTATGTGACTTTGGACAAATCATTTAAATTCCTTATTCTCTTGACAATTCTTTTAGACTTTAATTTGCTGAGAAGTCACCAACTTGTCTTGATAGAGAAGTTTCTTCATCTCAGAATTCTCTGTATTAGTGGTTAGCATACTTTTGGATCTCAGGAGCTTTCTTTAAAAACATCAAGGATGCTTTTAAAAATCTTGTTTATAGGAATTATAACAATCAATAATTTTCATCATTATTATTATGAAAAGTTTTATCTTTGCTGATCCTCAGATTTTTCAGGTATCCCAGGCCATATTGGTAATTTAGACTAGTAAAATCACAACTCCAGTGTTTATCCCTATCATGAATTTATTACACATTGGTAAGTTTATATGCCTTTAGATAATTTACCAAGTCATCAGAAAATGGAAATGTGGTTGTCTTTAACTATTTGCTGATTTCACAGAAGGGATCCAAACTAAGTGATCAAGGCAGGAGAAGTTTTAATTAAAAAATTTTCCTTAATAATTAGAAATGTAAATGGTTACATAATAAACTGCTACTTTGTTCTTTTCTGATAGTTTGTGTTTGTATATAAGAGTTTCACATATGTACACACGTATAGAGACATTTTGTCAGTCTAGTCATTTACAGATAGGCTTTTGGCTGAATTTTTGTAACTTACATAGGGCTGTTCAAAAACCATTAGAGTCATCAGTTTTGATGTGAGTTAGGTAGAATAAACAGATGTCTGTCTGAGTGAATATTAATTTGATTGGCTTTTTCATTCCAAAGTGATCAAAGAAAAGTTCTTGAAACCTGCATATCTTGCATTTTAAAAGTTTTTTTTTTCTTCTTAGTTCAGGTTAGATATCTTAACATTTGCAATACTTATAGTCCTCTTTTCAAAGTAAGCTGGCTCTGCAGCTGGTTTTGTCTCCCTAATGATTCACTAAACTCTGGCCAGACTTTGTGGGGAGTTTTCAGCACACAGACAATGCTATGCATATTTAACTGCACATATATACAGATTTGAGATTGAGTTTTTCTTTCTGTTTGCTAAGAATTCAGCAGACTTTGATTCCAGGTTGGAATTATTTTTATTTTGGTATTGTCGGTCTAATTTATGAAAGTTGTTAGATGATGCCCTCTTCGTGTATATTAAAGAGTTGAGACCACTGCATAATTTTTTTGGGAAGGAAAATGTATTCCGATTTTCTTGGCCCAAATCCAAAACATCTTATATCATGTATCAACTAAATGAAACTTCCCAGAATAGATAACAGTTTTGTTGCAGAAGAAAACTCTCCTTCTTGCTTTCTTAAATATAATTTTAAACACCCTAAAGGGTCATTTTAATGCTTTCTTTCTTGCTCCTTTGTGAATATATGTTTGTGTGTTTTCTTTTTCTTTTTCTCACAGAGCCTGAACTGTTCTGATTGATTGTCTTCAGCTGCAGCTGAAGGCCAGCCAGCCAGTTTATAGACCTAGTTCCAGCATCAATTCTCGCTTTGAAAAACATGACATTTAAAACCAGCCTTTGGTTTTCCTACATATGGATCTGATGGTTTTGTTAAAGATTGTTTTTGTGTCTTTTCTTCTGGAATACATGCCTCACTTGGACACCACATCCCTTTGACCTCAGAACACCTTTATTTAGGTGCCATGGCAACTGTTGGGATAGATTTATATGATACTGTTAAGTATTCGTATAAATGGAGGGTATTAATATCATCGGCTTTATTCCAATAGAATACTAATGTTTGTGTTGTTTGCAGTTAGGAACTCTACAAACTGAATTTTTTGTGGTTTGAAACTCCATATTGCTTCACTCTTTGTTTTCTTTTCTTGATTCTTGCCGTTTATCTTTTTAATTGAGGTCGCAACCTCCTTTACTACTTGTCAATATTGTGTTACCAGATGTTGTGGTCTAGAAAATAAAGCATCCCACAGGTCACAGAATCAGAGGAAGTGGGATGCACACAATAAAGGAGATTTGGTTTCTCCAAATGCACTTGATTTAATATCACTATAGTGTAACCGCAAAGGAGGAGAGGGATTTTTTTTTTCCCATATTTTAAAACAACACTAAAAATGTGTTTTCAAGACAGAAGAAGCTAAGACAATGGACTCAGAGGATATTATCTTGGGTTTGGAAATCAATTAATTTTTGACATCTAATCAAATCTGATCTCTGAGTTAATTCTCAAAGCTTTATAAATCTTATTGGACTTTGGAAGTCATATCAGTGTATCCACAGAACTCTTCAGAACCAGAGGGATAAAGTTAATGAAATGAATGAAAATTCTATAGTACTAATTAGTTTACTTCACCTAATGCTTTGATGGTTAAATGAATCTTCCATTTTTTTTTATTGTGAGCAGATAGCAAGGTGATAGATTTAAGTCACCTTCGATTCTTCTATCTCCAAATGGAGATGTTATTTTCTATAATTCTTTTTTAATCATGCACCTTTATATATTCAAATGAAAACATGCCAGAACCAAACAGTTGAAGTGTATGTTCCAAATTGGATAGAAAAGTTTCTACCCTTGGAGCTCCAAGGCAAATCAGAGTACTATTTAACTTGCAGTATGGGATATTTTATAGAAAGTGAATCTATAAATGCAGTCTATCCTCAGGTATAAAAATGATTAAAGTAGTTTCTCATGTCACAAGATGCGGTTTTCATAATTATTTAATTCATTAGTTCTTGAGGCAGATGAATTTCATGAAATTAAAAAGAATTGAACATGACAGTGTTAGAGATTTCTCATTTCCATTTATATATATATATTTTTATTTTCTTCAGATAAATAATCAAGTTGCCAAGTAATAAATAGTCCCTAAAGGAAAAAAAAAAGTATCTCAGGTTAAGTTGCACAGGCAACTCCCTTCTCCTTTTGCTATGCAATAACTTATTTTACTTTAGAAATAATTATCTTTCTTTTTGGTCAAAAGTTCACTGCCTCTTTCATTTAGAAAAAACATATAAAAAACAACAACCAGTTTAGGAGGTAGCCAAAGCAAAGGTCATATGAAAAATTGGACAATCTACCATTTTGTTGTGTGGTTCTGATTCTGTTCCCTTGCTGTGTGAACTTGTGGGCTTTAGGGAAGTTGCCACAACCTCAAAAATGAAAAATAAATATGATGGAAACAATTTTCTGATTTCTATACCTCATCCACTTTGGGAGGTACTTAGGGAAGTACAATACAAGGCAATTTTATATAAAATTGATTTTCCTCTACTGGGCTTTGTTCTTTCACTATGGGAGAGGCTAAGTGGCATTGGAGAGCTGTCCAGGCATCCTGTTTCCCTTCCTTTGGATGGTGCCCTGATATCCTGCTCCTTTCTTTTTGATCCTTTTGTTCTGTTTTGTCTACTTAACATACATTATCCCTCCCCCCATATCTGTCTATTAGGTACATTTACTCTTGCTTATTCCCCTTTCTACCTTTCTTAGAGCAATAGAATAGGTATTTAATGATAACTGGGTTGTCTTTATTATCTTTTTATAATTGTGTCTCTGAATTTTCAAGCAAACATAAATTACATGTTTACAGATATTATTTGGCAGTTTCTTCATAGGTAAACTTTTTGCTGTATTGATTTGGAATTTACCTAAAAAGTCTAAACAAAAACAAAAGCAGTAACAACAACAAAAAAACCAACCCTTTTCTTGTCCCAAGGAAATAAATCTTGAATTCTAGAAGTACAAGATGAAATTATTATTGCAAAGGAAATGCTGACTAATATATGATTGATCATGTATTCTTATGTATTTCCACCAGAGAACTGTATTTTTCTACATATTTTTTGAGAATTGTTCATAGGAACACAAATGTAATTGACATCTCTTCTGATGTGGTACTTAGCAATTACAATTTGTCCTGGGGTTTGGCTTTTCAGGTCTTAACCTAGGAGGTCTCGTTTCAAATTTTCTTTCCCACCTCTTTGTTTTTACTCTGGGAAGAACTCACATGAAAATAAGAGCCACTTTTCTTTGTCTCAGGAGAAATCTAAATTGAAGCCTAATAGGCAGGTTATAGACTTTATGGGCATGGATTTAATTTATAAATAATCAAAATCACCTTCATTTTTCTTTTTCCTCTCTTCCTATCCTTTTCTCTTCTTCCTTTCCCTCTTTTCAAGAGAAATTATAAGGTGTGTATTAATGTAATTTTAACATTCTTGCCATTCCTCTCCTAAGAACTAGGAATTATAAGTAACTTCACATTCTGCACTTGGCATTGGAAGACCACAGTTTAGATGTTTGTTTTTGAGATTATTACAACTGGATTATTGAGATATGGGTGTTATTTTTATTTCCTAAGCAAGTAGCAATATTAGAAATAATTTTAGCTTATTTAATCTTCTTCCCCCCCCCCCCCCGGGGAATTATCTTGCTTCCTCCTGAGCCTTCCAATTTTATTTATAGGGATGGGTTGCGCTATAAGGTGAATTGTACTTAAGAGTCATAGAAGGTGTAGGAAGATATATGAGCTAATCTGAGTTTCAGAGCAAGGTTAGAGGTTTATGTGCTATTCTCTTGTTTTTGATATGTCTTCCTTCCTTCCCCTTCCTTCCTTCCTTCCCCTTCCTTCCTTCCCCCCTTCCTTCCTTCCTTCCTTCCTTCCTTCCTTCCTTCCTTCCTTCCTTCCTTCCTTCCTTCCTTCCTTCCTTCCTTCCTTCCTTCCTTCCTTCCTTCCTTCCTTCCTTCCTTCCTTCCTTCCTTCCTTCCTTCCTTCCCCTTCCTTCCTTCCTTCCTTCCTTCCTTCCTTCCTTCCTTCCTTCCTTCCTTCCCCTTCCTTCCTTCCTTCCTTCCTTCCTTCCTTCCTTCCTTCCTTCCTTCCTTCCTTCCTTCCTTCCTTCCTTCCTTCCTTCCTTCCTTCCTTCCTTCCTTCCTTCCTTCCTTCCTTCCTTCTTTCTCCCTTCCTTCCTTCCTTCCTTCCTTCCTTCCTTCCTTCCTTCCTTCCTTCCTTCCTTCCTTCCTTCCTTCCTTCCTTCCTTCCTTCCTTCCTTCCTTCCTTCCTTCTTATTTGAATAGAAGAGGTAAGGGGAAAGTTGCAATGAAATGTTTGTAAAGCTGGAGTTGACTACAAAACTGTATCATGTAATTGGAGGACATTAGAGAGAAGGAGAAATGAAACTTCACCTGATCCATTCCAGATATTTGCCATGCTAATATAAATAATAATATAGATTATATATTCAGTTCTCTGAAAGTGGTCTCTTTACCACCATACTGAGTTTATCTGTTGACATTTTGCAGAAGCCAGATACAATGCATATGAAGGGAGTGAAGCAAATTTAGTGTTTTTGATTAAATTCTATAGAAATAGTCCAAGTGTTTTCACAAGGTTTTTTTTTTTTTGGTTTCAAGTGGAATGGATAACCTATCACTTATTTTTGATATATGTCCTTTAATCTTACTTTTATCTACCAAGATTATTCTTTCCTCTGTGGATAATTAAAGCTTTTTAATATTAGATATCTTGTGGGTGGCAGTTGCTGTTCTTTATATGAGTCTTCAGATTAATATAATTTAAATACATTTTCTAATCCTTATATTTATAGTTAAATTGGGAAGGGACCTTAGAACTGAACTAGTCTAAGTCTAGTGAAGAAATAAGAGAATTCTCCTTTCAGTTAAATAGTTTGTGAGTTGCTTGCCATTGTAATGGATATGAATTTCAAAATTTTAAATCAAATACCTGGAGTTTTATGGTAAAGATAAAACTAATATATATAATCAATAACCTCCCTATATTTCTGCTAAATTTTATTTTTAAGTCCAAATCTCATACAAGGAGAACTTTAGGTCAGCTATAAAAATCTATAATTGCTCCATATGTCAATCAGGCTAAGTTAGCCATGGCGCTTGAAATGTGCTTTCATGAGGAGGAAAAGGTCATACATTCTTTATTATCAAAATGCAAACCATGTTAAATTTATTGTCTCTGAAATGATAGGAGTTTGAAATGTTTAAACAACTCCTTTTTTGTGGATTCTTACCCCTTTTCATTTTCTTTCTGGTTTTATATTGCTTTTTCTTTCCCTATTGGAGATGCTCCATGGTGCTTTCCACCTGAGACAATTGATGTGGTTCTTATTTTCTTCCTCAAATGTTATATTCTGTCTTCTGCTTAAATGTCATATTTGGACCTACTAAATATAGAATTCATTAGAACTTTGTTAAGTAAGAGTCTTGGTAGGATGTGGGTAAGATGCTTCAAAACATTTAAAGTAAATATTGGATTTCAGCTCTGGCCTTAAGGCTTTGTGCTTTTCAGTTGCCATGAGAGGAGTCATGGAATGTGTTTTCAATTTTGTTTCTTCCTGCCTTGAAATGTATGTGATATCATGTTATGTATGTTTATGTCTATGTGTATATTTTCAGGGTGTTCCAAAAGTCTTAATATAGTTTTAAGCTTTAATAGTATACATATATATGTATGTATGTGTGTATATATATATATATATATATGTATATATATATTAAGCTTTAATAGCACATATATACATATTCACACACATGTGAAGAAAGGTATGCATATGTGTATAAACAGGATATTCTAAAACTTTTGGAACATCTTGAATTTATACATACATACTTTTCTTTATATATGTATATATATGGACATACATTCATTTATGTATATGTATACTGCATATGCATATAATACATGTACACACGTATGTAGAATGCATATATCACATGCATGTGATTATGCAGTGTGTAGAAGTACATGTGTACAAGTTTATCTATACAGCTGTATATATATATATGCACAATACATGTGCATATATATATATACATGTGCTTGTGTTTGTATATATACATAATGAAAAGGAAGTATTAAGAAATGAGTTTAGTGAAACAAATCAGTGAATTGCATTATAAAATATTTGACTGAGACCTGATGGAAAGCACATCTGAATTGCCTTTGCTACATTTGTTTGCTGCCTTGATTAATTTGTGTGTTAACATGCCTACTGTTTATTATTCAGGTGGTGGGTCTTGAAAGACTACTCATCATAAAATGGTCTTTTTTTCCTGTTTTGAAACAAAGATGACGCCAAAATACAGAGCCAGAGAAAAGCCCCAATCCTACTATATCTTAAGATATTCAGGAAAAAAAGCATTAAATGAAAAAATAGTTTGTCTTTAAAAGAGGTGTAATGGTTAGAATACTGGACTGAAGGAGAAAACTGGATTCTGCCTCTGTCACTTCCTGTCTATGTGATCATTGGCAAGACACTTAGCTCCTCTGAGATCCATCAGACTCCCTAAGACAATAAATGATAAATGGATTACAATTGGGAATAAGATGAGAATTCCCACTCTAATGAAATCAGAAGTTTTAAAAATATTCATATGTCTTTTTAGCAATTAGGGGATTTACCTATTCTGGGGTCCTATTCCTTACATATCCACCTTATCATTGAGGTTGGCTATATATAGAGTTGTTTTTGTTTTTAAATCACTCAACAATCTATTTTTTTTTATCAATCCGTCCCATACAAGTACTAATGATACCTACCAAAGGCATTGTCAATTTTGCCTTATAGATGTTCAGACTTGAATAAAAGTGCCACCTATCTTTCCCCATAGAATATCATGTAGAAAGCTATATTCAGTTTCCTCCACCTTTTTCCTATTAAGCCTAGTTTATCAATGGAAAGAATTCACACTTTCCATGACATTAGATATGTCATCATTGAATGTTTTTCAGAATCATTATTTTTATTGGCTAAAGAAATTAATGTGGTCTTGAACCAAGTGATTGATACATGGCTATTTTCTTGACTAACTCTCCAACATCTCAAAAAAGGGGAGAAAGGTAAGGTGTTGGGAAGAAATTAATTGATACTTTAACTCCTCCCATTAGTGAAGAAGCCTTTTATTCTGATCTTGTATCTCAGGATATTCTTTAGTTCAATATTGCTGCTGAGGAGGATGGGACAATGCGCCTTTTCCCAAACTTCAAATAGTCTGATTTCTCAATGTGTATGTTAAATATAATAAGAATCACATTGTGTGTTTTTTCATTATTATGTTAACTCTGTGAACTGGTTCAAACAACAATTTGATGTTAGAAAGGAAAAAAAATTCAGGCAAAACACAGCCTCTTCTTTCTGGCAAAGTACTTACTGTTGTCACTTTTATAGTGACAGTTTGCAAAATAATTTTGCATTAAATATCAAGATCAAGGTATCCTTAAAGTGGTGGTGTGTTGATCTCATAAAGAAACTGTTAAACCAATAAATATTATTTTAAAAAATATTGTTAGTCTGTATGCATTGATTAAAATGGAGGCCACATAAATCTTGTCTGCTGATTTTTGGAAAAATGTCCACCAGGTGAGCTTTATATGAATTGACTTTTCTATTTTCTGTGTCTGCCCTACTCTGATATAAAGAAGACCCCCTCTTAATTACATAAACCTCTTGGAGAAATCATTAGTAAGGCATGTTATCTGTAATATATTTTAGGCTTAATGTTCTGAATCATGTCTAATATTAATAAGGAAAGGCCAAGATTTCTTGATTAAAATCAGATGGCTTGTAGCTAGGAGTTATCCAGATGACTTAACTGAAGAGTTTCAGTTCAAGTCTTTTCCCCCTTATTTTGCTTTCATTTGGCTGTTCCCCAATATGAACTATTTGTTCAACTTCTCATAATGAGTTTTTTCTGGACATATATCTATAATGTTACCAATTTTTATTTGTAGGTTTAGTCAACAATGCAACCCAGTTGTCTTGAGAGTAACAGAATGTTAGATTAATATCGGACCCTCAAGTTTCTTTTATTTAAACTGGCTTTAGCAGACTAGACCTACTTGTGTGGATCTAAGTCATGACTAGAAAAGGACTGGTTTTGTGTAGATTGTTCATGAAGTTGACAAAGCTACAGAAATGGAAACTGTCTGGTCCAACCAACATCTAAATAAGATTTTTTTTACCATGTCCTTTTCAACTGAGCCTCTAACCTTTGTTTTCAGATATTTTGAATCAGCCAAATTAAGCAGCTGAGTGTTAGGAAAATTTTCCTCATATGAAGCCCAAATTTACCTCTCTGCAATCTCATTCCATTATTTCTAGTTCTTCCCCTTGAGGCTGCAACAAATCCAATCTCTCTTCAAATATTTTGAGGACCACCTAATGGATGGCAGATATCACATTTCTCCATAAGTTTAAAATGATCTGGAGATTATTTGCTGTTTATTATGATGTGTTTAGTCTCTGCTAAGGAAAGGATATCTCAGGCACAGGCAAAAGCTGGGAAAGAACTTTTAGCCTTCCTTTGATGCTGAAACATGTGGGTCCCACTAGGGAGATTCAGAGCTTCCATTAAAAGCCAGAGGGCTCCTTGACCAGAGTAAATATTTTAAAACTATGGGGCAAAGATTAGTGAATAGATCTGTAATTTCACTGACATAGGAAATTCCTGAAGTAGGAAACTCTATTAATATAGGTCAGCATGCTCTCTGTATTTATAAGTATTGTCTAGTGCATTGGGAATGTGTATGACTTGTTCATACAACTCAGTTCTTCCAGGCTTTCAGTGGGAGGCTCCTAGCTCTAGCATAGATCAGCAACCAAAGCCTCAAGATCCTGACTCAACAAGCCAGAAGCACAGCAGACTAGCTGTAAGGTCTCCAGCCTCCATGAAACAAGCTACTAGTCAAGTCCACTTTGAGTCCAATTCTCTCTCTCCTATACCATAGCATAACTGGAGCCAGGTAAATTCAAACAAAAACAAACAAACAAACAAACCTGACTTTTCTCTTTTACCTGCTCATATAGAATGTGGAATCTTTAATGTTTAAATTTTTACAATTTTCCTTCTGTACTGTGGCTGTAGATTATTATAGACCTCTTTTGGAAAATAGTAACATAGACACTGACACAGTTTTACCTAGGGCTAGGTCCCTGTGCTTTTTCTTTTTTTGAAGTCTAAAAACTGAAAAGGAAGGTAATTGTAGAATACCAAACTTGACATGTTGAGTATGTTATTAATTTTTAACTTTCCTTCCTTTCTTTGTATCCCATTTTGTGGTGGTTTTTGTTATTTTTTCATAGTCCGTCTAAATATTTCTTTCCTTTATTAGATAGAAAGTCATCTTTTTGCAAACTTCTAGTTATTACCTCAGACATCAACTCGGCTTCCATAAAAGGCTCTATGTTTATTCAGGCTCCAAATTTATGATTCTATTAAAGACAACATGGCATAGTGGCTAGAAAAATATCATCAGAACCAGGAAGTTCTGGATTCAAATTCCCTCTGACCCATATGACTATGGGCAAGTCCCTTAACTTTTCAGATAACTCCTTAATAATAGAAGTTGCATAGGAGATGATCTTCATTGGAAGAATTTTCCTCACCCTGGGATTCTTTGATACCAACAAAATCATAGGTTGAATGCTGCACTGCCTCTCCTACATTCAATGACTGCTGGAATTTCAAGTTTGAGTTTGAGTTTGAGAAAGTACATCAGATTATGAATTTGAATATTTTGCTATATTTTATCTGTTATCACAGAGATGTTCAGTTGTCTTTTCCCTGAACCCAAAAAAGAATTGATCAAATTCTTGTTTCCCTAAATAAGGTAACCCAGAATTACATAAGCACTTTTTTTTTCGGTGTAGCAGGCTCAGAGATTAATAAATTCCAAGTGTTAGAAATTCTTCCACCAAAATAAATCATAATATTGTGCTGTGTGTGAGTTTTGTTGTATTATGTGTATGTGTTAGTAGCTGAGTTCTAAGGGTTCTGCTTTCTAAGGAATACTTTGGGAGTTAAATGACTTGGCCAGGTTTACATGACTAGTAAAGTTTCAATGGCAATATTGGAACCTAGATTTTCCTGAATCCAAGTCCATTATTCTAACCATTATATTATGTTGCCTCTATATCTAAAGAAAATAAAAACAATCTCTTTGTTAATATTAAAAAAAATTAAGTTTACATTTTAAGTCACCTAAAATTTCTAATAGGAAAACAAAATGGTGCAAATGAATTACAGGCATTTCTTGATTAATGATTAAGTCTTGACCATTCATGTAGCTACTTAATCTTGGAAAATTCAGTCCATTATTTGGAATTAAAATGAGTTGAGAAGGCCAAATATTTATAGATATCAATATTAAAATTTATGCCTATAGTTTATAAAGATTTTCAAAGAGTTTTAAAAAATTTTATGATCCCGAGCAACTTTTATCAGATCCACTAAATCTACATTGATCTAATCTTTATTTGTCAATAATAATCTTTTCCTTATCCTAGTCATTCTTATTCTTGCAGTTCACTCTCTTAGTAAGTAATAAAACTAATGTCTTTTTGTAGCCAAATGAAAGAATTTTTAAGAGAACAAAAAAAATTAGAGAAGACAATAAGCATGTATTTTAAGTTCATTGTGATTCTTTTGCCTTACAACCTGATTTCTCTTAAATTATGGACCCTTGTTGATTAAAAAAAAAACATTGATATCATATATATATATTCATATAAACATTCATTACATAAACTTACATGCACACATACGTATCTGGAAGAATATATATATATATATGTATATATATGTATAAATATGTATACTTACATGTATATATCTATATATCTATATTTGGGAGTATTCAAAGTCTGTTCCCCTCCTTTTACAGATGAGAGAACTAAGGTTCAGGAACATTTTGACTTACCCAATGTCACATAGATAATAAATATCATAGAGGTAATTAGAATCCCTAATGTCTTATTCTGGAATCAGAGATCTTCCCATTATATAATTCTATCTGATATCAAAATGATATGTATTAGTGCTCTGACACTGAGATTTGTCTACAAAACCATAGGAAATTCCTTGTCATAGAGACTTCCTTTGCTTTCCTATGAAGAGAGAGGGAGGGAAGAAAGGGGGAGAAATCATACACACTAGAGAGAGAGAGACAAAGACAGAGAGACAGAGACAGATAGACATAGAGAGAGAGAGAGGTCTAAAATGGGTATCACTAGAAATAAATAGAATTTAAAAATTGTAACTCTAAGCATGCTGCTCTGACAATGTGAAGGTGCTTCCCTTTCATATATGAATAATATCTTCTATGATGAGTTCAAAACTACTCTAAATTTATATAGGACCATAGGATCTCTTTCTTTAAACTCCCTGGGATATAAGCCTAATAGCATTAGAATATTACCTTGTACAGAAAAGGCACATAGTAAATGTTTATTAATTGATTGGTTGATATGTGTGCATCATTTAATAATCTGGGTGTACAGACGGCAAAGGCTGTATTAATTTACAGTCCTATCAATAGAACATTAATGTGCCTATTTTCTCACAACTCCTTTAGCAATTGTCATTTTCCCTTTTTGTCACCTTTGCCAATATGATGCATGTGAGATGAAACCTCAAGTTTCTCTACTGATTAGTTATGGTTTTTTGTTCCACATACTATAGATAGCGTAGATTTCTTCTCATGAGAACTGCCTATTCATTTGTTTTGATCATTTACCAATTGGAGAATAACTTCTATTTTTATAAGGTTGGCTCATTTGTTTATGTATCTTGAAAATAATCAGAAATATGTGCTTCAAACTTCCTACTATTTAGAAAGCAGAAAGATCCCATGGATTGTTAATTCAGTTCATGAGGAAGGTCAATCATCTGAAACTGTACAATAGATTTTAGAATATCCTTTCTCACTTTATCTTTTTTTTTTTAAAGCTACCACTGTACTTTATTACTCAGAGTTATTCAATACGAATATAGGCTTCATTGCATAAATGCAATTGATTATATGTATGATATATTACTTGCTTTAGAAGTTGTGCTTCTCTATCCTGTCTTTTCCTATAGAATGAAAGGTTCTTATGTGAGGGATCCTCTCATACATATGATGTCCCAAAAGTATTAGTGCAGTTTAAAATTTTAATAGGTTAAGACATTGGTGTCTTATTTTTAAAATATCCTAATGCATCTAGTATTAAGTTCAGCAAACATTAAGCACCAGTTACATGTAAGACTTTGTGCTAGGCCCTGGGGACACAAAGATTAAAAATGATGCAGTTTCCTCAAGAGCTTACATTCTTGGGGAATAGTGTAGGGCAGAATATGGTGTATACTTAGACAAATAAATACTAAGTTATTTCAGAAGGGAAAGAACACTAATATCTGAGAGGATGCAAAAGGTGGATAAGGTGGCCTAGAAGACAACTTGTACAGAGAATGGAGGGGAATGTTGAAACCTGGAAAAGGCAAAAAACAAACAAACAAACAAAAAAAAACCCAACAACAAAAAAACAGTTTAATGTCAGAATAAAGGGGAACATTACCTAAAGGTAAATAGATATCAGATCATAGAAGACTAAGTAATCTTGATTGCTTGATTGCTCCTTGAAGCTGTGAATACAACAAAAGGACAGCTTTGTCTAAGATCACTTGACCAATGAATAGCAGCAATCTAAGGTTATTTGTGGTCTTACTGTATGTGAGATATTTTTCTTGGAAGATATTTTGTTGTTAAAAAACATTTTCTTCTCATCTATCTTTGATTTCTTTGGAAGAATAGAATTATATGAATCTAGAATATTTTGATTAGTCAATAAGACTGGCTCCAAGCAAATACTTAAGAGAATTCATCATGGTAATTTACAGTTACCATTGCAAAGGACAAAAGTGCATGGCACAAATGAAATCTCTTGTGTTAAAATGCCTAGAAAATCTTAAAATCTATTTAAATGCTTATTATTTTTGTTGTTATTACTATTATTGTTGTTGTATTTTGATTTCAATTAATGATATTTGTTCACTTAAGGTTTCCTTCTTTTGAAAAAAATTTCACCTAGAACAGTTTGCCTCTCTAGTTGGTTATTAGATAAAGATCAGTTTACTTAGTTATAAATAAACTTTAAGGGTACAGTTTCTGCAATGGCAAAAAGACTGTGGGTAGTAAAGGATGTGTTATGAAGTTGGGAACTTGTTGCCTTGGGAAAGTCCTTTTAGAATATTACTTATACTATTGTAAATCAAAAAATTTGAACAGTCTCCCAATTATTGGGGTCTCTTACATTTCAGTTTTTATAGGGTTCATGGCCAGAACACAATGAAATTTAAACTACATGAAGATTTACTACTTCAGAGATCTATTTGGTTTCTGCTACTTAAGATTTTTATCAATGACTGGATAAAGAAACAGAATGCACACTCATCAGATTTGAAGGTAACAAAAAGCTGAATTAGAATACAAAAGGATCTTCACAGACTTGAATCCTGAGCTGAACCTAATTAGATGAAATTATTTAGGAATGAATATAAAGTTGTAGACTTGGACGAAAACAATCAACTTCACAAGGAAAAGATGAAAGAGGCATAGTTATCAATCATTGTGAAAAAAATCTTGGGGTTTTAGTGGACTGCAAGTTCGATATGGGTCAGCAATGTGAATGACAGCCAAAAAAGTTAATCCAATCTTGGACTGCACTGAGAAATATCTCATGATATTTATGATCAGGACTCATCTAGAGTATTGCATTTCATTTTAGATGCTGTGGTTGAAGAAGGACATTGATAAGTTAGGGGATGTCCAGGGCATTAACCATAATCAGAATTATGAAGAAACAAGTTTATGTTATACAAAAACTGTATGAAGGAACTCAGAATATTTAGCATGAACAAGGATAGCTGTCTATCAGAAATTTGAAGGGTTATCATATCAAACAAAGTTTAGACTGTCTCTCTTTGGCATGAGAGGGGGAAAGCCAGGAGTAATTAGTAGAATTCAGACTTGATGTGAGGAAAACCTTCCCATGAATGTCTAAAAGTAAAATGGCTTATATATCGAGAGGTAGTGTATTTCTCTTTCTTAGAAGTTCCTATGTAGAAGCTGGCTGATCATTTGTTGGGTATGTTATAGTGAGGATTATTTTATTCACTGGGTTGTGCTATATAGTTTTTGAGATCCCTTTAAACTTTCAAATTCTATGATTTAAAAACTTAGATTTAAATGAAACAAGGACAATAAATCTAACAACAATAATATTCATGTATACAATGGATTTTTAATATAATGAAAACTGCTTTTTTGAAATGTTATCTTTGACAAAATTTGGCACAAATTTAAGCCCATTCCCCCTCTACCTCAATTCCTGCCTTAGAATCACCAGCTCTCCAACAGTGACCTATTCCTTTCCACTTTTATTAGCATCACAAAGAGGGTGTCCCTGTCAGTGATTATCACTAGGGTGAAGATGTATAATATAAACACTGTCCTTGAGATAGGACATTTATTAAAATTCTTTTTTTATTTTAGTTACAATCTCACCTCATTTAGGCCTGGGGATTTTAAGGTCTGGACTTCTCCTTAGAATTATATTTTTAGATGCATAAAGTGAATTATATTTTTAGATACATAAAAATACATATGCATAAAATTATATTTTAGATGCATAAAGTATATAAGAATGTAAAGGAAACCAATCTATACTGAACTATATGAATTATAACTGAATTATATCAGTTACATCAAGTTTTATATATGTATATATTTGCCAAGGCAATTGAAGTTAAATGCCCAGGTTCACACAGCTAGGAAGTGTTAGGTATCTGAGGCCAGACTTGAATTCAAGAACTCCTGACTTCAGGGCTGGTGCTCTACCCACTACACCACCTAGCTGCCCCCAAAATAGGTTTTAAAGAAAAATTCCATATATCCCAATCTTTGGTTCAGTCTATTACCTATAGAAATGTTTGTGATTGTAGTTTAATAAATAAAATAATATTTATAAAACACTTTACATAGTTGCTGCCAAAATGCTTGTTTCCTTTCCTTAACAGGTGACTAAATGGTTTCATTAATTTTTCTCATCAAGAAATAGAATTCTAGAAGTTATGGATTATCTTATTCCATTTTCATATAAGTTATATTTGTCAGCAGTCAACCTGAATGTCCTGAATACTTCCTGACTGTTTCTCACCCACAATCCCCCTCTTCCTCCCACCCTCATAAACACAATATCTCATAGTAACCTCTGTGTGGAGATGTTAAAAAAAAAGTACAAAACTGGCTGCATGGTTTATATAAAAGAACATATGCTAAAATATAATATGTGGCTGCATTGGCAAGAATATTTTATGGCACCTAGATCACGGACCTGGAGTCTAGAAGATTCATCTTCTTTTGGCCAAATACTCAACACTCAAACACTATCTGTGTAGCCCTGGATAAGATACTTAACCCTGTTTGCTTCAGTTCCTCATCTATTAAATCATCTGAAGAAAGAAATGGCAAACCACTCCAATATCTTTGCCAAAAAAGCCTCAGATGGAGGTCATGAGGATTTGGACATGACTGAAACTACTAAATAGCAATTGTATGGATCTTCAGAAAATCTGGGTACTGAGCCTAGCTTTATTTCTTGGGCAGGTCAGTTTTCCTCTCTAAGCCTTAGATTCCTTATTTGTAAAAGAAATGTGGTGATATAGATAGTTAAGGTCCCTTCCAGCTGTAATATAGTGTGATTCATTTGCTGCAGTCTGCCTTTTCAGGTTTTTACATGGTTGTTCTAAATGCACACTCTATGTTTCAACCTCAGTGGGCTTCTATTTGATTCCTTAGCTCAATATTCCATTTCCTCTTTCTTTGCTGTTTCCCAGATTGTCTCTCAAGAAAGAATACTCTCTTTTTTCCTCAGCTTCTTATACCACTTTTTACAGGAAGCTAGTGCCTTTATTTGTTAGTACTCTGTATTTTTCATGTTACTATGTATGTGTTGTCTGTTTATTCATTGTATCTCTCTAAGGCTATCTTCTTCTTCTACTTTGAATATATCAAATATATCACATGTATCTAGTTTTTTTTTTTTTTTTTTTTTTTTTTTTTTTTTTTTTTTTTTTTTTGTAAATTATTGCCTATTTTAGAATAAGAGTATATACTTTTATAGGTCAGGCCAGGTAGGTGGCACAATGGATTGCTGACCACAAATACTTACTAGCTCTGTGACTCTGGAGAGGTCACTTAACTGTTCCCTCATCTGTCAAATGATCTGGGAAAGAAAATGGCAGACAATTCAGTATCTTTGCTAAAAAAAAATCCCAAAAGGAATCATGAACAGTTAGCAATGAATGAAATGACTAAACAACATCCACAATTCTTAGTGGTCAAGGATATTTTTTCTTTGTATCCCCAGAAATTAGCTAGCGCAAAGGAACTTTAAAAAATGTATATTGAGGGGCAGCTAGGTGGCATAGTGACTAAATGGTTTCATTAATTTCTTTCATCACAGAAGTAGAATTCTAGAAGCTAGAATAGAAAGATAGAGCACCAGCCCTGCAGTCAGGAAGACCTGAGTTCAAATATGACCTCAGACACTTAACACTTCCTATCTATGTGAATTTGGGCAAGTCATTTTATCCCAATTGCTTCAGAAAAAAAAAATAGGAAAAAATGTATGTGGATTGACTATTCAACAGAATGCAAAACTCCTTAAGCACTGAGACTATTTTAAAAATTTCTTTGTAACCTCTGTATTCTCTTTGCATACTATAATGACCTGTATACTTACTGTAAGCTTACTGGGTTGGATTGGTTTTGAATAGGAGAAAGTGAAAAGTCATTGTTTCAAAAAGACGTACATTCTCATTATGGGATTCAAGGAGAATATAAGCACCCAAATAAGTTTCACTTACAAAGTAATATATAAATTAAAACTGAATTCCAAAGTGCCTCAGGAAAGCAACATTAATGGGAAAAGAGGAATTAGGAGATTGTGATTTAGATAATAAGCAGTTTCCAAAGCTCAATGTTTTGTGGTATAGCATTTGTGTGGTTCTCTAGGCAATAAAATGTCACATACTATAATTAACTATGCATTACTGGATGACTCCAGAAGTTTTTGTACTAAATGACAAATCTGCACCTCTAAAGAAGGTCAGACTCATGGCCTAAAGATAGTCCCACCTAAGAATAGCTGGACTAATTCAGAGGATTATGTCTTAGTTCTGAGCTCACACTGGAAACTAGGAGATAGAGTTGTCCTTAGATGAGAATGTGTTAAACCACTTGACCTTTTCAACAGCTGTGAAACTGCTTATCAAAAGTATGTTACCCATTTTGGTTCATCATTTTTGGCACCAGTGTTCAGGCCAGTGACATCCTGGACCTTATAAAGTCTCTGAACAATTCACAACTTCCACACTGTATCATCTAAATTTGTCCCAGAGTCACTCCATCATCTTGTTTGCTGGGGAGCCCAGTGTTTGTACCAAATGGCTTTTTCAAATGGAATCATGTCATCTCTCATTTTTCTTTGAAGATCAATATTGAGTCATATCTCAATATCTTTATCTCCCAACACAATCCCAAAATAGGATGGTCTGCCAAAGTCAACTGGCCTAGTGCAAATAGCAATATGTATCCTTAAATAATAATAATAACAATAATAATGTGATTTATAAAAAGGAAGAAGGAAATTAGCACTCATTTAACACTTATTATGTTCTAGGGACTGTGTGAAGCATTCTACATATATTATCTAATTTAATTCTCAGGAAGAAGCCTGGGAATTGTATGCTATTGTTATCATCTCTATTTTATAGTTGTGGAAACCATGGTAGACAGAAGTTAAGTGTTTTGCTCAGATAGTAAGTATCTGACTTTGAATTAGAACTCAAGACTTCCTGACTTGAAGTCCAACGCTGTTCATTGCATCTAATATGGCACTATATCATAACTAAATTTAGAAATTATTTAATCCAATCTTCTCATTTTGTGAAAAAAAGGTGAGTTGCCAGAAAAGGGGAAATGATTTGGCCCAGGTTATATAGTGAATTAGCAGAGGCACTGGAGCCAGAGCTGAAGTCTTCTGAATTCAGTTCAATTTTATAGACATTTTCTAAATACCTATCATATATAAAGTCCTATGACAAGTATTAGGGATACTAAACTAAAAATGAGAATTTTGACCTTTTTAACAGCTGTGAAACTGTTGATCAAAGGAGTGCAATCCCTTTGGGTTCATCATCTTTGGCACTAGAACTCAGGTCAGTGATACCCTGTGCTCCTGCCCTCAAAGAGAATCTACTGAAGGAATTTTGGAATGTTTACTCTGGAGAAGAGAAGACTTGACGATAGGTGACCTTAATGGCTTTTCTCAAGGATTTGAAGGACCAGTTTATAGAAATGAGTTTAGATTTGTTTGGCTTGGCCCCAGAGGACAAAACAAGGACTAATGGCTACAAGTTGCAAAGGCAAATTTAGACTTTTTGCATAGAGAACCTTCATAATTAGACAGAGATGGGATAAGTTGGAGATATAATTGGATTTTCCCACCATGGAGGTGTTTAACAAAAGACTGTAGATCTTTTATTGATAGAGCTATTCAGACACCTCTGAATTGGGTTGGATAACTTTAATAGCCCCTTACAGAAATAAGAGTTCTTGATTCTATGGTAAATAACATTCTATCAATGAGTGAAATATAAAGAGTGTGGTCCATTGCTTAACCTACTATATCACTGGATTTCCTATCTGTTATACTTATTCCTTTACTTTGTTAAAGTCTAATAATGTTTGTCTTACTCATTTGTATTTTGCATATGATTAATTCATGTCCTTAAACAAAATTACTAATGATTCATGCCAGAGTTTTTTTTTTTATTAATTTTATAATTATAACATTTTTTTGACAGTACATATACATAGGTAATTTTTTACAACATTATCCCTTGTACTCCAAATTTTCCCCTCCTTCCCTCCACCCCCTCCCCTAGATGGCAGGCATTCCCATACATATTAAATATGTTATAGTATATCCTAGGTACAATATATATGTGTGCAGAACCAAATTTTGTTGTTGTTGTTGTTGCAAAGGAAGAATTGGATTCGGAAGGTAAAAATAACCTGGGGAGAAAAACAAAGAAATGCTAATAGTTTACACTCATTTCCCAGTGTTTCTTCTCTGCGTGTAGCTGATTCTGTCCATCACTGATAAATTGGAATTGGATTAGCTCTTCTCTATGTTGAAGATATCCACTTCGATCAGAATACATCCTCATATAGTATTGTTGTTGAAGTTGATGTAGGTCTCTCCAAGCCTCTCTGTATTCATCCTGCTGGTCATTTCTTACAGAGCAATAATATTCCATAACATTCATATCCCATAATTTACCCAACCATTCTCCAATTGATGGGCATCCATTCATTTTCCAGTTTCTATCCACTACAAAAAAGGGCTGCCACAAACATTTTATGCCAGAGGTTTTTTGACATGAGATTATTTTGAAATGATTTTTACAAAGGTGATGGAATCATAGGTGAAGAGTCTCATGATTACAAATTTGATGGAAGGCCTAGCACAAAAGGCTCTCAATAGAGCATATGTGGGTTGACTCTTCCCTGAAAGTGATGTACTATTTCCTGATTGGTGCCAACCCAACATGTGGAACTTTAGAAGTTGATTTTAGCCATAATGATTTAGGCATAGTACTGTGTGATGATAAAAAGTCTTCTGGTTGTATAACTGGAAGGACTAATAACACTGGAAAGACCATATCAGAAATGATTCTTCATAGCAAAGGATAGTCATTTTTGCTCTTTCCTAATAGCTTTTGAGTGAGGAAGATTGCTGTAAAGTTCTAAGTGAGAGAGGGGCAACACAATTCTGTCACTTTCCTACTACAGTCCAAGAACACTTGCTCTGTCTCTCTTGTCTCTTTTTTATTCTTTTCTGAGCTTGGTTGAATGAATATCTGGAAACAGAATTGGCCAGGCAACAATCTTAGGAGTTTCAGAAGGTCAAAAGAGCCATAAAAGGTCACAATGGAGTGGGTAGCAGAGACAGTTGACTCTGGAAGCTGGAAGCAGCAAAAACATAGTCTAGTGAGAAACTAATCAAAACAGGGGACAGCACTTGTCCTTTCTTTGCCAATGTTCCTGGGAAGCAAAATGAATGGTTCTTAACTTATATCCTACACCCCTGAAGTGAAGGATATAAAAACCACAATTGTATTTCCATAAGTCTTGCTTTACCAAATTAAAACAAAAATATCACAACTTATTGATATTCAATCGCATGTTCTAATGGCGTCCTCATTATATGGAAGAATGTGAGGAAGGCTCTCTGTGTATCAAAGGTACACCTTGTGCCAAACCTATGGAAGGACAGGGACAAGAGTTTCGTAGTTTTAGCTGGCTTGGGTCAACTGTGATCTGTTTCAAGGGAAATATCCACATTTATTCACAAATACATTGACAAGATAGTCAACAAAATGAAAATGTAATCAATTCTGAGCTTGAAAAAAGAACTGGTTAGATATTCTGATATAAACTGATTGATTCTCTAGTGAGAAAAATCAATTAGCAGAAATACCAGCAGAAATGACTAAACTGACTCTTCATTGTTTCAAATTGTCAACAGAAACACAAAGTTATAGATTTTGGTTCAATATTTATTAGGTCCTAAAAAGCAAAATGAAAAAAAAAAAAAACCAACAACAACAACAACAAAAAAAAATCCAGCAACACACCTCTGATAGATATAATTTTTAAAAGCTTTAATTGCTTGTTTTTCTGTCCTTGTTGTTTGGTAAATGCTGATTCATCTTGGCAAATCTAATTTGATTTCAGAGATAATCCAGAGAAAGGCTCACATAGAAAAGAGTCAGCGTTTGCACTGTGTCATTAAGAAAGTCCTTGGTAAAACTTATTTATTTTTCTTTTTTTTTTAATAGCTTTTTATTTTTCTAAGTACATGCAAGGATAGTTTTCAACATTTACCTTTGCAAGACTTTCCAAATTTTTCTCCCTTCCTCTTTTCTTCTCCCTTGCTCTTGACAGCAGGCAGTCCAATATAGATTAAACATGTGCAATTCTTCTAAACATATTTCCACATTTATCATGTATATGACTTTTATAGTGGGGAAAAGCATTGATATTCATGTGGTATAATGGTGAGATGCACAAAGGACTTGGGTTTGGATCTTGACTCTCTACTCAAATTATCTTGAGCAAATTGCTACCCTGTTTTGCACCTTAATTTCTTTATTTAAAAAATGAGGAGTGGAACTGTAAGATCTCAAATCTCATTATCTCTAATTTCCATTATAATGCTATTGATTCTATTGTTAGTTGAACTTGTATTTTTAGTTTTGCAAATAAGTAGTGATAGGTTAAGCTGAATCACACATATTCTCTTGCCTCTAGATTTTGTGTGCATGTGTTTAATTAGTGTGTGGGTAAGTATATAAATTCATTCTCTGTCTACAGAATAGAGCTGAATTATCCAGCACATATGGGTAAGGAACCATCTAGTAAGTTATTTTTTTCTTTTTTCTTTTCTTACTATGTCCTTTGAAATGCAGTATGGTACATTGAAAATAACTAAAGTCAGAAAACCAGAGTTTACACTATCCCTACACCATTTAATAACTGTGACTTTGGGCAACTCACTTAATTTCCCTAACCTATGATTTCTTCAACCATAAAATAGAGATAGCAATAATTGTCTTGCCTGCCTCACAAAGATGGTATAAGGAAAGCATTTATAAACTACAATATTCTATTTTCACCTGAATGATATCATTCATATTTTGATGAAATACTACTGTGCTAGAAGAAATGATGAGCAGGATGTTTTAAGGAAATCCTAAGAAGTTATATAAACTGATAGACAGTGAAGTGATCAGAACTAAATAGCAATGTTGTTAGGATGATCAAACTGTGAAATCAACTCTGATCAGTACAACGATCCAAAGAATTCCAAATGACCCATGAGAAAAAAATTCTATCCTCCAGGGACATAAGTGATAAACTTAGATTGAAGCATACTTTTTTATCTTCCCCAAACAAGAGGGGATCCTATATGTATCAAAATGTAACAAAATGAAAGAAAGGTAGATCAATGAAGGAATACTGAATTCTTTCCCAAGTATAAACATACTTTTGCTGACTGGTCTCAGTGACAGAAATGGAGAAGCCATAATGGGGATATTTATAAGTCTATATTACTTATCCGAGGCTTTGGGTTCTTGATCCATCAAACAGTTTTATGAATGAACCCAGCAATCAGAATAATGACTTTATCCAACTCCTAATAATATACTATTAATTATAAGTGTTTTTTGCCTTCTTCACTAGTCACATGAAGTTATTATGAAAGGAGTTTGTATAATAAAGAACTACAGATTTTTTGATCTCCATTATAAGTAAAAATATCTATTATTTTCCCCTCTCCCACCTGCCCATGTTGCTTAATATTAACCACATATGACAGTACAAGCAACTTTAAGGACTTTAATTTAGCTGTAAACCCAATGACTAGCACAGAATCTAATATAAATGCCCACACAGATATCTGACTCTCAAGAACTCATAATATCCATGCCCACACTAAATTCTCCCTAGTCAGGGAGTCACAATTGAAACTTAAACATTTCCACCTGTTCATTTCCCTCAGTGATTTTATTTTCTAACCTCTGCTATAGAAACTGGAGTACACCTATTAAAGTATTGGTATAAGATTAACTTGGATGCTGGTATCTAGCAGTTCCTTATATGTTTAGTGCTGTATTAGTTTTCTAAATCACAGCAATTTGAGCATTCAGAAATATAAGTATTTAAAAAAGCTTAATCAAGAGTGTAATTTCTACTTTTAAGATAGGAGATGCACATGTGCATACACACACACACACACACACACACACACACACACAAAACAAACAAAAAACCAACAACACTTAAGATTACCACCCTCTTCAGCAAAACAGAATTTTATCTCTGGTACAATAATAGATTTTCTCTTGCCTTTTATAACTCCCAAAATTATCTCTATGCCCCTTTAGATTTGGGTTCTCTTCTCCTAGGTTATAGTGTTTCTTTTTTGAAGGTAAATGAGAATCTTTCTCATAATGCATAGTTTTACATAATATGTTGCCTTTATGAACTTTTCATATCATTTACAAATCCTTTCAAATAGATAGAATGATTTCAGTAGCTCAGAAATTCATGTGCTAGGCATTTAAGCCAAACCTCAAAATATTATCCAAATGTTTATAAGCATTATTGTCATGAATTTACTGTTACTTAAAGCAGTCAGCCTAAACTGTGGAAAAACAACAAAATGTGTATCTGTCTCCTTTTTACCTTTGCCTTCAATGCCTACTTTCTCTTCTTTAATTATCCTCTCCTCCGAGAAGTGGCTTTATGCCCACCTGGGCTTTCCAGGAAACCCAGGACTTTCCACCAATGTTTCCAACTAGGCCTCCCCCCTCCAGGCATTGCTCCATACTTCAAACTGATTTTTCTTGTGCCCTATCAAAATATACACATGCTGAATAAAACTACTTAAAAGGTTTGTTTGTCTGAACCAAACAAAATTTTCTGGTTCAACTAGGTATAGTTAACTTGCTAAATAAATCTAAGCAAATGCAATCAATAAGTACTTATGGGGATTTTAGATAGAATGAGAATGCATTTTATGTTTTGCTGGAGCCAACCTAACAAGGGATTTTTAGATATTCCAATAAGTTAGTAGGAAAATTTGGTAGTAATGGTGGGGGCATAAGCAGGATATTTAGCATCTTTCAAATCATGCCATAGAAGTATTCGACTGGTTAGTGGATTCAAAGCTCAGTCCAGTAGAGAAAGTCCTACAATATTTACAGTTAATATCTTTTGCATGTCAAGAGAAGACTCAGAGCAGATACTGAATATTTACTAGGTGTGTGCATGGGGGCTGGGGGGTGGGGCAGTGGTGGTGGTGGAAAGATGTGTTTGGAGAAAAGCTCCATCAAAAGTCTCAATTTACCTTCTTGTTAATCTGTAAAAGACTTTTTGGCATCCCCTCATGGAAACTTCAGAAGCAGATGGAAATATTTTAAGATGTACAATACACATGGGCTGGTAACATGAATTTCCACTTTCCTAGCAGGAGAGAACAGTATGGATTCCTACAACATCATTTGGCCTCTTTTTTTTTTTTTTTTTTTTTTTTTTTTTAAAGACAAAAAGAGTATTTAAAATGGTAAGTTACATTGGAACTCTGGTTGATTCTAGACTTGGAGTCTTTGACTTATAAATAATGGAGAGTAAATGAGAAATACTTGACTTTGTTGAAACTAAATTTTAATCTTTACTTACATAAGCGTTAGACATAGAAGAGGATGCAGATAATGTCAGGCTTCAGTAGAGTTAGAAAGTATATATTTTTTTCAAGGAACTATAAACTTTTAGACATCAAATGTCCAATAGATTAACCATCAGAGCATAATATTCTCCTTGTATATATAATATTCAATACACACAACCATATAATCTAAAAGAGGTGCCTTCTGTTCCTAAACTTCAAAATTTCTTTATCTGAACAATATATTTTAGCATTTCACCTTTTTTTATGAATAATGACCCTCATCACTGATATCACTATGATTTCTATTTCTTTTGTTCCTCACTACTTTTTACAGTATATCACCTCTGCTCTGGCAATATTCTCCTTTCTTCCTTATCTCAACATCTTTTTAAATCAGTTTGACTTGTTTTTGTTATTGTTCAGTCATTTTTCAGTCATGCCTGATTCTTTGTGATTCGTTTTGGGGGTTTTCTGGTAAATACTGGAGTGGTTTGCCATTTTCTTCAGCTCATTTTATAGATGAGGAAAATGTGGCAATCAAGGTTGTCACTTGCCCAGAGTCATATTGCCTAGAAGTGTGTGAGGCTAGCTTTGAACTCAGGAAGTTAAATTTTCCTGACTACAGACTTACTATTTTATCCAATGTGCCACCTAGTTGTCCCCAAATTCAACTTGTACAATCCTCAATTCTAGAATTCTCTCTCCTTTTTTGTTACTATTTATGTCTTTCCAAATTCCAGCATCTTATTACTACCATTTAAATTTTTTTAAAATTTATTTTATTTATATTTATATGCAGTTGAATGGAGTTGAAGGAAATAATGAAACTGTGATGATTAGTTCTACTATAAATTTATAGTTCTACTATAAATCTGGTCCCATTTGGACATCATTGTATAAGGGAATCATTCTATTCTTCCCTAATCAATTCATTATTCTACTCTCCACAGAGATTGTTCTAAACTCTATGCTCTCTCCCGAAGCCTCCCACAACACCCTCTGCTGAGAACTAAGTCTTATACTTCAAAAGAAAAAAAATGAGGCCATTTAGTTAGAACTCTCATTTTCTTGTTGCTTTGCATCTCACATTAGTCATACATATTTTACCACTTTTTCCTTCATAACTCCTGACTTGGATAAAAAGAAGTAGCACTTTTCCTTGTCAAGACCAGTCTTCCCACATTCATGCTTCCCCCTACTTCCCTGATTCCCTTTCTGTCTGCCCACATATATCCTTGTACATATTTTAATCTGATCTGTTCCCATTTTTTTCAAGGAGATTTTTCCCACTATCCTCCTCATTCTCTTTATCTTCCATCTCTCCTTACCTATGGGCCTTCCTTGTTACTTGCAAATTCATGTCTCTTTCCCCATTCTTAAAAACAAAACAGATCAAAACAACCTTCACTTGTTTTGATCATCCTCACTAGTTATTATTCCATTGCACATATTCTTTCAATCTTCATAACATCTTTCACATAATGTCCCCTTTTCTCTGTTAACCTTAGATATGTTGGGATAAACCCTCTGGACCCCTTGACTGAACTATTGTAATTGCTTTCTAATAAATTTTTCTAGCTTAGGTCTTATTTCTACTACAATTCATCTTCTGTTCAGTTGCCAAAGTAAATTTGCTACCATCTTGGGTGAAATAGCCTGTTAAAACATATTCCATATCAATGATACCAAAATTGTTAGACAAATGAATGTCTTCCCTCTCCATAAATAATTTCTTATCAAAATTAAACATTTCATTAAAATTATTAAAACTTTTTGTCATTATGATCTATTCATTTCTGAATAAATCTCTTCCAGTTCCAGGGCTTAATGATCCCCCTTTACCTTTTTTCGAAGAAAAAAAGTTCAGAAAAACTTGATAACTTATTAATTGCATCTGCCTATATATAATATTCTATACCTCTATAGTTCCTCATGATTGCAAAGTGGAAAGGAATGTGTAGTTTCTCATAATTTACATTGTGGTAATCATGGTATATATTATTTTGCTAGTTTTATTTGCTTTACTCTTTGTCAGCTACTATAAGCCTTTTCATACTTCTTTTAGTTCTTAGTATTTAATATTCCTTCTGGTACAGTAATATTCGGGGGAAGTGTTTTATATAAAGGCTTGTTAAGTCATTTCCTAATCCATGGGCATCTATTTTTTGCTACCATGAAAAGTGGGGGTTTGAACATTTTGGCATATACTTTTTGACTCGTTCAATTTCTTGGAGTATAATTCTAGAAGAATTCCAAATGGAATGAATATTTTGGTTACTTTTTGAAAGCATAATTCCAGATTGCTTTCCAGAATGGAAACTCACAGTTCTACCAATATTGTTTTTCTGCAACTTCTCTAACATTAACTATTCTCATTTTTTTTAACATAGTCAATTTCATCATTTTTTTAGTTTGATATACTGATTTAAAAACCCTTTTGAATTGTATAGGGATTTGGAGTAATTTTTATATAGTTATTTATATTTTGTAATTTTTTTTAAAACAGCCTTTTGTTCATATAATGAAGGATAGATGTATTTATTTTTTCGAATTTACAGTTTCATTCTTATCCTTAATTAATTTGTACTGGACCTTTTTGATTTCTTATAATAAAAATCTATTTTAGTCTCTGTGTTCTCTTCTATTCCTTACTTGCTTAATCATTTCTGCTTCCACCCTCCCCCTGCCCCAGCAATAGTTGTAAAATGCACCCAGTTTTATTATTTTCTTAACAATTTTTATTGTAAGGGAAGTTAATTATGAGTCACCTCACCCCATTTAAAGCAACTAACAAAATATTCTATCCCTGTTAACTTTCTCTTAAATCAATCAATCAATAAAAGGCATTAAACCAATATACTCTTGATTACATCCATAGTTTTCTAAAATAGCAAACCAAATAGATAGCTGGATAACCAAGTACTGGGCCAAAAGTCCCTAAAAAGGACATTTGGTGAAGGGTAGGTTCTCTTAAACCCTTTAGACCACAGCATGATTTTATGACGTTTGTATTGTCTATTAAAGTTTTGGACAATCTACCTAATTATTTTCTGCTGGGAT
The DNA here is from genome assembly GCF_048593235.1 of Sminthopsis crassicaudata. NCBI lineage: Eukaryota > Metazoa > Chordata > Mammalia > Dasyuromorphia > Dasyuridae > Sminthopsis > Sminthopsis crassicaudata. The sequence goes on from NC_133620.1 coordinate 327,623,954, forward strand.
AGCAATGATTGATTAATGAAAATATCTGCATTGGAAATTAAGATAAACTAGACCTACAGAGGAAAGATGGCTGTAGACTTGTACTAAAAGATAAGCAGAGATCTACAGCATGCATAAAGGGCTCCATAAAAGGATAAAAGAACTTTCAGAAACCAGAAGCTGTGCCTCTTTGCCACATGTATTCTTTAAGCTTGAGGCCATCTTTCCCTGGGCTCTGTACACAATATTAGGAAAATGTGATTACCAATTTTGGAAATTATTTTGAAATAAGATGGTATTATGTAAATAGCCAAATGTTTTTAATGATGCCATCTTAGTAAATATCTATTTCAAAGTGAATTGTTTAGCTGACTAGTTGATATCAACTAATAACCAATGGACAAATCATACTTTGTTGTTGTTTGTTCATGTGGACTCTTTGTGACCCTGTGAACCATAGTATGGCAAGCTCTTCTATCCCTATTGTCCCTCAAATCTGTCCAAGATCATTGTTGTTTTCAACATACTATCTATCCATCTTATCCTCTGTTATTCTCCTTTCCTTTTGCCTTCAATCCTTTTCAACATCAGGGTCTTTTCCAATGAATTATATAGACTTCTTCTCATTATGTGTCCAAAGTATTTAAGCTTCAGCTTCAGTATTTGATCTTCTAGTAATTAGCTTGTATTAATTTCTTTAAATATTGACTGATTTTAATTTCTTGCTATCGGAGGAACTCTCAAAAGTCTTCTCCAGCACCATAATTTGAAGATGTTAATTCTATGGCCTTATCTTTCCTTTTAGTCCAACTCTTACAGTCATACATTGCTAGTGGAGAAGCTGTAGTTTTGATAATGTGAGCCTTTGGTGGCTAGGTGACATCTTTGTTTGTTAGTATGCTGTCCAGATTTGCCAAAGTTTTCCTTCCAAGGAATAAGTGTTTTGTTTTGTTTTGTTTTAAATTTCACGGTTTTACTCACTGTCTGTATTGATCTTTGAGCACAGAAATATAAAATTTGAAACAACTTCCATTTATTTTCTTTCTGTTTGCCAGGAAGTGATGAAATCCTTTTCTAACATCTTTATTTATTTATTTTTTTATATTAAGCTTCAAGTCAGCTTTTTTATGCTCCTCTTTTACTGCCATAAAGAGGCTATTTGATTCCTCTTACTTTCTGTCATTAGAGTGGTATCATCTGCATATCTGAGATTGTTGGCATTTTCCCCAGCAAACTTAATTCCAGTTTTTGATTCATCTAGCCTGATATTTTGCATAATGCACTCTTGCCTATAAATAAAATAAATAATAATTAAATAAGTAATTAAATAATAATTAAATAATTAAATAAATAATTAAATAAATAAGGTTACAAAATACTGCCTTTCATATTTCCTTTCTAATCTTAAACTGTCAGTTGTTCTACATTGATTCTATCATTTTGGTCCACACACAGGTTTCTCAGAAAACAAGCAAGATGATCTAGTACTCTCATCACTTTGAGGATTTAACATATTTTTTGGTCATCTAAACAGTTTAAAGTTTTAGTGTAATCAGTGAATCAAATATAGATTGTTTCTTTCTTTCTGGAGCTTTCTTGCTTTTTTTCATAACCCAGTGAATGTTGGCAATTTGGTCTTTAGTTCTTTTCCCTCTTTGAAAATTAGCCTGCTCTTTTAGTAATTTTCAGCTCACATATTGCTGAAGCCTGACTTGCAGAATCTTAAACATAACCTTCCTGGGGAGAACTGAAATTATTCAATAATTTGAACATTTGTTAGCATTGCCCTTCTTTAAGATTGGGATGTAAAATGATCTTTTCTAGTCCAGTAGTCATCCTTGTGTTTTCACAAATCACTGGTATATTGAGTACAGCACTTTAACAGAATGATCTTTTAGGGTTTTAAATAGCTTAGCTGGCATTCCATCACCCTGCTAGCTTTATTGTTAGCAATGCTGCCTTCTCTTGACTTCAATCTCCAGGATTTCTGGCTCTAGATCAGTAACCACACTACAGTGGTTATCAGTAATCTAAACATTTTTTCACTGGTACTTCTTTTGTGTATCTTTACACCTCTTCTTAATCTCATTTGCTGCTGTTAAATCCCTGTGATTTTTTGACTATTATTATACTTATTTTTGCATTACGTGTTCCCTTAATAACTCTAATCTTCTTGAAGAGATCTCTTGTCTTTTCCATTTTGTTATTTTTTCTTTTATTCTTAAAAGAAACTCATCATCTGAGCCATAGTCCTCTAAGTCTTCTTTTAATTGACTCTATAGAGTGTCTATACCTTTGGTTGCAAAGTATATAATCATTCTGATATTTTTATTGACCATTTGGCAATGTCCATGTGTAGAGTTGCCTTTTAGATTGTTTAAAAAAAAAAACTGTTTGCTATGAACCAGTTAGTTATCTTGTCAAAATTCGATTAGTCTTTCCTCTGAATCACTCTGCACTTCAAAGCCAAACTTGTCTGTTATTCTGGTTATCTTTTAATCACCTACTTTAGCATTCCAATCCTGATGATGACTGACATTTTGAAGGTTTTATTTTCAGAAGATATTGTAGATCTTCATAGAACTGATCAACTTTGGCCTCTGCAGCATCAATAATTGGAACACTGATGTATATTATTGTGATGTTGACTGGTTTGCCTTGGATTCAAACAGATAACATTCTGTCATTTTTGAGATTATACTCAAATACTGACTTTCTCAATCTTTTGTTGACTATGAGGCCTACTTCATTTCTTCTAAGGTATTTTTGCTCACAAGAGCATATGTAGTAATCCTCTGAATTAAATTAATCTATTTCCATCCAAGTTCAATAGCACCCAATATGTTGATGTTTAATCTTTTCATCTCCTTTTTTTGACCACATGCAGTCTTTACCATTGTTCATAGATCTTAAGTTCCAATTTTCTGCAATATTGATCTTAGTGCATCAGACTTTCCTTTCATCATCAAATGCATAATCAGCTGATCTTCTTTTGAGTTTGATACACTTCATTACTACTGGTACTATTTATAGTTGTCCTCTGTTCTTCCCCAGTGACATATTAGACACTTTCTGACTTGAGGGGCTCATCTTCTGATACCATTCCTTTTAGCATTTTAATACTGTTCATGGAGGTTTCTTAGCAAAGATACTGGAATGTTTTGTCATTTCCTTCTACATTGGATCATCTTTTGTCAGAGCTCTCCACTATGCCTGTCCATCTTGAGTAACCCTGCATAGTATATTCATAGTTTAGCTACACAAGTCCCTTCACCATGATAAGAAATGTATTTACAGTATGTTTATTTGATGAAGATCTGATATTTAAGATCTATAAGGAATTGAAACAAATATATTAGATCCACAGCCTTTATCCAGTATATAAATGATCAAAGACTATGAATATGCAATTCTTAACTAAAGAAAGCCAAGCTATTAACAACATGAACAAATACTTCAAGTTGCTAGTACAAAAAGATAAGCAAATTAAAATAACTCCTGGTTTCTACATCAAACCCAGCAGGTTGACAAAGACATTAAAAGGGGAAAATAGAAATTGTTGACAGGATTGTGGCAAGGTAGGTACACCACTGGAGTTGTAAATTGATTCAATTATCTGGAAAGTAATATACATACACACATCCCACTGAACTGCATATCCCCTTTGATCCAGCAATGCCAATATTACACACATGACTCAAAGAGATCAAAGACAATGGGAGAATCCTATATGTTTGAGAATGTTTAAAACTTTTCTTTTTTATGACAAAGCTTGAAAAAAGTGGTTACCCATCAGCGAGGAATGGCTTTACAAATTATTGTACATGAATGCAATTGACTATTATTACACCATAAGAATATTGTGAAGGCAGAGAAATATGGGAAGACTGTACAGAAGTGAAGTGAGAAACAGGAGGATATTTGAGAAATAAGCAGAATAATAAAGTCAGGGGAAAAACTTGGAAAGATTTTAGAACTCTGAATAAAAAAGGGCACAGTCATGACTTCAGAAGACTGAACATGAAACAGATTTCCCATCTTTTGGTAGAAAGATGGTAAAGTAGCACAAAGGGTCTTACCCCTAGAATCTATGAACTTTAAAAAATGATAAATGTATTTTAATATAACTGGCTTTCTTTTTAGTCTTGTGAATGTTTATTTTGTGCATTTAAAATCATTATTTTGAGAAAGGTTACGTAAGCTTCTCAAGTCTGCCAAAGGGGTACATGACACAAAAAAGAATAATAAGCTATGAGCTGGAGTTACACATTGGTACATTAATTTTCAGTCATCATCAATGTATTTTTAAAATTTTGCTCCACTATACATATTTATTACAATAGTGAACTTCTACTTGGAGAGTAAGTATGTATATGGGTAATAATGGATATTGAAGGAACATCAGTAAAACATTTAAAAATGTATAGAAGAAAATAAAAAAAATTTGTAGGAAACACAAATAGAGTAATTTTGTTGTTGTCATTTAAAAATATACATCTTTATTATTATCATTATTATTTATGAGGCAATTGGGGTTAAGTGACTTGCCCAGGGTCACATGGCTAGGAAGTGTTAAGTGTCTGAGATCAAATTTGAACTCAGGGCCTCCGGACTTCAGAGATGGTGCTCTATCTACTACACCACCTTGTAATGTTCTCTAGTTCGGTTTCTTGGGGGTCTTTGAGGCAGCCTTCGTTTTAGTTCAGTAGTCACCAGAAGAGTAGCCAGAGGTTAAAGTGCAAATCCTTTATTATTTCTTTGCTTGATGCTGGGCAGCTTTCTGGAGAGCCTTTCAGTCTGGCCCTGGTCTTAGTGAGGGAATTGCAGGAAACCAGGCCAGCCACCAGGAAGATCAAAGATCAAATTGAATTTCTCCCCTTGGTTCTGAGAGCTTAAGCTCCTGCCTCCAGTCCTTTGTCTTCTCTGCCTGTGCCTCTGAGGGCTTTCTGAGTCCCAGTTTATATATTCTACACTGAGTATAAACCAATCATTATATCACTAGGAAACCATTATTTGTTGTAAGATTAAATCAATCATACTGAACCATGCTAAACTAAATAACCATTGTCTCATCATTTCCACTTAGTACCTTGTTTCAAGTTCTGGCCCATAGCTGCCCCAAGTACTTAAATTTTTAAAGAGAAAGAAAGAGATTGGCATTTACTTGAACTTCTACTATGTATAGTTTGTCTTTTTAAAAAACTACAGATGTGGGGCAGCTAGGTGATGCAGTGGATAGAGCACCAGCCCTGGAGTCAGGAGGACCTCAGTTTAAATCTGGCCTCAGACATTTAGTACTTTCTAGCTGTGTGACCCTGGGCAAGTCATTTAACCCCAATAGCCTCAGGGGAAAAAATGAAGTCCTTATAGTTACAGTATGGCTTCAGTTTATCTTTTTAGAGTAATAGGGATTGTTTCTTTATTTATATATTTGTTCCTTAACAGTGCCTGGTGCACAGTAACTGATTAATACATATTTATTTATTGGCTAATTGATTGAGTTTTATATACTCCATGTCTGTCACATAATGGGATTTTCTGAAGTTCCATGGCTGGATATGTGTGAGGAAAACAACTACTCTGGTCTCCTCTTGGTTATACTTTTTTAATGTAACTTATTCTAATCCTTACAGGTAAGCAGGGCATTTGTTATTCTGGCCAACATGCTTTAACAATTTTCTTATCCTCTTTCCATTTCTAGGATCCCCACGTGATAATAAGATGGTGAGCAATCTACTCCTAATTTAAAACCAAGAGGAAATAATAACTTTGCTTTAGAAAAGTTTCCATTAAAAGATCCCTTTTATAGTTCTTGAGAATTCCTTCACCATCATGTCATTGAAAGCTCAATTTAAATTTCCGAAGTATTCTTTAGTTTCATATCTTGATTCTTCTTTTGGTAACTATATATGATACCTCTCTCCCAGCTTTTGGAAGTGAGAATTTTTACTTGGAACATAAGCTAAATATTTTGAAATCCAGGCTATCCTACACCAGTCATATCAGACATATAAAACAGAGGAGGCCAAAATTTAAGCTGACCATTAGGGGGCAACAAAGTACATTTGATTTCCTTACATGGGAACAAGGACAACCTTCAGACTTGTTCAGCCAGCATACTACCAGCAAATGAAAGAACTAATGGAAATATCTGTAGTTTGGATCTACCTCAGGCATTGGCACATCTTTTAAAACTGGGTGTGCCTAGAGAAAACAAAGCAAAACAAATTTTTTACTTCCTAGGGAACCTGAATACGGCATGACTTCAGCAGTAAATTTTTTTTTTCCTCACTTGACCACAGTCAGTAGTGATTTTTTTTTTTTTTTTTTTGGTTGAAATTGAAAAAAAAAAAATAAACCCTCAAAACACAACAGTGTTAATCAATGGTGTGCTTCCCTTAAGGATAGAATAGGTGAGGGTAGTTATCACAAGTGAAATTATATTAAAAAAAATTTACTTGGACCCAAAAAACTGAGAATTTAAATTAATTAAAAATTTATTACTATATGTCAATGACTGAGTAAAGAGTCAGGTACCTAAAAAAATGAGTAGACTAAATGGTTAATATCTAAAACCACAGTCTCAAAGTTGGAAAGTATTGGAGAGGTCATCATGCATATGTCCTTCCTCAATGAATGACTCTTTTTTATATCCCTGAGAAGTGGTCTTCATCTGAAGACATCTGAAGGTAAATAATTCTAGTTTTACACTTTTCTGTGTATCAGGAATTTTTTTACTTTTGTTCATCTGAAATTTTGCCTCCCAATAATATCCATCTATTGATTCTAGTTGTATCCTCTGGAGAACAATTTTGTTCCTTCTTCCACATTCCAGTCCTTCCAATACTTGAAGATATGTATCATGTTTTCAATAGCTTCTCTACCAATCATGTAAGAGAAGTATCACAACTCTTTTTCTTTTTCATAATTGTTTTCAACACCACTCTAAAAAAAAAGTAACCTTGTTGGCAAAATGACAGCAGAATTTAGTTTTCTCAGTGGTAAAACTGACTTTGCAGTTAATTTACTCAAAAATAATGTCTACTTCCAGAAGAGAGATCAGCTCTGGAGTTGGCTCTTCAGGGAAGACATATATTTACTGCAAGTGATAATGATGTTGATTGATCCTGATTGTGTGTCTGTTTCTATTCTCCAACCTGTCAGCCGGTTACAAAGGCAAATGCCTTGGAGTATTGTAAGGGAGCAGGTCCTACCTAAGTGAGTCACGCACATGGTCCAGGTTGACCTTGCAAATTGTTAGCTTTCAGCATGCATTTATGCACTCAAGGAGTTTTTAACATGGGGTTCATGATCATGAATTTAGGTGGGAAAGAATTTATAAGATGATTTCAATATAATTAGTTTCCTTTGTAATACAATAGATTTTATTTTGTTATATAAATTTAATTATGATTATGATTTTTGTTGTCTCCATGAGGCACAGTATCTCTTTATCCTCCCACAGCAAAACAACAGGACATTCACTTTTTCTCTTTCTATTTTTATTCAGAGAAGCTTTCCTCATCTACTGTTTTACATCTCTGAACTCTCTATCCTTTCTATATATGAATAAGATCCTTTTCTTTAGAAAATATGTATAAAAATATATCCTTAACATAAATGCATACTTTGACATAAAACAAATTCTATTAAAATTAAGATTAAATCATATCCTGTAATTTTCTGGTTAGCTTCCTAGAAGTCTCAGGACCAGAATTCTGGCCCATTACAATATTCCTTGTTATTTAGTGATATGTTGTTCATCTATCATTTTATCAGAGCACATGGGGGAAAGCAGTGTACTGGCTGTTGGTTTAGATTGTGTGACTTTAAGGAAATGGCAAACCCTGATATCTTTGCCAAGACAATCCCAAATGGGGTCAGAAAGAGTTGGACATGACTGAAATAATTGAACAACAAAAATTTATGGTTACTTCAGAAAATTACTTTTCCAAATTTTGAGACTATATATTCACTTTACTCATTTGTGAAATGAGAAAATTATCTTCCATAATTAACTTGAAATAATAGAAGAAAAACAAGATGATATAAAATGAATAATATTATTGACATTGTGCTTTTATCATAATAACTTTTATAAGCATACATTTCTGTTTTATTCTTTACTCAATATGAATGATTAGATTTGCTGAGCAAAATCATCACTCATTATATTATTTAATCAGGTGATTAGCTTCATTAAAATACAACTTTTATCTCCCACCAACAAAGACTGAGTAGGGTGCGGTTGTGTTAGTTATCACTTACAACCATTGTTATGGAAGGAGTGGACGTGATAAAACCTGATCCCCATTATAATCTGAGTGGTCTATTGGGTTGAGTGTTGATTTTGGAATTAGGAATTCCAGAATTTAAATATTCCTTCCATTTTTAGTAGGTAAGTGACATTAGTTGATTCACTTAATTTCTCTACCTCAGTTTATTAATCTCTAAATTTATATATCACTTTTCTCATTGATTTGTGGTGAAAATCTCAAGTCATCCCTGATCTATATAGTTTGCCATTGGACTCAGATGACTCTGGCCCAGAAAGTGAGATAGGTCACTTTAAAAAAAAAAAAAAAAAAAAAAAAAAAAAAAATATATATATATATATATATATATATATATATATATATATATATTTTTTTTTTTTTTTTTCCAAAACATTTGCATAGTTTTCAATATTCACTGTTGCAAAACCTTGCATTCCAATTTGTTTTCCCCTTCTTTGTCCCCACTCCATCCCCTAGATCACAAGTAATCTAATATGTTAAGCATGGGCAATTTTTCTAAACTTATTTCCACATTTATCATGCTGCACAAGAAAAATTAGATCAAAAAAGGAAAAAAAATGAGAAAGAAAACAAAAGTAAAGTAAATAACAAAAATGTGAAAATACTATGTTATAATCCACACTCAATTCATCACAAAACCATTAGAACTGGCCTGATTCATCTTACTGCTGAAAAGAGCCATATCCATCAGAACTGATCATTGTATATAGTCTTACTATTGATATTTAACATTTTCTCTTGGCTCTACTTGCTTAGCATCAGTTCAGGTAAGTCTCTCATATCCTATGATTTTTAATGATTAATAAATAATAATCACCATAATGTCTACTACAAAATCAAAATTGAAGCAAGATTTCCAATGGATAGTTAGCTCCCTCAGATGCTATTCTCAGATTATATGCCAATTGTATCAATACATTTGAATATCTGGAACATTTCAGACCTTATTATGTAAGAGCCATAATCAGTGAAAAGAATTTGGCCTAATTATCTAAGTAGATGAAGAATGTGTATTGTCCAGGTTCTCAACCAAATAGATAGGCTATAGAACTGATATTTATCTCTATCTCTCTATCACTTCTATCTCTATCATATATATGTAACAATAAGAAGAAGATATGTTCAATTCTACTTGAAACTATACAGTACTTTTAATGACTTCACCTCTCTCCTGCATATGCTTTATAGCAATGAATTGAGTTCTCTAGAGACTTAAAATCACAGGTAACTTCGAAAAAGCCTTGGAAAGGTACAAATGGCAACATATTACCAGTAAAGAATTGCATTGGAGGAGTACAAAGTGACATATTATCAGAGAGATGTCTGATTAAACAAGAGGCTGTTCAGCTATGTAGAAAGAAAAAGGGATAACCAATGCAAAAGTTAAGTGCTACCTGGGTGTACATGCAATGGCAAGAGATCTAGAAGGCAATCCCCAGCAAACTGGGTGCAGCCCCTGAGGAATTTTTGCTTGTTTGTTTGTTTTGTATTGGTTTCTGATGGGGACATAGATTTGAGTTGTACAATATGAAAAGGCATTGTTGAAGGCAGCTTTCATGTGAAATCAGAGATGTTTTGAACTATCAATGTAAATGCAATTATAACACAGTAAGTGCTAGTACATACCAATGGAAATTTGCAATTGTTCCCTAAAAATGGAGCTTAAATAAAATTTTTTGCGTGCTTTTATTCCAAAAAACTGGTACATTTGTAAGGGTAAATAACTTGAAAAAATTGATATAATGTATTAAAATAAAAAAGTTATGGTCCTCAGGAACTAATTTGTTTTCATATAAAACAGAAACATAAGACAACCTCTACAAAAACCTATCTATAGTATGGTGGTGGTAAGGGACATTTCATGACAAATCATGATATATAATACAATCACTACAAAAAGACTGGATATAGAAAGAAGAGAAAGCATACTAGAGTTTTCTAGAACCAGTGACCCATGAATATCTCAACCCTCCTTTTTAATAGCTGGTTTACTTTAAAAAAAATGTATTTAATCCTATAAAATCAATGGACAGGACATTAAAATGGATGCAGGGGTACTTTGAAACTACTTTGGGAGTTGAATTACAATTATATGGTAGCAAGGATATTTTTCTTTCTAGGAGAAAAATGGTCTTATTATTGTTGTTGTTATTTTGTTTTCCTCATAGAATAAGAATATATCCTGGATATATTCTTTTTTTTAAAACATTTTTAAAATTAATTTTATAATTATAATTTTTTTGACAGTACATATGCATGGGTAATTTTTTTTTTTTTTTACAAGATTATCCCTTGTATTTACTTTTCAAAATTTTCCCCTCCTTCCCTCTGCTCCCTCCCCTAGTTGACAGGCAATCCCATACTTACTAAATGTGTTACAGTATATCCTTAATACAATATATGTGTGTAAAAACAAATTTCTTGTTGCCGGGTAAGAATTGGATTCCGAAGGCATAAGTAACCTGTGTAGAAATGCAATAGTGCAAACATTTTACACTCCATTCCTATTGTTCCTTCTCTGGGTGTAGCTGTTTCTGTCCATCATTGATCAACTGTAACTGAATTGGATCTTCTTTATGTTGAAGATATCCACTTCAATCAGAATATGTCTTCATACATATCATTGTTGAGGTGTATAGTGATCTCCTGGTTCTGCTCATTTCACTCAGCATCAGTTCATATAAGTCTCTCCAAGCTTCTCTGTATTCACCTGGATATATTCTTAGAGGAGCTTTAGTTCTTTTGAAAAGAAGAAATCTTTTGAATTTTTGCTTTACTCTTATAGTAGCAAAGTGCAGCAAGATTACATATTAAACAAGAGGTTGATCCCAGAACGAGAAAGAAGTTAATTTGAATCCTGCCATAAGTACTTAGAGCAATTTATTAAATCTCTCTGTTTTCCAATCAATAAAGTGGGAATAATAGTAACATCTACCTCATTGTTATGAAAATTAAATAAGATTTTTATATACATATCTACATGCATAGATATACACATACACTCATATATGTAGTATACTTCTTTGAAAACCTTAAAATACTAGTATTAGCCATTATTATTATATTATAAGCTACTTTGTTATTATCATCATCATTCTTATGAATTGCTTTCTCCTACCAAAAGAAATAGAAAGTTAAATAACAAAGAAGATAAATTGCTAATATAGTTTTCTCTGATGGAATTTAAAAAGCAGCTGATTATTATCTGAATAAAGATTGAAAATGCCTTATTTAATTTCCAAAAAATAAGCTTGTCAGGTCTTTAGGGAGTTATTGTGAAACAAGAAATAGCAATTGTGGAATAATCTCCAGCCCTACTCTCACCCTGTGGTTCTAGTAGAGAACATGTGGCAGAGATTTTCCTCTTGTCCTGCTACCCCTAACTTCGTCAGTGATGTTATTTGCAATGAAGTTAGAATCATCACATTCAATGGAGAGGACAGAATTGAGAGAAAAGTGGGACAGTCAGTAGCTCCAAGAGGCATGATCCATGATAGCAATCATAACTTTTAGAGAGGATCAACATTTTTTTTCCCTGAGGCAATCAGGGTTAAGTGACTTGCCCAGGGTCACACATTGTCTGAAACCATATTTGAGCTCAGGTCCTCCTGACTTCAGGGCTGGTGTTCTATCTACCATGTCACCTAGCTGCCCTGAGGATCAATTTTTAAAGTTGAAAGTTGAGTTGCAGAGAGAAGTAGATTCCGGGAGCCCAACTAAGTCACCCTGCAGAGGAACTACATCCATAGAAAAGCAAGTTGAGAATACAAGAAGAGAAAGGACATCAGGATTCTGTAGTATCACAGGGATGAATTGCTTTGACTATAAGTATTCTTTATTTGTGTGCCTTGCTTTTAGTGACTTTGTACTTCGCAGTGCTATATTTATGGGAGAATATGCCTCAGGTTTCTGAAAATAATGTTTCATAACTACTATTCTTATACTATGCCATCTTGTTAAATAATTTTACTTTGAGCTGATTGTGTCTCCTAACTATTGAAAGCATGTGCATTGGTGAGGGTTTGTGAACTATAGTTTTAGCCGTATAGATGTAAAAATGTACTTTTTGAACTGAGAAATAGACTTCTGGCGGACCATCCTGTGAGTGTAAATTGGGGAGGAGCCCTTAGAAGCCATCATATACTCTAAGTGTGGAAAATGAGTGAAATTCTTGGACTTTATTAAAATAACAATAACAAAAGATCAGAAAGAAAAATGGCAATACTCAAATGCCTTAAGAAGATAACAGTTGATTTCCTTCAGTTTCTCATACTACTTTGTCTGGATCTCTTCTTTTAATCATCTTATATTTTCTGGTATCATAATTATTCATATTATTACCTATAATGGGCACAGTCTAGGAGTATAAAAATCTAATCTACTCACTTAATTGAAACTACTCTCTCCAAAGTTAACAGTGATTTCTTAATGACCATATATGAGGATTTATTTTCAGTTCTCATCCTTCCTAATTTGTCTGCTGCATTTGTCATTGCTGACCATCCTAGATACATTCTCTTTTCTAGGTTTTTGGAACACAACTCTTATCTGATTCTCATATCTGCCTGAGCACTTCTGTTGTTCTTTTTTTCTGACTTTTGGGTCATATCACACTCCTTTAACTGTATTTATGCCCCAAGATTTTGTGCTAGTTTCTTTTCTCTTTTTTTCTTGACACATTCTCTCTTTTGATTACCTCATCAGTTCCCAAGGATTAAATTATCATTTCACAGATGTTAATATCTCTAGTTTTTCTCATGAGCTTCAGGCTAGCATTTCCTGTTGTGTATGGCACATTTTAAACTGGATGGAGACATCTCAAACTCAATATTTTCAAAAGCGAATTCATTTTTCTCCTTCCTCCAAACTAACCTTCTTTTTTTCTGTCAAAGGAAACAAAATATTCTCTGAATAGTCTCTCAAGTTATTAACTTTGGCCTTATCCTTCTCTTTTCATTTTTCCCATCATGAGTATTCAGTTACAAAATTTTGTCATGTCTACCTACATCTGACTCTTGCTCTTCATTCTCACAATTACTACCTAACTTTAGGCTTTTAGTATCAAATCCCTACTACATTGCAGCACTTTCTTAATTAAATTCTATCATATTTCTCTTCACCATAGTTCCATCCTCCACACTGCTACCAAAATTTTCCTGAAGCACATATCAAGTTAAGGAACTCCTTTATTTAAAATAAAAAGCCTTTGCATTGATCAACCCCCATTCCTGGTATGTACTTCTTTTTCTCTTCTGACTCAAGAGGATATTTTCTTCCTTCAAGATTCAACTAAAGTATTACTTTTATAAATCCTTTTCCTAATTCCTCCAACTCCTAATGTTATCATTTCCAGATTATTTGGTATTTGAAAAGTATGTATTTTTGTTGTTGTTGTTATTGTTTATTCTCTTTATATTTATCTTCTATGTAGATAATGTAATAGAGTTAGGAAGACCTGAGTTTGAAGCCTGAGGAACTCATTAGCCATGTCATTCTGTTCCTCAGTTTCCTCATTGAAGAAATGGGGATAATTATAGCTTCTACCTCCAGGGTTGCTGTGAAGACCAAGTGAGATGTATAATATGCTTTCCCAGCCTTAAAAAGTAATATGAATATTAGCTATTAAAATTAATTATCTATTATTCTTTTCTCTTAAATTATCTCCTTTTTATGAATGAGGTTTTTTTATTCTTTATATTTAGATCTCCAGCAATTTGTATAGTATGAGGCATATAATAAGCATTTAATGAATTCTTATTGATTTATTAATTCATGTGCAATGACAGGGAAAGGAAAAAATGCTTAGGGATATGTTATACTTGAAAAATAGTCTAGAGACCAGCATTCATGAACAGTGTTCTCATCTGAAGCTTTTAATTCCTTTCTTGGATTTTAGATATAAAAAATTCAGATAGGGCAAAATTAAGATAATCTCATTGCTCCAAGTACTAGCTAAATATTGACTTATTCAAATAATAAATACTGCATCAGTCAGGTTGAATATGAAAATTTCCCTTTTTTCATTCTCACATAAATCCCTTTCCTCCATAAAGCTCAAAATATCTTACAATAATATCACATCAAAACTAAAATGAAAATGTGATAGTACCTCAGGGATGAATTTATGTGATGGATTTTTAAAGGGGAAAGAACAGACAATTTAATTCTAGGCCTAGAATGATGTGCAACTTTATGAGTATAAGGCTTCCTGTGAGTACCAGGTATCAATCTAATAAATGTGAATAAAAGTGAAATTATATTAAAAAAAATTTACTTGGACCCAAAAAACTGAGAATTTAAATTAATTAAAAATTTATTACTATATGTCAATGACTGAGTAAAGAGTCAGGTACCTAAAAAAATGAGTAGACTAAATGGTTAATATCTAAAACCACAGTCTCAAAGTTGGAAAGTATTGGAGAGGTCATCATGCATATGTCCTTCCTCAATGAATGACTCTTTTTTATATCCCTGAGAAGTGGTCTTCATCTGAAGACATCTGAAGGTAAATAATTCTAGTTTTACACTTTTCTGTGTATCAGGAATTTTTTTACTTTTGTTCATCTGAAATTTTGCCTCCCAATAATATCCATCTATTGATTCTAGTTGTATCCTCTGGAGAACAATTTTGTTCCTTCTTCCACATTCCAGTCCTTCCAATACTTGAAGATATGTATCATGTTTTCAATAGCTTCTCTACCAATCATGTAAGAGAAGTATCACAACTCTTTTTCTTTTTCATAATTGTTTTCAACACCACTCTAAAAAAAAAGTAACCTTGTTGGCAAAATGACAGCAGAATTTAGTTTTCTCAGTGGTAAAACTGACTTTGCAGTTAATTTACTCAAAAATAATGTCTACTTCCAGAAGAGAGATCAGCTCTGGAGTTGGCTCTTCAGGGAAGACATATATTTACTGCAAGTGATAATGATGTTGATTGATCCTGATTGTGTGTCTGTTTCTATTCTCCAACCTGTCAGCCGGTTACAAAGGCAAATGCCTTGGAGTATTGTAAGGGAGCAGGTCCTACCTAAGTGAGTCACGCACATGGTCCAGGTTGACCTTGCAAATTGTTAGCTTTCAGCATGCATTTATGCACTCAAGGAGTTTTTAACATGGGGTTCATGATCATGAATTTAGGTGGGAAAGAATTTATAAGATGATTTCAATATAATTAGTTTCCTTTGTAATACAATAGATTTTATTTTGTTATATAAATTTAATTATGATTATGATTTTTGTTGTCTCCATGAGGCACAGTATCTCTTTATCCTCCCACAGCAAAACAACAGGACATTCACTTTTTCTCTTTCTATTTTTATTCAGAGAAGCTTTCCTCATCTACTGTTTTACATCTCTGAACTCTCTATCCTTTCTATATATGAATAAGATCCTTTTCTTTAGAAAATATGTATAAAAATATATCCTTAACATAAATGCATACTTTGACATAAAACAAATTCTATTAAAATTAAGATTAAATCATATCCTGTAATTTTCTGGTTAGCTTCCTAGAAGTCTCAGGACCAGAATTCTGGCCCATTACAATATTCCTTGTTATTTAGTGATATGTTGTTCATCTATCATTTTATCAGAGCACATGGGGGAAAGCAGTGTACTGGCTGTTGGTTTAGATTGTGTGACTTTAAGGAAATGGCAAACCCTGATATCTTTGCCAAGACAATCCCAAATGGGGTCAGAAAGAGTTGGACATGACTGAAATAATTGAACAACAAAAATTTATGGTTACTTCAGAAAATTACTTTTCCAAATTTTGAGACTATATATTCACTTTACTCATTTGTGAAATGAGAAAATTATCTTCCATAATTAACTTGAAATAATAGAAGAAAAACAAGATGATATAAAATGAATAATATTATTGACATTGTGCTTTTATCATAATAACTTTTATAAGCATACATTTCTGTTTTATTCTTTACTCAATATGAATGATTAGATTTGCTGAGCAAAATCATCACTCATTATATTATTTAATCAGGTGATTAGCTTCATTAAAATACAACTTTTATCTCCCACCAACAAAGACTGAGTAGGGTGCGGTTGTGTTAGTTATCACTTACAACCATTGTTATGGAAGGAGTGGACGTGATAAAACCTGATCCCCATTATAATCTGAGTGGTCTATTGGGTTGAGTGTTGATTTTGGAATTAGGAATTCCAGAATTTAAATATTCCTTCCATTTTTAGTAGGTAAGTGACATTAGTTGATTCACTTAATTTCTCTACCTCAGTTTATTAATCTCTAAATTTATATATCACTTTTCTCATTGATTTGTGGTGAAAATCTCAAGTCATCCCTGATCTATATAGTTTGCCATTGGACTCAGATGACTCTGGCCCAGAAAGTGAGATAGGTCACTTTAAAAAAAAAAAAAAAAAAAAAAAATATATATATATATATATATATATATATATATATATATATATATATATATATATATTTTTTTTTTTTTCCAAAACATTTGCATAGTTTTCAATATTCACTGTTGCAAAACCTTGCATTCCAATTTGTTTTCCCCTTCTTTGTCCCCACTCCATCCCCTAGATCACAAGTAATCTAATATGTTAAGCATGGGCAATTTTTCTAAACTTATTTCCACATTTATCATGCTGCACAAGAAAAATTAGATCAAAAAAGGAAAAAAAATGAGAAAGAAAACAAAAGTAAAGTAAATAACAAAAATGTGAAAATACTATGTTATAATCCACACTCAATTCATCACAAAACCATTAGAACTGGCCTGATTCATCTTACTGCTGAAAAGAGCCATATCCATCAGAACTGATCATTGTATATAGTCTTACTATTGATATTTAACATTTTCTCTTGGCTCTACTTGCTTAGCATCAGTTCAGGTAAGTCTCTCATATCCTATGATTTTTAATGATTAATAAATAATAATCACCATAATGTCTACTACAAAATCAAAATTGAAGCAAGATTTCCAATGGATAGTTAGCTCCCTCAGATGCTATTCTCAGATTATATGCCAATTGTATCAATACATTTGAATATCTGGAACATTTCAGACCTTATTATGTAAGAGCCATAATCAGTGAAAAGAATTTGGCCTAATTATCTAAGTAGATGAAGAATGTGTATTGTCCAGGTTCTCAACCAAATAGATAGGCTATAGAACTGATATTTATCTCTATCTCTCTATCACTTCTATCTCTATCATATATATGTAACAATAAGAAGAAGATATGTTCAATTCTACTTGAAACTATACAGTACTTTTAATGACTTCACCTCTCTCCTGCATATGCTTTATAGCAATGAATTGAGTTCTCTAGAGACTTAAAATCACAGGTAACTTCGAAAAAGCCTTGGAAAGGTACAAATGGCAACATATTACCAGTAAAGAATTGCATTGGAGGAGTACAAAGTGACATATTATCAGAGAGATGTCTGATTAAACAAGAGGCTGTTCAGCTATGTAGAAAGAAAAAGGGATAACCAATGCAAAAGTTAAGTGCTACCTGGGTGTACATGCAATGGCAAGAGATCTAGAAGGCAATCCCCAGCAAACTGGGTGCAGCCCCTGAGGAATTTTTGCTTGTTTGTTTGTTTTGTATTGGTTTCTGATGGGGACATAGATTTGAGTTGTACAATATGAAAAGGCATTGTTGAAGGCAGCTTTCATGTGAAATCAGAGATGTTTTGAACTATCAATGTAAATGCAATTATAACACAGTAAGTGCTAGTACATACCAATGGAAATTTGCAATTGTTCCCTAAAAATGGAGCTTAAATAAAATTTTTTGCGTGCTTTTATTCCAAAAAACTGGTACATTTGTAAGGGTAAATAACTTGAAAAAATTGATATAATGTATTAAAATAAAAAAGTTATGGTCCTCAGGAACTAATTTGTTTTCATATAAAACAGAAACATAAGACAACCTCTACAAAAACCTATCTATAGTATGGTGGTGGTAAGGGACATTTCATGACAAATCATGATATATAATACAATCACTACAAAAAGACTGGATATAGAAAGAAGAGAAAGCATACTAGAGTTTTCTAGAACCAGTGACCCATGAATATCTCAACCCTCCTTTTTAATAGCTGGTTTACTTTAAAAAAAATGTATTTAATCCTATAAAATCAATGGACAGGACATTAAAATGGATGCAGGGGTACTTTGAAACTACTTTGGGAGTTGAATTACAATTATATGGTAGCAAGGATATTTTTCTTTTTAGGAGAAAAATGGTCTTATTATTGTTGTTGTTATTTTGTTTTCCTCATAGAATAAGAATATATCCTGGATATATTCTTTTTTTTAAAACATTTTTAAAATTAATTTTATAATTATAATTTTTTTGACAGTACATATGCATGGGTAATTTTTTTTTTTTTTTACAAGATTATCCCTTGTATTTACTTTTCAAAATTTTCCCCTCCTTCCCTCTGCTCCCTCCCCTAGTTGACAGGCAATCCCATACTTACTAAATGTGTTACAGTATATCCTTAATACAATATATGTGTGTAAAAACAAATTTCTTGTTGCCGGGTAAGAATTGGATTCCGAAGGCATAAGTAACCTGTGTAGAAATGCAATAGTGCAAACATTTTACACTCCATTCCTATTGTTCCTTCTCTGGGTGTAGCTGTTTCTGTCCATCATTGATCAACTGTAACTGAATTGGATCTTCTTTATGTTGAAGATATCCACTTCAATCAGAATATGTCTTCATACATATCATTGTTGAGGTGTATAGTGATCTCCTGGTTCTGCTCATTTCACTCAGCATCAGTTCATATAAGTCTCTCCAAGCTTCTCTGTATTCACCTGGATATATTCTTAGAGGAGCTTTAGTTCTTTTGAAAAGAAGAAATCTTTTGAATTTTTGCTTTACTCTTATAGTAGCAAAGTGCAGCAAGATTACATATTAAACAAGAGGTTGATCCCAGAACGAGAAAGAAGTTAATTTGAATCCTGCCATAAGTACTTAGAGCAATTTATTAAATCTCTCTGTTTTCCAATCAATAAAGTGGGAATAATAGTAACATCTACCTCATTGTTATGAAAATTAAATAAGATTTTTATATACATATCTACATGCATAGATATACACATACACTCATATATGTAGTATACTTCTTTGAAAACCTTAAAATACTAGTATTAGCCATTATTATTATATTATAAGCTACTTTGTTATTATCATCATCATTCTTATGAATTGCTTTCTCCTACCAAAAGAAATAGAAAGTTAAATAACAAAGAAGATAAATTGCTAATATAGTTTTCTCTGATGGAATTTAAAAAGCAGCTGATTATTATCTGAATAAAGATTGAAAATGCCTTATTTAATTTCCAAAAAATAAGCTTGTCAGGTCTTTAGGGAGTTATTGTGAAACAAGAAATAGCAATTGTGGAATAATCTCCAGCCCTACTCTCACCCTGTGGTTCTAGTAGAGAACATGTGGCAGAGATTTTCCTCTTGTCCTGCTACCCCTAACTTCGTCAGTGATGTTATTTGCAATGAAGTTAGAATCATCACATTCAATGGAGAGGACAGAATTGAGAGAAAAGTGGGACAGTCAGTAGCTCCAAGAGGCATGATCCATGATAGCAATCATAACTTTTAGAGAGGATCAACATTTTTTTTCCCTGAGGCAATCAGGGTTAAGTGACTTGCCCAGGGTCACACATTGTCTGAAACCATATTTGAGCTCAGGTCCTCCTGACTTCAGGGCTGGTGTTCTATCTACCATGTCACCTAGCTGCCCTGAGGATCAATTTTTAAAGTTGAAAGTTGAGTTGCAGAGAGAAGTAGATTCCGGGAGCCCAACTAAGTCACCCTGCAGAGGAACTACATCCATAGAAAAGCAAGTTGAGAATACAAGAAGAGAAAGGACATCAGGATTCTGTAGTATCACAGGGATGAATTGCTTTGACTATAAGTATTCTTTATTTGTGTGCCTTGCTTTTAGTGACTTTGTACTTCGCAGTGCTATATTTATGGGAGAATATGCCTCAGGTTTCTGAAAATAATGTTTCATAACTACTATTCTTATACTATGCCATCTTGTTAAATAATTTTACTTTGAGCTGATTGTGTCTCCTAACTATTGAAAGCATGTGCATTGGTGAGGGTTTGTGAACTATAGTTTTAGCCGTATAGATGTAAAAATGTACTTTTTGAACTGAGAAATAGACTTCTGGCGGACCATCCTGTGAGTGTAAATTGGGGAGGAGCCCTTAGAAGCCATCATATACTCTAAGTGTGGAAAATGAGTGAAATTCTTGGACTTTATTAAAATAACAATAACAAAAGATCAGAAAGAAAAATGGCAATACTCAAATGCCTTAAGAAGATAACAGTTGATTTCCTTCAGTTTCTCATACTACTTTGTCTGGATCTCTTCTTTTAATCATCTTATATTTTCTGGTATCATAATTATTCATATTATTACCTATAATGGGCACAGTCTAGGAGTATAAAAATCTAATCTACTCACTTAATTGAAACTACTCTCTCCAAAGTTAACAGTGATTTCTTAATGACCATATATGAGGATTTATTTTCAGTTCTCATCCTTCCTAATTTGTCTGCTGCATTTGTCATTGCTGACCATCCTAGATACATTCTCTTTTCTAGGTTTTTGGAACACAACTCTTATCTGATTCTCATATCTGCCTGAGCACTTCTGTTGTTCTTTTTTTCTGACTTTTGGGTCATATCACACTCCTTTAACTGTATTTATGCCCCAAGATTTTGTGCTAGTTTCTTTTCTCTTTTTTTCTTGACACATTCTCTCTTTTGATTACCTCATCAGTTCCCAAGGATTAAATTATCATTTCACAGATGTTAATATCTCTAGTTTTTCTCATGAGCTTCAGGCTAGCATTTCCTGTTGTGTATGGCACATTTTAAACTGGATGGAGACATCTCAAACTCAATATTTTCAAAAGCGAATTCATTTTTCTCCTTCCTCCAAACTAACCTTCTTTTTTTCTGTCAAAGGAAACAAAATATTCTCTGAATAGTCTCTCAAGTTATTAACTTTGGCCTTATCCTTCTCTTTTCATTTTTCCCATCATGAGTATTCAGTTACAAAATTTTGTCATGTCTACCTACATCTGACTCTTGCTCTTCATTCTCACAATTACTACCTAACTTTAGGCTTTTAGTATCAAATCCCTACTACATTGCAGCACTTTCTTAATTAAATTCTATCATATTTCTCTTCACCATAGTTCCATCCTCCACACTGCTACCAAAATTTTCCTGAAGCACATATCAAGTTAAGGAACTCCTTTATTTAAAATAAAAAGCCTTTGCATTGATCAACCCCCATTCCTGGTATGTACTTCTTTTTCTCTTCTGACTCAAGAGGATATTTTCTTCCTTCAAGATTCAACTAAAGTATTACTTTTATAAATCCTTTTCCTAATTCCTCCAACTCCTAATGTTATCATTTCCAGATTATTTGGTATTTGAAAAGTATGTATTTTTGTTGTTGTTGTTATTGTTTATTCTCTTTATATTTATCTTCTATGTAGATAATGTAATAGAGTTAGGAAGACCTGAGTTTGAAGCCTGAGGAACTCATTAGCCATGTCATTCTGTTCCTCAGTTTCCTCATTGAAGAAATGGGGATAATTATAGCTTCTACCTCCAGGGTTGCTGTGAAGACCAAGTGAGATGTATAATATGCTTTCCCAGCCTTAAAAAGTAATATGAATATTAGCTATTAAAATTAATTATCTATTATTCTTTTCTCTTAAATTATCTCCTTTTTATGAATGAGGTTTTTTTATTCTTTATATTTAGATCTCCAGCAATTTGTATAGTATGAGGCATATAATAAGCATTTAATGAATTCTTATTGATTTATTAATTCATGTGCAATGACAGGGAAAGGAAAAAATGCTTAGGGATATGTTATACTTGAAAAATAGTCTAGAGACCAGCATTCATGAACAGTGTTCTCATCTGAAGCTTTTAATTCCTTTCTTGGATTTTAGATATAAAAAATTCAGATAGGGCAAAATTAAGATAATCTCATTGCTCCAAGTACTAGCTAAATATTGACTTATTCAAATAATAAATACTGCATCAGTCAGGTTGAATATGAAAATTTCCCTTTTTTCATTCTCACATAAATCCCTTTCCTCCATAAAGCTCAAAATATCTTACAATAATATCACATCAAAACTAAAATGAAAATGTGATAGTACCTCAGGGATGAATTTATGTGATGGATTTTTAAAGGGGAAAGAACAGACAATTTAATTCTAGGCCTAGAATGATGTGCAACTTTATGAGTATAAGGCTTCCTGTGAGTACCAGGTATCAATCTAATAAATTAATGGCTTCTGCAGGTATCCACTTGTTGCCAAACACCTTAGAAACATATCCAAACTGTCCAGAATTCGTCGTGCCAAAGGTATTGTTCATTCATTTGGCATAGAAAGGTCACATCTTTTGTTTCATTCAAAGAAGAGGAAACTGGCATGGTTCCAGGTGGGGATATCCTGATTGAAAGTAAAGACCAACATTCAGTTCCCTGCACTTCTTACCATCTCCTTTGTGTGTATTCCTTACATGCTAATTTGCACATACACAGGGTGTTCGGCACATGACCTACTTGTACCTTCTGGTGCTGAGAGCTAGGAAATGGAATGGTAAAGAAGATATTTGCAATGGCTATTTAATGGACTGGTTTTTAAGGTGTCATATAATCTATTAAAATTATTGTTAGTGACGCTACTGAGAACTTCAGCACATTTTGTGCTAAATATGTTAAACACAATATAATGCAAATAAGTCCATGTCTTTTACACAAGATTTGAGAGAACTTTAAATGTTGCATCTTTGTCTAAAATGAGATAAATGAATCTAGCATATAAGTATGTTTATATATACCTACATATGTATGCATACATACATGTGTGATACATATGCACGTTTTGATCCAGTTGTCAGGGTTCATGAGGCACAATGAATGGAATACTAACTTTAGAATCACAAAGACCTGGATTCAAATATTGCTTTGGACATGTTCAACTGTAAGAATTCTCTATTAAATCATATGTAAATTACAATTTGTGGTGGTGGGCAAGAATTCCCACAATAGAAGTTCCTTAGGCTGACCAAATTACAGATACTTTGTATGTTTATATTTAAACAATAGTTTTGTATACAGCTGTGAGAGCTGATGACAATCTGCTTTGATGATATGCATCATTTCACAGTTTAAGTTGAGTACATAAAATACAAATGTGAAGTTTTAATCTTTTCTCATTTGCTTTGGTGATTTTTATAGTTGATCTGTTCTAGTAGTTATCTGTCTTGGTAATGTCTTAATGCTCAGTTCCAAAGATTTTGGAGACTTTTTATAAAGAGTTGTAATTGAAATCTTCATTAGAAAGTAAAATATTTCAAACTGGACATTCTGGAATAACCTGAACTTCAACATGTTCCCAATAGAATTAATTTTTCTTTCTCCCCAAAACTCACTTTCCTTTCATATTTCCCAATTTCTAGTGAAAGGACCACCTTACTTCCAATTTTCCAGATTCTTAACTTTGGTGTTATCCTTGGCTCCTCACTCTCTATTGCCATATATACAGTCAATTGCGAAATCTTTTCATTTCTTCTTCCTCAACATCTCTCACATCTGACTCTTTTGATGCTTGTAATCAGCCTACTTATTGTAACATCCTGGTGTTCCTACTTAATCTTTCTACTCATTCCTATCTTCTGCATTGCTGTCAAAGTGTAGATTTGGCCATAATTGTTCTTTATGTGAAGTCTTTCTAGAGTCTCAAATACTAGTATCCTCCCTTTCAAATTATTATGTAGTTATTTTATATGAATTTGAATTCATTCTCTTTCTATTTATTATTTATATAGATATATCTATATGTATATATGTGTGTGTATACATATATATCTCCAGTTATAAAGTAAGAGCTTTGAGAGGATGGATTTTTTTTTACTCCTTTTCTCTTTCCTTCTCCAATTTCAGTCACATCTGACTTTGTGATCCCATTTGATGTTTTTCTTGGTAATGATATTGGAGTGATTTGCTGTTTTATTTTCCAGCTCATTTTACAGATGAGAAAACTGAGTCAAACAGGACTAAGTGACTTTATTAGGATTCCACGGAAAGCTTCTAAAACTGGATTTGAACTCACCAATATAAGTTTTCCTTACTCCAGGGCTGATGCTCTATCTTCTGGACCAGCTAAATACCAAGAGTTGTAGCTTAATAACTGCGTATTCATTAATGATCTTATTGCTGAAGGAAGTAAAGCAACAGGACAAATATGATGAGTACCAGAAGACTGGAAATTCAAATATGGTATTTAAAATAATGCAATTTTCCACTGAAGTCAAGAGTGTGAAGTTGGAAGAACATACAATACTGAGTAGTTTGTGTGAGTTAAAGGTTTAGAATTAGGAAGGACCTCAAAATCCATATACTACAACTCTCTTATTTTAGAAATGAGAAAGTTGAGATCCAGGGATATTACATGACTTCTTTAAGATCATGTAGAATCCTAGACTAAAAAAAATCCCCAAATATCTTTTACACATTGTAGGAGTGTGAGTCTCGGTGCTCTGGCAAAGTTTAAGTACAAATAGGGAATTTCAAGAGTTAGTTAACATATTTATAATTTTCCAGTTTCAATGTTATACATTCTATCCTAATTTGCTGTAAAGCCTGGCAATAACTCCAATATTAGTTGAACAGGAGGTGAAGGACATACTGCCTATTGGAAAACTGCAAAGTCTGGGTGATCCTAAACTTAAAAAAAATCAATATATATATATATATATGAAATCTTTATTTACTTACTCCTTGGGATATGTATCTAGCAATGAGATCTCCTAGTCAAGGAGATATTTTACCATCCTCATTAGCATAATTCCCAATTACTTTTCAGAATGGTGAGATGAATTCACTGCTTCACCAGAAATGGTTGCCTTTTTTTTCAGCAAGGCAATTGGGATTAAGTGATTTGCCCAGAGTTACAGCTAGTAAGTGTTAAGTATCTGAGACCAGTTTTGAACTCAGATTCTCCTGACTTCAGGGCTGATATTCTAACTAGCTGGTATATCACTAGCTGCCCAATATCTTGGGGCTGAAGTGAAACCCCAGAGTTGTCTTGATTTCCATTTGTCTTATTGTCATTTAGCTAGGTCTTAATAACCTAGAAATCTTTAGTTGTTAATAGTTTATAGGTCTTCTTTGCAAACTGTTCATATGTATTGCCTGTTCATTGCAAAATGACTTTTGGTTTTGTACACACACACACACACACACACACACACACACACACACACACGAAGAAAAGTAGTTTGTATTAAATCTCTTTGATCTCAGGTGCCTGATTTCTAAAATATATAGAACACTAATATATTCTAGAAATTAGTCACTTGAGATCAAACAAATTTAATACAAACTACTTTCCTTCTTATTCTTGTTATCTTAATTTTGATTGTATAAAATCATTTAAATTTCATGTAACCAAATGACTCTACTTATCTTTTGTGATAATTTCTTACCTGTTTTATGAAAAATAGCAATCTCAAGTATGTATTGTAAGAGGTTGTAATTTAGTTACTATTTTTATCTTTCTTTTTCTTTCTTTCTTTCTTTCTTTCTTTCTTTCTTTCTCTTTCTTTCTTTCTTTCTTTCTTTCTTTCTTTCTTTCTTTCTCTTTCTTTCTTTCTTTCTTTCTTTCTTTCTTTCTCTTTCTTTCTTTTCTTTCTTTCTTTCTCTCTTTCTTTCTCTTTCTTTCTTTTCTTTCTTTCTTTCTTTCCTTTCTTTCTTTCCTTTCTTTCTTTCTTTCTTTCTTTCTTTCTTTCTTTCTTTCTTTCTTTCTTTCTTTCTTTCTTTCTTTCTTTCTTTCTTTCTTTCTTTCTTTCTTCTTTCTTTCTTTCTTTCTTTCTTTCTTTCTTTCTTTCTTTCTTTCTTTCTTTCTTTCTTTCTTTCTTTCTCTTTCTTTCTTTCTTTCTCTTTCTTTCTTTCTTTCTCTTTCTTTCTTTTCTTTCTTTCTTTCTTTCTTTCTTTCTTTCTTTCTTTCTTTCTTTCTTTCTTTCTTTCTTTCTTTCTTTCTTTCTTTCTTTCTTTCTTTCTTTCTTTCTTTCTTTCTTTCTTTCTTTCTTTCTTTCTTTCTTTCTTTCTTTCTTTCTTTCTTTCTTTCTTTCTTTCTTTCTTTCTTTCTTTCTTTCTTTCTTTCTTTCTTTCTTTCTTTCTTTCTTTCTTTCTTTCTTTCTTTCCTGAAGCAACTGGGATTAAGTGACTTGCCCAGGGTCACACAGCTAGAAAGTGTTAAGTGTCTGAGACCAGATTTGAACTCAAGTCCTCCTGAATTCAGGGCTGGTGCTCTATCCACTACTACACAATCTAGCTTGCCTAATATGATCCTCTCTCAAATTTTTTTTAATGACATGAACTATATAATATTCAGATTATATGTCAATTTTATTTTTAGCATTTGAATTTTCTTATTCTGAACTGCAAAATTATCATATGTGAACATTCCTATATATGAAGAACAGAAAGAGGCTGAACTTGAAACTATAAATCTTTATGAAATAAAGCTTTTTTAAAGTATAGAATACATTTAACATATTAGTTAAAAAAATCTGTCCATGTCTGTTTCTCTCTGAACCATCTTATGTCCACTAGCATGTTTACATGTTTCATTGATTTTTTCTTTTTCTATTTGCATCATGATTACTAATCTATGTCTCTAGTATAATAATTGAATCAGTTGGAGACACAGTGGAAAAGCCTTGGACCTGAATCATGAAGACCTGAATTCGTATTTTACCACAAATACTTATTAGCTGGGCAAGTCATTTAACTTCTGTTTCTCTCAATTTCCTTAACTGTAAAACAGAAAATAATAACACTTACCTTGTAGGGTAGTGGTGAAAATCAAATAAGCTGTATTAAAAAAAAATTCTTCACAGAGTATCTGACACATGATAGGCACTATATAAAGGCTTTTCCGCTCCTTCGTCTTTTTATTCCTAACTCTACTCCCCAAAACTCTCCTTTGTAACATCCAAGAGCAGTCAAGTAAGACAATCTTATCATTATTTATCACCTTACTTTCATTATATTTGTTATTAAGTAATGCTATACATAGCATTAGAAGCTAGCTATATATGCCTATACATAGGAAACATAGTGTAGTGAAATGAAGATTTGACATGTTATGAAATGCCTTGACTGAAGCTATAGTGCCCAACTTGTTTCTCTGAATCCAGACTCTTGTTGCTGAGCTTTCTTGTCCAGTTTCTGGTCTTATGCTGCTCAAGTCTCCTTGTTTGGTTTCCTGAGCCATTTTATCTAGCCTTGATTTTTTTATGTGCCCTAGTCTATGAAATTGTTGCTTTAACTCCCTGGTTGTGTCATCCACAGCTTCCAGGTGTGGTAGGTCATTGTGTTTATCTCCATTTGTTTTTCTTTATCTTACTTCAGGTCTTACAAGTCTAGACTCTTGCCCTGTGTTAATGTCACACTATGTTAAGTGCCAATACTTGATATTAAAGGCTATAGGATACTTGTCTCATAAACATGTGTCACTAATCACAAATAGATTTGAGGAAAAGGATGTATATGATTCAGTGTAAAGTCATACCTCTACTGGGAAAAAAAAAAGTTTACAAATTCCATGTTCTCATGATTACGATTTAGTAATAGTTTCCTGGTATATAAGAGATGAGTCACCACAATATTTTACCTTTGGGCTATGAGATTATACCATCTTTTAAAATTTTGACATTTTAAATCTCAAAAGCAGAAGTATTTAATGCTTGCAGCATCATATTAATCATTCAGTTTTTCTGGGACCACTTATTCTCAGAGAAAGATCCTTAACTTTTTTGTGTCTTTGTTGACCTTCATAATAATAAAGATTATAATAATACTAACCTTTTACACTTGGGGTTCCTCATTTTTTGTATGTCATGGACCTCTCTGGCAGACTAATGAAGGCTATAGATTGCTTCTCAGAATAATTCTTTTTAATAATGTTTTTAAATGCATAAGACAAAATATATCAAATTACAAGGGAAATGGTTTTAAAATTAAATTCTTATTAGAGTTCATAGACCCTAGCATAAGAACCTCTATCTAGGGCATGTTGTAGCAAACACCTATAAGAAAAACCTATGATAGATGTTTTTATACACACACACACACACACACACACACACACACACACACACACAGACATTCATATTACATATTATGTGTATGTTTTAACTATATACATATTATATATGTATGTATATTATATATGTATATGTATTATATTGTATGTTTATAAAACTAGGTATAGATGTTCACATAAACAAATAAATTATATACAGTTATCGTCAACTTTCATGGGGATAATGTTCTTAGAATATAGTGCACAAATGAAAAATTCAAATCTCGATCAGTTGAACTAATGGGAAATAGGGGCTTATGATTCTGTAATGACTAAAAACTGTAATCTTTGCTAGAGGTTGCTGAAAATATACTTTTACTTTTCTGCATACAATTCTTTATAAGAAAGTATTAATTGCTAATGTGTTCTTTTCTTAAGTAGCTATGAAAATAATCCATAAAATGCAGTTTACCAAATGAAATTTGTAGCATACAAACTATATTTTTCTCGCAAGTAATTTCCTAGATATAAACTTTTTGTGCTAACATCTCAAAAGAAATGATTTCAGACAATATTTACTTTTTTTTTTTTTTTTTTTGCTGAGGCAATTGGGGTTAAGTGACTTGCCCAGGGTCGCACAACTACGAAGTGTTAAGTGTCTGAGGCCACATTTGAACTCAGGTCCTCTGGACTTCAGTGCTAGTGCTCTACCCACTTCAGCAACTAGCTGCCCCAATATTTACTTTTTATAGTACATGAAATCTACATTATCATGAGTATTTTACAGCAAATACAATTTTTTAAACTTTTTTTGTAATTAAAGCTTTTTACTTTCAAATATATTCATAGGTAATTTTCAACAGTCACCTTGCAAAACCTTATGTTTCAGATTTTTCCCTCTCTTTCTTCCAACTCTTCCCCTACACCGCGAGTAATCCAATATATGTTAGATATGTGCTATTCCTCTCTCTTTATTTCCATAATTATCATGATGCACAAGAAAAATCAAATCAAAAAGGAAAAACATGAGAAAGAAAGCAAAATGGAAGTAAACAACAATAGAGATATTCCATACTCAGTCCCCAAAGTCCTTTCTCTGGGTGCAGATGACTCTCCTCATCACAAGCCCATTGGAATTTGGTCTGAATCATCTCATTGTTGAAAAGAGCCACGTCCATCAGAATTGATCATTGTATAATCTTGTTGTTGCTGTGTATAATGATCTTCTGTTTCTGCTCACTTCACTTAACATCAATTCATGTGAGTCTCTCCAGGGCTCTCTGAAATCACACTGCTGATCATTTCTTATAGATAGAACAATAATATTCCACAACATTCATATATCATAATTTATTCAGCCATTCAGCATCCATTCAGTTTTCATTGTCTTGCCACTACAAAAAGGACTGCCACAAACATTTTTGCATATGTGCGTCCTTTTCCCTCCTTTATAATCTCTTTGGGATACAAGCCCAGAAGAGACACTGCTGGATCAAAGAGTCCACAATTTGATGGCCCTTGGGGTATAGTTCCAAATTGCTCTCCACAATAGTTGAGTCAGTTCACAACTCTGCCAACAATATATTAGTGTCCCAGTTTTCCTACATCCCTATAGATGGTTGGAACTCTGGAGTTCTTGAAACAAGGATACTTACAACAAGGTGTTAACTCAGTAGAAATTGATGATGTAATGGTTTTCTAGTTCACACATATTTAGTGTGCTGCAATGATGTAATCATACTGAGGTATTTAAGGACTGAGAGGATTGGAAATGAGACATTTCA
Source organism: Sminthopsis crassicaudata (assembly GCF_048593235.1). Taxonomy (NCBI): domain Eukaryota; kingdom Metazoa; phylum Chordata; class Mammalia; order Dasyuromorphia; family Dasyuridae; genus Sminthopsis; species Sminthopsis crassicaudata. The sequence continues at coordinate 327,654,176 of NC_133620.1, forward strand.
TCTTTGACCATCCTCTTCTTGGCTCTCCTGCCTACTGTATTCCTTCAATAAGATCAAGACTGGTCCCGAGATCCTCTAGAAAGCTAGCTTGGACATTACACATCCCCTCCAACATTTGCCATTATCTTTTCCTGTCATCTTAGCCAATTTGAGAGATATATACATGTACCCCAGAGTTGTCTTAATTTCCATTTCTCTGATCAATAATCATTTGGAGCACCTTTTCGTATGACTAGAAATTGTTTCAATTTCTTTAACTGAAAATTGTCTGTTTATATCCTTTGACAATTTGATCAATTTATCAAATTGACAATTTTGTGTCCTGCAACTTTGATAAAGAATGGCTTGTATTCTTATAAATTTGAGTCAATTTTCTATATATTTTAGAAATAAGGCCTTTATCAGAACCCTTGAATATAATTTTTCCCCTAGTTCATTTCTTCCCTTCTAATCTTGTTTTTATTGGTTTTGTTTCTATAGAATCTTTTTAACTTAATATAATCCAAATTATCCATTTTGCATTCCATAATGCACTCCAGTTCTTCTTTGGCCACAAATTCCTTTCTTCTCCACAAATCTCAGAGGAAGACCATCCTTTGTTCTTCTAATTTGCTTATAATATAACTCTTTATGTCTAAATCATGAACCTATTTTGACCTTATCTTGGTATAGGGTATTAGATGTGGGCCCATGCTTAGTTTCTGCCATACTAATTTCCAATTTTTCAGCAATTTTTGTCAAATAGTGTGAGTTCTTATCCCAGAAGCTGGAGTCTTTAGGTTTATCAAAAACTAGATTACTATAGTGATTGATGATTGTGTCTTATGAACCTAATCTATTCCACTGATCACTTACTCTATTTCTTAGCCAGTACCAAATGGTTTTGCTGACTGCTGCTTTATAATATAGTTTTAGATCTAATATTGCTAGCCCACTGCCATTTGCATTTATTTCATTAATTCCCTTGAAATCCTATAGCTTTTATTTTTCCAGATGAAGTTAGTTGTCATTTTTTTCTAGCTCTATAAAATTTTTTCTTGGTAATTTGATTGGTATGGCACTAAATAAGTAGATTAATTTAGGTAATAGGTAATAATGTCATTTTTATTATATTAGCTTGGCCTACTTATGAGCATTTGATATTTTCGCAATTAATTAGATCTGACTTTACTTGTGTGGAAGTATTTTGTAATTATATTCATAAAGTTCCTGACTTTGTCTTGGCAGATAGACTCCAAAGTATTTTATTTTGTCTACAGTTATTTTAAATGAAATTTCTCTTTGTATCTCTTGCTGCTGGACTTTGTTGGTAATATATAAAAATGTTTTATGTGGATTTTATGTGTATTTATTTTGTATCCTGCAACTTTGCTAAAGTTGTGAATTGTTTATAGTAATTCATTCTAGCAATTTTTTTAGTTGATTCTCTAGGATTCTCTAAGTATGCCCTCATATCATCTTCAAAAAGGGATAATTTGGTTTCTTCATTACTTAAATTCCTTTTTCTTCTTTTATTGCCAAAGCTAACATTATAATATAATATTGAATAGTAATGGTGATAGTGGATAATCTTGTTTCACTTCTGATCTTATTGGGAGTGATTCTAGTTCATCCCCATTACATATGATGCTTGCTGATGGATTCAAATAGATTCTATTAATCATTTCAAGGAAAACTCCATTTATTCCTATACTCTCCAGTGTTTTTAATAGGAATGAATGTCAAATGCTTTTTCTGAATTTATTGAGATAATAATGTGATTTTTGTTAGTTTGGTTATTGATACGGTCAATTATGCAAATCGTTCTCCTAATATGGCATTCCTGGTATAACTCCTACTTGATCATGATATTATTCTGGGGATAACTTGCTGTAATGTCTTTGCTAATATTTTATTTAAGATTTTTGTATCAATATCCATTAGGCAAATTGGTCTATAATTTTCTTTCTCTATTTTGACCCTATCTGGTTTAGATATTAGCACCATATCTGTGTCATAAAAATAATTTGGTAGGATTCCTTATTTCCCTATTTTCCCAAATAGTTTCATTTTATTAGAATTAATTGTTTAAATGTTTGGCAGAATTCATATGTAAATCCATTTGGCCCCGGAGATTTTTTAAATCGAGTTGATTAATAGCGTATTCAATTTCTTTTTCTAAAATGGGACTATTTAAGTAATTTATTTCCTCCTCTGTTAATCTGGACAATTTTTTTTTTTATTATTTTATTTTTTTTTTTTAGGGTTTACTCATTTCACTTAGATTATCAGATTTATTGGCATAGAGTTGGGCAAAATAGCTCCTTATTATTGCTCTAATTTCCTCTTCATTGGTGGAAAGTTTACTCTTCATTTTTAATATGGCAATTTGATTTTCTTCTTTCCTTTTTTCTAAACTAATTAAAGATCTAAAGGTCTATTTACTTTGTTGTTTTTTTTTTAAATAAAATCAACTCTTAGCTTTGTTTATTAATTCAATAACTTTATTTTACTTTTTATTTTATTAATCTCCCCTTTTATTTTCAGAATTTCAAATCTGGTATTTAATTGAGGGTTTTTAATTTGTTCTTTTCCTAGCTTTTTTACTTGTATACCAAATTCATTGATCTTTTCTTTATTGTATTCAATAAGCATCTAGAGATAAAAACCTTCCCCTAAGAACTGCTTTGGCTGCATCACACACATTTTTATATGTTGTCTCATTCTCTTGGATGCAATTATCAATTGTGTTTATGATTTGTTATTTTCAACCACTCATTCTTTACAATCAGATTATTTAATTTCCAATTCATTTTTAGTCTATTTTCCCCTGGCCTTTTATTTTATTTTATCTTATTTTTTAATTTTTTAAAAAAAGTTTTGTATAATTTTATTTTGTTTTAATTATAATTTTTTGACATTACAAAAACATGGGTAATTTTTTTTTAACAACATTATCCCTTGCACTTACTTCTGTTCTGAATTTTCCCCTCCTTCCCTCCACTCCCTTCCCTAGATGGCAGGCAGTCCCATACATGTTAAATATGTTGTAGTATATCCTAGATATACTATATGTGTGTGTGTGTGTGTGTATGTGTGTGTGTGTGTGTGTGTGTGTGTGTGTGTGTGTGTGTGCAGAACCGAATTTCTTATTGCACAGGAAGAATTGGATTCAGAAGGTAAAAATAACCTGAAAAGAAAAACAAAAATGCAAACAGTTTGCACTGATTTCCCAGTGTACTTTCTCTGGGTGTAGCTAATTCTGTCCATCATTGATCAATTGGAACTGAATTAGATCTTCTCTATGTTGAAGATATCCACTTCCATAGGACTACATCCTCATCCAATATTGTTGTTGAAGTGTATAATGATCTCCTGGTTCTGCTTATTTCACTCAGCATCAGTTCATGTAAGTCTCTCCAAGCCTCTCTGTATTCATCCTGCTGATCATTTCTTACAGAACAATAATATTCCATAACATTCATATACCACAATTTACCCAACCATTCTCCAATTGATGGGCATCCATTCCCAGTTTGTAGCTACTACAAAAAGGGCTGCCACAAACATTTTGGTGATATACAGGTCCCTTTCCCTTCTTTAGTATTTCTTTGGGATAAAAGCCCAGTAGTAGCACTGCTGGATCAAAGGGTATACACAGATTGATAACTTTTTGGGCAAAACTCCAGTTTGATAAGTTTTTGGGCATAATTCTAGATTGCTTTCCAGAATGGTTGGATTCATTCACAACTCCACCAACAATGCATCTGTGTCCCAGTTTTCCCACATCCCCTCCAACATTCATCATTATTTTTTCCTGTCAGCCAATCTGACAGGTGTGTAGTGGTATCTCAGAGTTGTCTTAATTTGCATTTCTCTGATCAATAGTGATTTGGAACACTGATATGAGTGGAAATAGTTTCAATTTCATCATCTGAAAATTGTCTGTTCATATCCTTTGACCATTTATCAATTGGAGAATGGCTTGATTTCTTGTAAATTAGAGCAGTTCTCTAGATATTTTGGAAATGTAAAAATGTTTTCCCAGCTTGTTACTTCCCTTGTAATCTTGTTTGCATTAGTTTTTTTTTGTACAAAAGCTTTTTAATTTGATGTAATCAAAATTTTCTATTTTGTGATCAATAATGATCTCTAGTTCTTCTTTGGTCACCCTTCCTCCTCCACAAGTCTGTGAGGTAAACTATCCTATATTCCTCTAATTTATTTATGATCTTGTTCTTTATGTCTAAATCATGGACCCATTTTGATCTTATATTGGTATGTGGTGTTAAGTGTGGGCCTCCCTGGCCTTTTATTACATGTAATTTTATTGCATCATGATCTGAAAAAGATACATTTACTATTTCTGCTTTTCTGCATTTGATTTTGAGGTTTTTATGCCCTAATACATGGTCAATCTTTGTGTAGGTTCCATATACCACTGAGAAAAAAGTATACTTTTTTCTGTCTCCATTCAATTTTCTCCAATGGTCTATCATACCTAACTTTTCTAAAATTCTATTTACTTGCTTTAAATGTGTTTTTTGTAAACAACATATTGAATTCTGAATCCAGTCTGCTATCTACTTTCATTTTATGCAAAAGTTCATCCCATTCACATTCACAGTTAAAAAAAAAGGTGGGGAGGCTAATAAAATGGAAAACAGAAGTAGAAGGGGAAAGATATAAGAAAGGGGGAGAGGCTATAAAAGGAGAGGACTGTTTGAAAGAAGTGGTGGTCAGAAGCAAAATACTGGGGAGGAGGGAAAGGGGGAAAGGAAAGAGAAAAGTATACTTTCAGGAAAATAAGAGGGCAGAAAACACGGAGTTAGTAATTTTAACTGTGAATGTTTCATTTGGCCAATTGAATTTTTAAATGAATTGTTTTTGTTCATTGGATTTTTTTTTTCATTTCATAAATTCTGATTTTCAACAAATTGCTTTTTTTTTCAAATCTATTTTGTAAGGAGTTAATGCTTTTTTCAATTTCATCAAATCTATTTTTAAGGAGTTTTCCTCAGATAATTTCTGTTTCCTTTCCCAAACTCTCCTGCAATGTTTTCATTTCCTTTCCCCATTTTTCTTCTAACTCTCTTTTAAGAGCCTTTTTGAATTTTTTCAAGAGAGTCATACATTGATAAAATCCCATCTTTAGGTCAGGAAACAAATTGTAATTCAAAACTTTGAACTGTGACTCTTCTACCACTTATAGGGTAGTCATCAAGAGTTGCTATGGCCAAAAAATTAATTATCATGTAGCCCTACATATATTAATCACCTTGTAGTTTTATTATAGAGTAATAACCTTCTCCAAATTTAGCTGGACTGATCCTGGGACAATAAACATATAGCCATATTCAGGCCTCCATCTGGAATTTTTCCAGTTTGATACAATCTTTCAGAACTTGTTGGTATAACTTTAGAAAACCAACTATCACTTTTAGACTAGAATATGACATTGAATTAGGATTTTTGTATAAGTTCTTTATGAAATTTCATCTTAGCTTTAGTTTTTGATTCTAGCCCATTGATTCAATTTTTCTAATACTTATAGGTATTATCTTCCCTAATTAGAATGAAATTTCCTTGAAGGAAGATATTGTAACCCTTATATTTGTGTTACCAGGGCTTATCCCAGTGCTTGAGTAAGAGCTTAATGAATTTTTCGTTCATTCATTTATTCACCTTATAGTAAGGATCCCTCCCAGCTTAAAGTCATCTGCAATTTGACAAACATGCCAACTATGCCTTTATTCAAATCATCAATAAAATTTTGAAAAGAATAAATCTAGTTCCTGCTGCATATAAAGTCACTGAGAACTATTTTCTTATTAGTTTGGGAACTATGAAGTCATTTGACAATTAAAGCCAAAAAAAAGCCATTCCTTCAAAAGCATCTACTCCTGCTTTGAAACTGATGAAGCATCACTAAAACCACAAAAATCTGAGTAAAAATTAATGCGTCACGAGTCAACAGTCATGCCTGGAGTACACCCAAAGGACTGTTGGGAAAATGTCTGGACTCAAAAGGCCAAACTTGTTTATGATTTTTTTTTCTTCCCCTTCCCAACTCTTTGGCTCTGGCACACCTGCTTCCAGATCTCTTTTCCTCACAGTCCAGTCATTTTGATTCTGCTTAGGACCACCTGTTAGGGATGACGCAGATCCAACCCGACGCACATCCTTGCCTTGTTACTGTCTTCTGGCAGTCCAGGCTTTCTGTTTATTTACTTCACTCCGCTGGGAAGGCAAGAGATGAGAGTGATATTTTTAGCTTTCATATATTAGTGGTTTTGTTTTCTTTCTACCACCTCTTTACTGGAGAGCTAGAAATAAAGTTCATCTTCCATAAAGCTGAGAAAGTTGTCAGCTCCTTCCTTCCTGATTACATGAAAGACCCAGCAGAGGTCTGATTGAAGAAGTCGAAAACTTCAAAGGATTTTGATCTAAAAACACTAACAAAATGTAGCTCCATGTAAGAGTATTGAATCTCTTTGATTGGATAGTATGTAAAGAGGTTGCTTGAAGTAGATAGTAGTTCTTTCTTTCTTTTTTTTTTTTCTAATGTATTTGCCAAACATCAGCAAAAATGAATGTTTTCATGTACAAAAAAAAGAGCAGAGAAAGAGAAATGTATATGAAACCATGAATCTTGACTTTTGAAAAATTATAATTAAAGCTTGTTTTTTAAAATAAAAGAACACATTCAATTTATATGGTAGTTCCAACATTTATCCTCTTATCTGTGTCACCTTTACAAACTTTCTTCTGCTCTCCTTTGTGTATTTCAGAAATATTTCACTGACAATCTTTCATTAACTTTTTTTTTGACATTCATATCATTACTTCCTTGTATCTATGCATAACTTCTGTTTCTTTCCTGCCTCCTCCCCTCCAAAAGCCCGTCTTTTAACAAATAAGTATAAGTAAATGAGCATACATCGATCAAAATAAAACAGATTGGCCATGTTACTCCATGCTATTGCTACCATTGTTGTTGGTCTGATTTTACTCAACATGGTTGGCTCATGAGGGTGAATGATGTGTATGTGATCTGGGCTGAATTTTTGTCCTCTGATAATGGAGCTATACAAAAGCAAAGAATTTGAGGTTCCCCAAATTAATTTTGGACAATGGTGTGTGCATCAAAGATGTCTTTTCCAAATGCCCGAATAACAGCTGTCAGCTACAACCTTGATTCTTTATGGCAGTATATTGAGTTTAGACTGATAATTGCTCATTAAAAAGACAAAGACCGAACATGCTATTAATTTTGATGACTTCATAGCAATGTTCTTTCTGATCAATAAGTCACATATTGTCATTTCCTGAACATGTACATTATCTACCATCCATACTTAACCCAGTGCTCATGAATTTATAAAAAAGCTTTTAAAAATGATTTTATTTCAATATAACTTTATTTCAATATAACTGGTTTCTTTGAAATCATAAATATTTTATTTTATGGATTTATAAAACAGTATTCTGAGAAGGGTCATAGATTTTGACTAGTCTACCAAAGGAATCCATTAAACAAAAAAGGGTTAAGAACTGATCTACATCTTCTTAATTGTTTATGATTTCCATTAGTTTGATCTTTTTGTTGGCTGGTTCCTGTTTTAGTCATTCAACAAAGTATGCTTCCTGGAAAAAAAAAAGAGGGTACTGTTAGCTATATTCATTAGCATATTCAAAGCTTTTAATGTAGAAATAGAAAAAAATGTGAAAACATATGGTTTATTATGACCTTTCTAAGTTTTATTACTGTTGTTTTTTTCCACCACTATCCATCATCTTTTTCCAAGCTTCTATTCTTCCCAATTAAATAATGCAACCCAGTTGTAACTTGCATAGTTTCGTGTCTTTCCAAAGAAAGTAAATTTACCAGGAAGCTAATTCAGTTTGATCAGTATAAATAATTTTGAAGCATTCTGTAACTGTCTGCACACACACCAAGTAAAGGGCAGAACTGAGCCAATTATCTAGATAACTTAAGCAACACAAAATGATTTTTATCTCTTTTAAGTGTAGATCTTTTAAGGCCATATGTTTCTTTGCTTTGGTCTGAATTATCTTGATATTTGTTTTAGTTCTTCCCTTTACTTTGCATGTATATGCATAGTTAAAATTAGGACTATTTTCCAACTGCCAATTAAGCAATTACACTATATCATAACATTTTAACTTTAGGAGATGCTATCTTTCTATATTCTTCAAAAGCAATAAAATTTAAAACAATATTCTTTTTTTTTTTTTTTTTTTTTTTTTTTTTTTTTTTTAGGTTGCCATTATTACAAAAATTAGGAAGCTTTCAGGATCTATTACTTTGGAGAAGGATCTATATCAGCAAATTAAACTTAAGCCTCTCAGTGGAACTGTTTCTTAAATGGAAGAGATTACACTGATTGGGACTGCTTATCTGGGGATATTTGAAGTAAACAGTTTCTAAAGATTCTGTTTATAAAATTGTTCCACACTTCTAATAATGCTAAATTCAGTGGCTTACCTTGAGCTCAGGCAGGGCAGACTAGATGGCTACTTATGTCCTTTATTATTTGAAATTCTGCGAATCTTTTCATAGGTTACTCAAGAATTATCCCAGGGTTATTTATAAGCAAGAGCTTAGATAAATGCTAGTATATTGATGCAAAATAATTAATATCTCATTTATAGATTTCTAGGATCAATTCAGAGATAACTAGCAAGTCAGAAACTTGCAACTCAAAGGATTTGGTGAAAAAAACAATTTTATTAACTTTTCTTGAACAGAGGCAGGCAGTTAATATAGTTTATACCATAACAAATATCAATAAATAATGATATAATTTATGTCACAAGACATTCCATTAATTCTGTGTTTTTCTACTGTTTCCTATTTCAGTCTTTCACAACTAATGATTTTTCATATGCTAGAATAAAACAATGTTTCTTCTTTAGGACTCTTATGTTACTTGATGATTTATTGTAGGTTAGATAGGATTTTGTGGGGATGTTATTGGAAATACTATTAAATGCTATTATTTGAAACAACTTGTAATGGAGGAAATTAAAGAAAATCCATATCTATAAGGAAAAATTTCACTGGCAAAATTGCAAAGTATTCCTGATCCTTCTTTGGTGGCATGTTCCTTTTTATACTTCTTTTTCTCTTTTTTTTGCATTTATTCCCCATTTTTTGTTATTTTCTAATGCTTTCATGCTCCTCCCTTTTCTCCTCTTAGAACAAAATGATAAGGTAAACTAGATCAAATTCATTATGACTTTGAAAAGAAAACCATTAGAGAATAATTCATAAGTGGAGTCAATCTTTAATAGTGTAATTTCAGGCATCTTCATGGAGAGGTGGTGGGACATAATTTTGAATAATTAAGTTTAACTAACTGGAGTTGCTATGGAAATCAATGTTGTCTGTCTAGAACTTAACTCATTTCTATTCTTTCTATCCTTCTGGAAAGGGATGTAGCTAAATAATCCTAAACTCCTTCAAAGTGTGGTCTTTTTGGCCATCTCCCTTTGACTTGCCCTGCTCCTCTTATGATGGAAGATGGAGATTTACTCAATTTCATTGTTACAATAATTAGCTCCTTTTAATGTAGATTGATATAATCTATATTATAGTCTGTTTCACTGCTATTTTGTGGTATTTATATCAAATGAAAAGTTACTAATACAGTAGTAACAGCTCAGAACCCACAGTTATACAATTAATAATATTTTGAAAAAAAATTTAATTCTTTGTTAATTTTTTCCCTGATAACTTTTGGTTTCCTTTGGTATTACCAGATTTCATGGTTGCTCATGGGTTTTTATAAGAAAAAAACAAAAAACAACAGTATAAAGGAAACAACATAGATAAAAAGAAGTAAGAAAAGAGAATATAAGTCTTTGTTAACAATCACATAAATGGGGAAAGAGTTTGGGAAATAGTCTTTTTGGTATTTTTATTAATGCTTGAAGAGGTGATTACCATCTTCAGCCTCAGTCCAAGGTAATCCTTTGTTCCAAAATGCCTCCGGGGATATAGTAGCCTATCACAATCTCTCCTTTCTCTCCTAAAGTTTAGGTTTTCTCTCTCTCCCTCCCTCTTTTCTTCCTTCTCTACTTTCCTTCTTATCTATCTCTTTGTGTCTGTCTCTATCTCTCTGTCTCCCTGCCTGTCTCTTTGTCTGTATGTCTCTCTCCTTCCCTCCCTCTCTTTCTGCCTGTCTCTCAATTAGCATCTATTTGCTACTTAGAGAAATTCCTGTAAAAATATTTTCCTTCTTATCTGGAAAGTGGAAAAAATTAATAAAAAAATATATTTTTTTCCTACCTTGAGCCCCCAGTCAGAGATCATACTCTGGCAAAGTAGCCTACTTTTTAATTTATCTTTTTTCCTTTCCCAGGTGCTCTACCTCTACTGCTTTCCTTCATGGACATGGTTTACTACCATGGATGGTTAATTGCTTTTATTGCATTAGCTATTTTAAAAGAGAAAGTAAGATGTTTCCTCACAGAAAGGTAAAGAAGTTTTAAAATATAGGTTATCTTCTCCCAGGGTAGATAGACAAAAATTTGTGTGCACTTTGCTTATTTGGAGGCAGTGTGGAAGGAGAGAAGGAAAATGAAAACTCTCAGATAATCTTCTCTGTTTTTCTCCAAAGTAGCAGAGATTTTTTTCAACTTTCCATCTATATCTTTGTCACAGCCACAATTCTGCTGTTTTTGTTAGGTTCTCATACTTTCTTAACTGTTTATATAATTTCAAAAAACAAGAGAGTTTAATCCTCCTTTCCCCCATTATTTCTAAGGTAAAAACAAAACTCCTGGAGGATTGAGAAGAGTGATATTAAAGGCATTTGTGTTTTGGTTCTGGGCTAAAAACTCTTGACAAATATCTCATTTGATCCCCATAACAACTCTGAGAGGTAGGAACTATAATTACCCTTAGTTTGCAGCTCAGGAAACTGAAGCAGCACAATTTAAAGGATTTGCCAAGCTTTTGTAGCCAGTAAGTATCTGAGACAAGATTTGAACTCAGATTTTCCTGACTTCAGCAACCTAACTACCTAGAGTTTTGGGGGCTGTTTAGAACAAGTGCAATCAAGATATTACATTGCAAATTTTTTTTCTTCTTCTGGGTTTCTTACATCAAACTGCTTCCTTTCATATATTTGCATGCCCAAACTTTGCTAACATTTTCTCCAGGGATTTCTTTTGCAAAACTATTATTACATTATTATCCTTATGTTACATTAATTTGAGATTGAACAGTTTCCTAAATATATCTAAAACAGAAGCAAAACCCCCCCCCCCAAAACAAAAACAATTAATAGCAGCTCCCCCCCCCCAAACACATTCTATATTTTTCTTTTTGCATTGTCTTGAATAGTTTAGAGATTTTAGATAACCCATCATAATGGGGAGAAGTTTGGTGCCAAAATGCAAACTAAAATTCAGAGGTGAGAGCTAAAAAAATGAATCTAAATTATGAGACAGCAAAAAAGTAGAAAGAGCTGGTTTTTGGTGAGGAAAATTCAGTTTTAGATATAAAATCAACAACTCACATTTAAAAAGTGCTTTAAGGATTGCAAACTGCTTTTCATACCTCAGCTCATTTGATCCTCACAACATCCTCACAACAAATTTAAATTCTCATTTTATAAATAACAGTATTTTATTTAGTTGTTAAGTGCTTGCCTGTGATCAAACTGCTACCAAGCACCAAAAGCAAGAAGCAAACCTTGGTTTCTTCTGTGTCCAAGTAAAATACTTTTATTTTTGAAATTCAATTTACTTCAACAAGTATTTATTTATTTATTTTTGGAGGTAATCAAGTTTAAGTGATGTGTCTAGGGTCACATTATCCAAGGCTGCATTTGGACTTAGGTTCATCTTGACTTTAGGCCCCATGCTCTATTCACTGTGCCACTTACACCTAATTAATTCACCCCCACCCCTAGTCTAATACTCTTTCCAGTATACTATATCCCCCCTCAACTTTGTGATCTTAATGAGACAATCAGGTTAGTCAGCTGTTGTAAATAAGAAGCTGGAATGTAGGAGAGTAATCATAAAAGGAAGACATGGTGTAGTGGCAGTTGGCTTTCTTAGTGAATGGGGCAACTGGCCCTGGAGTCAGGAGTATCTGAGTTGAAATATGGCCTCAAACATTTATTAGCAAGGAGACCTTGGAAAAGTCACTTAACCCTGATTGCTTAAAAAAAAAGATTGCTAGATATGGAAAAATGAATTTGATTTTAGATCTAACCACTTATTAGTTGTATAATGTTAGGCAGGTAATTTAATTTCTTTTGGTTCTTATTTCAAATGACAGGGTTAGCCTACATGATCTTCCTTCCCCCCCAACTTTAGATTGCTTTATGATAAGATTGTTGATATAGATAGAAAAAGCCAGTAATGACCAATATATAATTTTCTAAGAGGAAATAACATTTCTCTCTCTCCTCTTATCCTCTTCTCTAAGTTATTCCATCTGATGTTCTGGATGAAGTAATTTTCCCCAGATTCATCAACAAGGGGGAGATTACTGATGAGGTTCAGTTCCTCATTTCTATTACTATTTGTGATTTTCCTTTGTATTTCTTGTATCTCTACATTTCAAGGAGTAAGTGTGTAATGGGTTTTTTGGGAATTCTAGGTTCTGTTGCTTGGATTTCTCCATGCCTGGAAGGAAGCCATGAATAGTGAAAAGGAAATGCCTGAGACTGTCTTAGAGGAAGTGTAAAATTTGGCATACTTTCCTCCTCCTTAAGTCATGTCTATGTTTTTATCGACAACCTGTAATTCAGAGAATGTAACCTTAATTATTTGTTTCTTTGTCTTCCCTGGGTATGATGCTTGTATGTTGGCAGACATCAAGATAGATTTTTAGAAGAGTTTCCCCAAAAGGTCTACATTTTTCATATGCACCTGTCCCAGTTTCCTTGGAACCTACAAAGATTTCACAAAAAAGGGCAGTAATTCACAATTTGTCTTTATCTTGGCGCATTTTAAATTCACATTTTTAAATGTTCTCAGTCATTTCAGTTATGTTTAATTCTCTATGACCCTATTTGGGGATTTCTTGGCAAAGACACTAGAGTGGTTTGTATTTCCATCTTCTAGTTTATTTTATAAATGAGAAATTGAGACAAATAGGGTTAAATAACTTCCTTATAGTCACACAGTAACTGTCTGAAGTCAGATTTGAACCTAGGAAACTAAATCTTGTTTCCTAGCTGGTGCTCTCTGTCTCTTAGCTGCTTTCAATTCACTGCTGGGAAAGCCCCAAGCCTAAAACCAATGAATGAATGAACTAGTTACTGGGGAAACATAGCACTAAAGTTTCAGTCCACAAGGATGTTACATTTTATGTCAACTTGTACACAAATAAGTTATAAAAAAGTGGATACAAAATAAATTTAAGGTAATTTTGGAGGCAAGACACTAGCCAACTGGGGATAGGAGATCAAGAATGATTTGTAAAAAGTGATCTTTTGCTAAACTTTGAAGAAAGCTAGAGGCAAAAATGAGGAAAGAATTTTGGGGAAAGAGACAGCTTATGTAAATGCATGGAGCCTGGAGATGAATGTTACATGTAAAGGAACAGCAAGCAGGCCAGTTTGTATCATAGTGTATGAAAAGATCGAGTGTATAAGTCTGGAAAAGGAAGATGGAACCAGACTCTTAAAGGCTTTAAATGCTAGAGAAAAGTGTTGTATTTGATCCTGTAAATAATAAGGAGCTACTTGGTTAAAATGGTATTTTTTGAAAATCATTTTGACAACTCTGTGGCTTTTGGTGGATTTGTTAGGAAAAGGGCTTGAGGAAGGAACACTTATTACAGAGTTGTTTATTGTAATAGTTTAGGTAAGAAATGATGAGTGTCTGGATGAGGGTGGCTGTCATGGAAAGAAGAAAATGTTTGTGAAAGATGTCAGGAAGATAGAAACAGGAAGATTTCTCAACCAATTGGATTATATGGTAAAGGAGAGTAGAAACTTGAGGATGTTTTTTAGAATCAGAGGGATGGAGCCCTTGACAAAAGAATGGGAGATTTAATGCAAAGGAGATATCCAGGCCTCAGTCACTGATGGTGTGAATTACTAGACCTTCAATACTTGAGGATGCTTTTTAGAGTCAGAGGGATGGAGCCCTTGGCAAAAGAATGGGAGATTTAGTGACAAGGAGATATCCAGGCCTCAGGCACTGAGGGTGTGAATTACTAGAATCTTCAGTATATTATTTTTCAGGCTAAAACAGGGGAAAAGTTGGATAGGTCAACAATATTGGAGAAAGAACAGTGTGATTCACTGGAAAGAGTACTTTATTTGGAGGTAGAAGACCTAGCTTCAAATCTCAGCTCAATTCAGCTTTCTCATTTATAAAATGAAGGGGTAGAAGAAGATGACTTCTGAGTTCCCTTTGTGATCTAGATCTAATCTTTCCCTTGTTTCAGGCATCAGAAACGAGAAAAATGAAGCATACTTCACAAAGTGTCCAGTTATTATCTCTGTCTAATAAAATTAAAGAGGTTAATTCAACAAGTTAAATTAAATAGTTGGCAGTGATGCATATAAAACAAGTTGACATGTAAAACAGTTACATGAGATTTAAGAAGTCAAAAGAGTAAAGCATGGAAAAGTTAAAGTGTAATGAAAATCTGATTATTGGACAATGTAAACAATTTTTCATTACCAGAATGCATAGATCACTTCAGTATTTAGTGTGACTTTGCTCTGATGTTATCTTCTTCAGGGGTAGCTAGGTGGAACAGTAGATAGAATTAGGAAGACCTGGATTCAAAATCTGCCTTAGACATTTACTAGCTATGTGATCGTGGGCAAGTCACTTAACCCTCTTTGTCTCAGTTTCCTTTTCTGTTAAAATGAGCTGGAGAAGGAAATGGTGAAACCACTCCAGTTATCTTTGTCAAGAAAATCCCAGATGACATCATGAAAAGTCTGGCATGAACAACAACAAGAGAAGGAAGGAATAAGTTATTTGTGAAGTGCTTTGTTATTGTTGAGTCATTTTTCAATTGTGTCTGAATCTGCGTCTTCACATGAGGCTGCTGAAGGGATAATGAAGTCCTAATGGGATGAGATGCTGGTAGAAAAGGGGAAATTTTTATTGTGAATATGTAGGAAGCAACTAAACCATATCCAAATTAGGCACAGCTATTGTTGTTCATACTTTCAAGGTGGATAAGCAAATACATAATAGGAACATATAATAATAAAAATGATGCACAATATATGTACATATTACTTTGAGGTTTACAAGTACTTTACATATGTTGTCTCATTTGATTTTTATGACAAGAAGTAGCTGCAATTATTATCCCAATTTTACAGATGAGGAAACTGAGTCACAGAGAAGTTAAGTAACTTCTACAGGGTCACACAACTAGCAAATATTGAAGCAGGATTTTAACTCACTTCTTCCTGACTCCAAGTTGAGCACTCTATATACTTTGGCATGTAGGTATGAAATAGAATTGTGGTTGGTGCAGTATTGCTAATGACTCCTCTTTATTTCTCTTTATATTTCATTGTTTATTTTTCACATAATTTTTGCTTCTTATATAACTCTCTCTCATTAAGCCATCATTTAAGAAAAATAAAAAGGAAAAACAAAAGCAGGAAAACCAACCAAGTTTAACAGTATGTGCAATATTTCATATCTATAGTCCCTTATTCAAAGAAGTAGAGAAAGGTATATTTTCCTATTTTTTTCTTCAGGGTCAAGAAGACCTTTAAATAAAACTTGTTAACTCTGTAAATTTAATCTTGTCTGGAGACATGAAGAGAACAAGCACTTCTGAAGTGCTTTTTTGTGCCAGGAATAGTGTTGCTAAGCAGGAAAATGAATTGTTATGAGCATCAGTTGATTTAAGCAAATTATTGATCAGCAACTCACTTTCTTTATAGGAATTATTCTCCAAAACAGGTATGTACTTATTACAGTTACATTAAAATCTTCATTCAATACCTCAATCTTCTTCCCTTCCCCCAACTTTTTCTTATAAACTCTTTTCTACAATTCTGTTTCTGTCAATGTGCTGGATAGCACATCCTATAATGGCCTTAACAGGCCCTGATGACCCATAGTAGTAATGGAAACTGCAACACAGGTGGGAGATAACCTTTGACAGGCTCCCTCCAGCTCTTGAACCACTTCATTTTCACATGAGGCTCTGCAGGAAGCTGCTTCCAGCATGCTGAGTGCCAAGGAAGAGATAACTGTGGGAAAAGCACCTGGTAGGAGTAACACTTCATCCAGGAAGAAAACAGGATCTAACTTATAAACAACATCCTCACTCCATGAGTGAGTGCATTACTTCTTCCAGAGTTTGTTTCTTACAAGTGTCTCATGAGAATCTTTATTGGAACAGGATAGTTCGAGGCATGAATCAAAGCTTCAAGGTTTCCGGTGGACATCATCAAAACACTTTTTTCCCTTCTTACCTTGAAACACGAACACGACTGGCAATAGAGTAGTTACAGTCACTGTTGAATGTGTTTTCACTAAATAAAATTGGAAATGCCTCAAGTCTGAAAATACTCAAGGGGAAATTATGTCAATTCCTTTAGTCAATAACCTGTACAAGATTAAAGGAGGAAAAGTTTTGATGGTCTTATTTTTTTTCTAGGAGCATCTCTTTCCGGTCTGATAGTTTAGTCTTTACTAATTCATTTATAACATATCAGCATTATTTTGTTACTATGAAAAACTGAGATCTCTCTTGGCAAAGGCCACACATGTGTGAGAGTGCACACACATATACACACATACACACATACACACACACCTATTCAAGCATAAAATATACAAAATAATCTATTAATTCGACATGATTGTTTAAATGGGGGTAAGACCAGTGATTAAAGCCCAGTGATAACCATGTTTGTTTCATTTAACTTTAAAAATTGTGAAACTTTTCAAGTGTTTTCAGTGTTTACATAGAGACTGAACATATCAGCAATGGAAATAAATGACAAAAAAGTCATCCTTTTAGGACAGTGAAATGACCTAGAAGGTGAGGGAAAGGAATAGGAATAAATATTTGTATAGCATCTATTATGTTTTAGGCACTATGCTAAAGTTCTTTATAAACATTATCTCATTTAATAGAAGACTTTCTGTTAGAAGTTCCAAGTAAGAATTAAAGGAAAAGATCATGTGATGAAAGGTGCCTTGAACTTAAATTTAAAACTTGACCTTGTTATCAAGTTGTTTGAACATGGTTGGTTTTGCTGAACTGCTTTTCTTTTTCATCTTTATGTAGTATGTATTCCAACCACTTCATTTTATAGATAAGAAGAAGAAAGCCATGAGAAGTGAAAATTATTCTTAAGACAGCAGAAACTAAGGTGAAATGATTTGCCTGTAGTTATACAGCTTGTAAGTTATAAGATCTAGGATTCAAGTGTAAGTTTTATGCTTCCAGATCCAGTTTTCTTTTCATCACAATATATCCCATAATATACTTGGCTTTAGAGCAAATTGGCCATTGTTAATTCATTGTCTCCCAAAATTTTAGCACAAGATGGCAGGCTTCTATTAGTTTTCTGTTTTTTAAGCTGGAAACTTCCTTTTTCATCCACAGCTTGGGTGACTGATCCTTGTTAAGTTTGCCATTTGCCAGCAAGGGAAATTGAGGGACAGATTTCTTTCACATCTGACTTTGATGAATCATTTCAGTCCCCTTGAGATCAGGAACTACTTTAAATTTCCAATCCTTTAGGGGACAGTGTTGAGATTATTTTGTATTCTCCAATTATACCCTCCCCTTTGCCCTTGAGTGAACTGAGGCATTCTATCCCGTATACGTCTGTGCTTGTTGAGAACATGTAAGGAAGAAACATTCCTGCAAAGAGTTAAGAAGCATTAACTCCCTACAGGAAGTCTGTAGCTGAAATCATAACTGGAGAGGAAACATTAAATATATCGTGGGAGAAAAGGAAAGCACTGTGCTAAAGTGGTTACTCTGAACAGAGGCTACTGGAGCATCCTGCTGAAAACTTCCTGTTTTGCTATCAAGTTAGAAAACAACGTAAAAATCTTGTCTTAAAGGATTGTCATATAAACATTTATTTTTACACTTTCATTACTTTGGCCAGGCCCTCACTAGGCCTTATGGTTTCCTATTACATAGCACCAATGTCATTTAATTGAGTCTCACCTCTCTTGTCCTTTATTTGGCTTCCTCTTTTAGTTTTTTTGGTGGGGGGAGGTAGTGATAGTGATAGTGGGGTAATGTTAATGTTTTACTACTTTTGTGGCTGCATTATATTCTAGTTTGAACTTTCCCCTGAAGATTGGACTCCATTTAACTTGTTTCAAGAGTCCAGCAGATAGAATTAAAGCTTTTGCAAGAAATTAGCTCCCTCATTCATTACAAGCATTGATAAGAAAGTAAGACTCAGGGAAGAAATGGTTCAAGAAATTTGAAATTCAACTTCATTGCAGAAAGGGGGCACACATATGTTTATGGCCTTCAGAGAGTCTCTAAATAAAAGAACAAGGTGGGATTGCATAAAAAAGAGGAGCTCCACGTTTCCTTATTAAAAGTTTAAACTTTTGAGAAAGTTTAACACATTTGGACATATTATAAATTCTTTCTCAAAAAAAGGTTATATTACAGTAAGAAAGTTTTTAAAATAAAGGCCTACTTACCTAAATAAAAAGCAGGTACAATTGATAGAGTACAGAATCTGAAGTCAGGCTCATCTTCTTGAGTTCCAATCTAGCCTCAGGCATGAGCTGTATGTCTCTGGTTAAGTTACTTAACCCTATTTGTCTCAGTTTCCTCATTTGTAAAATGAGGTGGAGAATAAAATGGTAAACTACTCTAGCCAAGAAAATCCTAAATGGGATCATGAAGAGACATATCTTGAAGCACTGAACTACAAATTCTAAAAAAAGAGACATTGGATTTTTTGAATACTTATTTGATTGGTCTGCAATCATATGAAATTATCAAGTAATTGGGGTTAAATAACTTGCCCAGGGTCACATAGCTAGGAAATATTAAATGTCTGAGGCCAGATTTGAACTCAGTTCCTCCTGACTTCAGGGCTGGTTCTCTATCTATTGTGCCACCTGGCTGCCCCAGTCAAGTAATGTTTTAACAAGGAAAAGAGAAACTGAAAGAATAAGCTTGGTTCTCTTTAGGATCTAAATGCTAGTTGTTTATTTAAAAATAAATAGTGATATCTTTTGTTTTTTACATTACCTACATTTGTAAATTCATACCTATACTTCATCCTCCCATCTGAGAAAGGAGCACAAAAAAAATCAAAATTAACCAAACATTTCAAAAATTCCAGCACTATATGCAATATTCTACAACCACAACCTTCTTTATGCCCATTCTGGTAGCCTCCTTAATCATTTCTATGAGAGTACATTTATTTTGATCTACTAGACCAGGGAATCTCCTCTCTCTCTCTCTCTCTCTCTCTCTCTCTCTCTCTCTCTCTCTCTCTCTCATCCCACCTTAATTTCATGAATATGAGAGAAAGAAGAGTCAGAGAGAGAGAGAAAGAGAGACACACACACACACACACACAGAGGCCTTTATGTAAGACACTAGTATTTCATGGGTATCCACTCCTTGAGGCCAGTTCTTATCAAATTTTCTCTACCTTTCACAACTTTTCTAAGATTTTTTGAATCTCCTTTTTCTATCAATAACTCTCTGGGTGGTAGGGTCAAGAATGAGAAATGGAGATATAGCAAAGGAGTGGAGTAGGCTGAGGTAGTGACTGCTAAATTGGTATTTATAAGTTTGAGAATCCTTGTATACAAGTATCTCATGAACTAACCACTGAAGGATATTTTCTTTCTCTTGTGGTGACATTGCAAGGATCTTTGTCCCAAATCACTGATTTCATTTTTCTTAAGCTGTGAAACATTTTTCCCTCCTAGATATGGCTTCTGCATAGTTTCTTGATCTTTGAAAAGCAGTACCTTTTCTCCTTTGCTGATCCTTTGTGGTAGAGATGATTTTTACCACCCCAACTGATGCCACAATTAGCTATGCTAAATTGAAATCTTATGAAATATATTGTGGTTACATAAAATGGCAATTAGAATGTGGTCTACATCATTATAAATGAATGTTTTTCATTATGCTTTACTGTCAGCAAATGCTGGTGTGAAACTATGCCTCATATGGCTACCACGAGGAAAGCCTGGAAGTGCCCTCACATCTAAAGTCTTTCTGTGGATACATGGTTATTCTAAGGATTCCAGCTTCATTTCAAAGGGATATGAATGGAAATTCTGAGTGAGCCCCCAAAACTGCCATTGTTTGCTGTTCTTGACATTGAGGGAGTACTGGAATCATTTGTTAATGTCTGTCCTGAAACTTCTGCTCCCACTCTGCCCTCAGTCACCTTTCCTTTGTAATTATGGTTTTTATTTTAAACCAAAGAGCTTTCTCAGTGAAAAGAAATGAGTCACCTAAACCATATGATGTTAAGTATAGAAATAGGAGGTGAGAACTCAGGCCAGCTTTTGTTACTTTTTTTCTTAAAGAAAGGTATATCTTCAAAACAACAAGGCAATATACTCTTTTTGTTTCCCCTTCATCCCTCTCCTACCTCTCAAATGGAGAGAATGTTTTTTATAGGTATTTCAGAACCATTATAGGTATTAAGAACCATTATGTACAAGGTGCTATGTTGGATTCTAGGGAGAAGACAAAGCCAAAAACATCTTTGGTCACAAGTAACTCTCCTAATGGGATACAACTTCTACACAGATAAATAGATACAAAGTACTAGAGAGGGAGGAGTAGTATTGGTGAGAGTAGAGATGGTGACTAATATGAAATCTTGAAGAAAGTTGGGATTCCAAGAAGTATAAGTGGGAAAATAGAGCATACCAGCTATGAGAAACAGAATCTATTCCATCTAGAGGCTTTGCCTAGGTATTGCAGGTATTGCAACAATATTCAGACATTTTCTTAGAGCACATAACATTTTTAGAAACACGATGAACAAAAACATTTCTGGAACAAATAGAGATTGCTAAAATGGTATTTGTAAGTTTGAGTAAAGATTAATGACATGAATATGTCACTGAATTTATCAAATATAATCAAAAGTGATTTATCATCAGAAAAAGTCTATGCAACAGTAAGATGGAGTCAAAAGGCCTTCTCCATAGGCAACAACACAGTGGACTAAATCAACAGTGTGGTGAAAAGGAAGCATCAAATGAATTAATGAGTTGTGGTTTGCTTTTGAAATGGAGAAGCTTTTGCTGGCAAATCATGACCAGGTTATTGCCACCAGAAATTAGAGAAGATGTAACCCTTTCTTAAGGACCCTGGAATTAATATCCAATATGGAGTAAGGAAATGTTAGAAATTGTTTAACACATCACTCTAAGCTGTAAAAATCTAACTCTTGAATACTGAATAAGACATGACCTGTTGGTTAGAATTATATATAAAAGGTCATTATTTTCCCTGACAGATGACAAATTCCTGTACTGTTGTGGTGGTTATTGTTCTTAGTACTCAGAGGACCAAAATGACATCACTACATGAGAGTTGAGTTACAGTGTATTCTACTGTGGCTGATCAGACCAATACAAGTTCAGAATACTCTGATACAGGTCAGACACAAATAGTTTCTATGAATATTTGGAGTGACTTCTCTAATTTTGTGCATCTTATATTTCTTTTGGGCTAATTCAATTTGCTAATTCATTTCTGCTTGGCTCATAAAGCACAGCACCTTCTCTGATGAGGGCACATCATGTTGGGTAATCCTGTACCAGTATCTCCCGTGTCATGCAATCAATTCTAAAGTTTTTAAAAGAGATTTTGATATATAGAGAATTGATCCTAATTTATAAGAAATCAAACCATTCTCCAATTGATAAATGGTCAAAGAATATGAATAGACAATTCTCAGATAATGAAATTGAAACTATATCCACTCATATGAAAGAGTGTTCCAAATCACTACTGATCAGAGAAATGCAAATTAAGACAACTCTGAGATATCACTACAGACCTGTCAGATTGGCTAAGATCACAGGAACAAATAATGATGAATGTTGGAGGGGATGTGGGAAAACTGGGACACTAATACATTGTTGGTGGAGTTGTGAAAGAATCCAACCATTCTGGGGAGCAATCTGGAACTATGCCCAAAGTTATCAAACTGTGCATACCCTTTGATCCAGCAGTGCTACTACTGGGCTTATATCCCAAAGAAATACTAAAGAAGGGAAAGGGACCTGTATGTGCCAAAATGTTTGTAGCAGCTTTTTTCGTAGTGGCTAAAAACTGGAAGATGAATGGATGTCCATCAATTGGAGAATGGTTGGGTAAATTATAGTATTTGAAGGCTATGGAATATTATTGCTCTGTAAGAAATGACCAGCAGGATGAATTCAGAAAGGTTTGGAGAGACTTGCATGAACTGATGCTGAGTGAAATGAGCAGGCCAGAAGATGACTATACACTTCAACAACAATACTACTGTATGAAGATGTATTCTGATGAAGTGGGTATTTTCAACATAAAGAAGATCCAACTCACTTCCAGCTGATCAATGATGGACAGAAACAACTACACCCAGAGAAGGAACACTGGGAATTGAATGTAAACTGTTAGCACTACTGTCTATCTACTCAGGTTACTTATACCTTTGGAATCCAGTACTTAACGTGCAACAAGAAAATTGGATTTACACACATATATTATATCTAGGTTATACTGTAACACATGTAAAATGTATGGGATTGCCTGTCATCTAGGGGAGGGAGTAGAGGGAGGGAGGGGAAAATCTGGAAAAATGAATACAAGGGATAATGTTATAAAAATTACTCATGCATATATACTGTCAAAAATGTATAATTATAAAATTAATAAAAAAAAGAGATTTTGAGAGTGTTTTGTATTGCTTTTCCTACCACCTTATGAGTGTTTGCCCTGTGGAAGTTCTCCAAAAAATAATTTTTTGACAAGCATACATTTGACATGCAAACAATGTAGTCAGCCCAACAGAGTTGTACTCTCTGCTGTAGAGTTGGCAGTTTAGCTTGAGAAAGGACTCCAGGGTCTGCTATCTTATTCTGCCAGGTGATCTTCAGCATCTTCCTAAGACAATTCAATGGAAGCAATTTAGTTTCCTGGCATGACAGGTTTCACAAGCATACAACCCTGTAGGGAATGGATTCTTAAACTTTTTGTATCATAGAACCCTTTGGTACTCTGTTGGAGTCTGTTGGACCCCTTCTCAGAATGTTTTTAAGTGATTAGAATAAAACATATAAGATTATAAAGGAAAATCATTGTGTCGAAATAAAATTATCTATAGATGCATGTATGTGTGTAGTGCATATACAATACATATCTACACACACACATACACACACATACCCACACACACACACACCACATACTCTAACTTCTCCATGTCCCTCTACCCCAAGCACTAGATTAAAAGCCCTTGTAGTTTGGGTCCCTAGGGAGCAACCATTATCCCGGGTTCATGTTATCTATGGATAGAAATACTTAAAACTAAAGCTCATGATACCCCACCAAAATTTTCTCTTTTAATAGTCAGAAGATAAACACAATTAACTAAAAGTAAAAGCATTTATTGAGAAGTCATAGTAACCAGTATTGTCCCTATAAACCCAGGGTATACTTGGCCACAATTACAAACATCAACAGGAAGAGTGCAAAAGTACGTTGGAGAGGGATTGATGTAGTTGGTCAAGGCACCTCACAACTCTTGTACTTCAGGATCCTGATGTCAATTCTTTTCTCTTGGTATTTTCAGATTGCTCTTTTCTAAGCACATTTTGTTATGATGTCTGGAGTGAATCTTTTCTATAGCTTGACTCAACTCTCAAGAATAACTCTCTGTTGAATCTATAGTTGGCTTCCATCTTTACTGCTAGAGGTTAGATGTCACATTCCTCAGAATTGCATTGCCTTCTTGTCAACCCATTTCCTACTGGGTGTAGTTTCTCCTGGGTGAATATTTTTGCTCCAAAGCAACATGGTCAGTGAGGCTAGGGTAAAAGGAGAGAGAGAGAAATACATTAATCCCCTTCCTTTCTTTTTCCCCCTCCAGTCTCACTTTTGTCCTTTAATAGAAGCACAAAGTAAAAGACAATAAGAAATACTCATAGTTATAATTTCCCATAGTTCACAGGAAATTAAATATAAAAGAATAATAGCAAGATCCTTTTTTTTTCCAGGATCATTTTTATCTATCTCAAAAATGAGGAGAATGGGGCAGCTAGGTGGTGCAGTGGATAGAGCACCAGCCCTGAATTCAGGAGGACCTGAGTTCAAATATGGTCTCAGACACTTAACACTTCCTAGCTGTGTGACCCTGGGCAAGTCCCTTAACCCCAGCCTCAGGGGAAAAAATGAGGAGAATGATATAATAATATTAATAATGGTCCCCTCAAATTTTTATCCATCATTCATTCTATTCTGATTCATTTCATTTTGTATCAGTTTATATATGCTCCCAGGTTTCTCTGAATCCAAACATTTAGTCACTCTTTATGATATAATAATATTCTCTTACATGTATATGCCAGATTTGTTCAGCTAATTCCCATTTGAAGGTATCCTTTTATTTTTCAGTTCTTATTTACACCAAAAAGAATCTCTACAACAATAAAATAGCACATATAGATCTTCCCTCCTCTTTTTTGATCTCTTTATTATATAAGACTCCAAATAATATTATGTGGCAAGATAGTTTCCCATTTTGATACTCTATTGAACTTCATTATAGTCATCAGAAACTCATGATCTTGCAAGGTTTTTTACATTATTGTCTTTCTCCATTAGATTGTGAGTTCCTTAGGC
Source organism: Sminthopsis crassicaudata (assembly GCF_048593235.1). Taxonomy (NCBI): domain Eukaryota; kingdom Metazoa; phylum Chordata; class Mammalia; order Dasyuromorphia; family Dasyuridae; genus Sminthopsis; species Sminthopsis crassicaudata. The sequence continues at coordinate 327,679,005 of NC_133620.1, forward strand.
AAATTGTTTTTTACTTTGTATTTCTTTCACTTAGCACGCTGGCCAATTCTTTTAAACATGTTTGTTGATTCACTGACATTATTGTTCTTAGTATTCTATAGTCCCTCCAAGAAATTTTCTTTTCTTTTTTTCTTTTTTTTTTTGTCATCATTGCTAATCTAATGAATGAGAGGCAGAAGCAGAATTATTTTAATTTTCATTTCTCTGATTACTACCATTTTAAAATTACTGTTATTATTTTGGAATTCTTCCTTTGAGAACTTCCTATTTATATTCTTTGATTATTTCTTCTATTGAGCAATAAATGCTGTTATTACATATTCCAATCAGTTTTTTAAAAAATATCTTGAATATAAAATCTTTACAAAGAGGATTACTGCAAATATTTTCCCCTATTAATTCCCTCCTAATATTAATGGTTGATTTTATTGTACAGAAACCTCTTAATTTTATGTAATGAATATTGTTCATCTTATCTACCATGATTCTTTCTATCCATAATTTCCTAAGATTTTTTTCCTCCCCAGTTTCACTAATTTGGTTGTTATCTGACCATTTATATTTAGGTCATATATATTACAATGTAATTAACATATTGGTCTGGATCTATTTTTGGCTACTGTACTAACCAGTTTTCTCAGGTTTTGTTGATAACTGACTTCTCACCTAGTAACTAGGGTCTTTGGGGATAGAAAACATGATATTACTTCTTCCATTTTTTTCTGGGTTTTGTGTACCTCACAAATGCCAGCCTCACTATAGTTGGTTCCAGGCTAACTGAAAAAAAACTCCCAAGAGCAGCTGAACCAGATTAAAATGTAATTGAGAAATACTGAACAAAATAAATAAAAATACAATTCAACATAATATTAACCTGTGATTTTTCTAAGTCAATATGTGGCTAATAGGATTCTATTTCTATTTGAGTTTGACACAATTGGTGTACCTAATCTCTTCATCTTCTTAACTTTTTAGTTGTCTCCAGAAAGTTTTATTGATTGTTACTCCTAGGCCCCTTTCAGTTCTCTTTTTCTTGGCTTGCATGCATTAATTCCGTTTCTGTAGAAAATTTTCAATTTCATGTAAACAAAATTGTCTATTTTTCTTTTGTAATTGCCTTTTTTCAGTTAAGAATAAATCTCCTATCCATTGTTGTGAGAGAGATATGATCTGACTTCCATTTTTTATGGTATTATCTTTAATATTAAGGTCATGTATTTTTTATGGAATGGAGTATAAAATGCTGGCTTAAGTCTTTTTCCCCTTAAAAGATGATTTTCTGGTTTTCTCAGTGGTTTTTATCAAAAGAAGTTCTTTTCTAAGTGAATTATGTGAATTTATTAAACACTGTGTTGAGTTCCATTGTTTCTAGCTCTCTTTTGTCTAGTTTATTCCATTGATCTACTTTATTTTTTTAACTAGTGATAATAGTTTTGATGACTTTTGCTTTGCAGTATAGTTTGAGGTCTAGAAGTACTATTCCTCTTTCATTTCTATCTTTTTCATGATTTCCCTTGATGTTAATTTTTTTGTTTCTCCAAATTGAATTATTATTTGATTAATAATAATTATTAATTATATTGGTATTGCATTTAAACTATAACTTCACTGTTAATGTTGCCATTTTTGTTATATTAACATGAATTAATCATAATCATTGACTATTCTTATAGCTATTTAAATTGTTTTTTATTTCTGTAAGCAACACATTGTTATTAAATCACAAATATAATGATTTTTTGTACTTTGGTGTAATGACCTACCCTTTCCCCAATATTTATGCATTTTAAAACTACTTTGAATGGGATTTTTCCTTCTACTATTGTCTCTTGGATTTTATTATTATTATCTAGAAATAGGTTTATTTTGTATTCAATAACTTTGTTGAAACCATTGTCTTATTTAGAATATTTGCTGATTATCTAGAAGTTTCTAAGCAGACTATCAGCAGCAGTAAATTGGGAAAGTTTTATCTCTTCTTTATCAGTCTTGTTGATTTTACTTTCTTTCTTTTATATTATTCCTATTGCCAGAATTTCTAGAATTATTTCAAATAATTATGGGAAGAGTTTGCATTTTTCTGTTACCCTTAATATTTATCAGGAAACTCCCCAGATTGTCCTCATTGTATATGATGCTTGCTTTTGATTTTAGATAGCTACTTTTTATGATTTATAAAAAGTGTCTATGATTATGCTTTATAGAGTTTTTTTTAACATAAATGTATTATGACTTTGTCAGATTTTTATTCTATGTCTATTGAATTATGTAATTATATATTTTGCTTTTAATGTGACTATATTGTTTTCTTTATGTTGAATTATTTTTGCCTCCTTGGAATAAATTCAACCCTGGTCATAATATTGATGAGGTAAATCCCTAATGATGAGGTATATACCTCAATAGGATTAAGATTAGTCTTAATTGAGGTCTAGTGGCAGGATTGGGGTACAGGGAGTCACATGGAGCTCCCCTGCAACTCCTTAGGATTCAGCGCAAGGATACAAAGTTAAATCAGGTCTAGTGGAGGCGAGAGTCCCCTGTAAATGAATTTACAGGCCTGAAAACCTAGATTGATAAAAATATGTTTATTGCAAGGTTTGGAAGCAGGTTAAAGTCTGGTTAGTAAAAGGCATTAGATAGAGGAAGATATACACCAAAAGCGGTGGGACAGAGAGTCTCTGATGCAAAGCATCTTTGCTGGCATCTTTCAACTCTCTGACAAGGGATGATTCCACCTTCACTGTTTTATCTGCTGAAAGGGACATATGGGTGGAGCCCAGGTTGATTCCTGGAAGACCAGATTCTTGGTGGGCTTTTCAGATAAGGAAGAAACTGTTTTGGGGAAACCTGAGCAGATAGTTGGGGGTTGAGAAAATCCAAGCCAGCTCTGATCCAGTTGGGGCTGGGTACAGCCCAAACTGGCTCAGATACAGATCTTGTAAATCAAAGGTCAGTCCCAAAGGAAGTTGTAGATCAAACAAGGAATCTTAAAGGGGGCTACGCCGGCATCATTATGGCTTAGATGAATGACTATATATAATTTGACTGAAATTTATTTACAATTTTTGAATCAATATTCCTTGGTGCTATATTATAATTTTTCTTTGTTTTGTCCTCCTCTTATTTAGATATTAGGACTATAATTTGTATAGTATAGGTATTAAATTTTTTAAAAGTTTGATAGAATTCTCTTATAAATTTATAAGGACCAGGATTTTAAAAAATCATTCTTTTACAACTGTTTCACTTTCTTTCTTTCTTTCTTTCTTTCTTTCTTTCTTTCTTTCTTTCTTTCTTTCTTTCTTTCTTTCTTTCTTTCTTTCTTTCTTTCTTTCTTTCTTTCTTTCTTTCTTCCTTCCTTCCTTTCTTTCTTTCTTTCTTTCTTTCTTTCTTTCTTTCTTTCTTTCTTTCTTTCTTTCTTTCTTTCTTTCTTTCTTTCTTTCTTTCTTTCTTTCTTTCTTTCTTTCTTTCTTTCTTTCTTTCTTTCTTTCTTTCTTTCTTTCTTTCTTTTTTTTCTTTCAGATTTTGAATTAAGACCTCTATCCTCTCCAAATGCACTTTGCTCTTTTTCTACTCCATCACAGAAACCTTTGATTTTTGGAAACTCATTTCAGTCCTAGAATTTACATACTAGAAATATTAGAAGTATTATCTTCCTCCTCATCCCTCTCATGATTTCCTGTTAATTGAATGGTTCTTTTCAGATCCTCTATTTTAAAAAGAGTACATGTGTCCATTCATTCTTCTCCAGTCAATAGACTTAATTCTTTATTGGACTTTCTGTTTGACCATGATTTCAAGTCAGGTAGCTTCATTTTCCAACTCTTTTTCAACTTCCTTTTATGTGTGTGTCTTCCCCTATTAGAATTTAAGGTCCTTGATAACAGGTATTCTTTTTTTTCTGCTAGTATTTGTATTTTCTGTGCCTATCCCAGTGTCTAGCACATAGTAAATGCTTAAAAATACAGATTGATTGATTATTTGATGTTTTACTTTGGATAGTTTATGGAAGTAATTACTTTCCAAATTAGTCCATTCTACTTGTAGATATCTCTGTTAGGAAGTTTTTCTTCATGTTTAATCAGATATGCTAAGTTCTCTGTGAAACCACTCATTATTCCTAGATTTGCCCTCTCAGATCATAATTTGGTGGTAGTGTTGTTTGGTCATTTTTCATTCAGAACATGCCTTTTCTCCAAAGTTCAAAAGGTATGAAATCTTTCTAAGAGTTAATAAATTCAGGAAAACAGAATAAAAACAAAAGAGAAATGCAATTTCCACCAAGACTCTTTTTTTCCTCCTAATATTGTCTGGTGCCATCCAAGAGCTTTTGGACTCTTATTTTCAGTTCCTAATAATAAATGAAACAAAACAACAATAAAACTATGCATTTTTTTGATTTTGTCTACTTCCCAAACCTAAAGGAGTGATTTGATTTTCTTATATTTAACTTGGCCTTTCTGGTTTTGCATTTACTTCAGACTTGGAATCATATAGGAAAGCCAAAGATACAGAAATAACATTCGGAAGAGAATTTGGTTATAGCTGTTCTGCCATTAGTGCTCATTTTCCACTACATAACCAATATCTCTAATATTTTCCCAGTAGCACTATTGCTCTAAAACTGGGGTGCTTGTCAGAAAAAAATGCTTTTTGGGACAAGACCAAGCTGAACACATTCTAGATGCAAAACCTTGGAAAAAATATAAGAATATAATCATAGACTGCTATAGAAAATCTAGTAAAATAGGCATAAAAGAATAGATTTTCTGCTAATTACTTATAGACAAACAACCTAAGATTTGTCATCCAATCTATATTACTTAAAGTGATGGCTAGAAAGGATAGCAGAATGAATACTACAAAGTCCAGAAGAAAATTGTAACATTGGGCATACCTGAAAATGTATGTCTTCTTTAGCATTTCAAGTTCTTCTTTAATAGGAGGTGAACTGAATGGGAATACTTCATTTTTAGTCTTCTGTATTTGTAGTTTGTAATTACATTTAATGTATTTTTAAAGTTTTTTAAAGTTGTTTTATTTGTAATCTTGTTTGCCATTGTACAAACAATTTTAGTTTTGGTCACTTCGATCTCCATCAGTTCATAGAAATCTCCCTGAGTTTCTTCCAAATGACCATTTCTTTATTTCTTTAGCATAATAATATTCCATTCTATTTGTAAAGTGTACTTTTTACCTGTGTGGGTTAGGTGTATGTTCACAAGGGTCTGTCTAAATGCAACTCTGAGGGAAGCATGAATAGATAGCTCTAGAGTCTCCCCCATAGCTCTCCAAAGGAGAGCTTCCAGGCAGGGAGAATTTTGGGGCCATGAAACTTCACCTCAGGGTTCACCTCAGGGATAGGGTTCTGCCTCCCTAAATATTGTTAGTCTAGGGGAAATAATACTTGGGTACATGCCTCTTTTCTGACTTATTCCTTAATGAGGGAAGAGTACTCCAAGATATATCCAAAGAGAATCTCTTCCCACAAAATGCCAGTTACATAAATATCATAACATATTGAGGAAAGCAAATAATCATATTTATCTGAGACTTCCCTGAAATTTTTAGGGTGGCAAATTTAGTACAGGAACATGCTAGATGTACTAGTTGATCTAAATCTATTCCTGGAGGTTTTCTTTCTCTCTCTGGACTTCTGTGTGAAGAGGCTCTGGTACTTCTTGTATCCCCTTTTGAAGACAGAAGCTAGAAGTCCAAGCTCTTGACAATTCTGTCCACACTCTTACAGGCATGGAACATTGAGTAATCATTCTCCAACAATGAAGGAAGTCTCATGAAAATGGACTTGAGCCCTGAATCATATTTTCATGTTCCATGAGCTTTTGTAACCATATTCTAGTGAGACAGCACATTTCTTATTTTTTTAAACTATTACAAATCTCAATGTTAACAAAATATAAATATTTCTGTACATAGTGATCCTTTTCCTGCATCCTTAATCTCTTGGTAGTATTGGCCTATTAATAGAATAGCTAGATCAAAGGGTATGCACAGTTTAGTAACTTGGGGGCATAATTCCAGACTGATTTCCAGAATGGCTAGACCAATTCACAGCTCTACCAACAGTTCATGAATACTATTTACCCCCATCATTTTATTTTCTCTTTATTTTGAACTTAACAAATACTAAATAGAATAAGGATTTCTAAATATGATATAGAACAGGAAGGCAGGATTGCACATGAAACTGCAAAACTCAATTATATATGATTTCTTCAAAGAAATAAATACGCACACACACATATATATAAAATAAGTTCAACATGTTTTCAAAACTGTCCTATTTGTCTCAAATTCCTTCTGGCCTTCCTTCTGTTCTGTTTTGTTCTTCTGTCTGGCTCTGATTCTCTCTTTGTTGCTTTCTTTCCCTCTTCCTTCTGTTCCTCTATCCTCCATCTCTTTCTGTTTTTTGTTCTATCTCTATGTCTTCCTCTTTTTCTGCCTTATTCTCTTTCTTAAGCCCTTCTCCCTTCAGTTCTTAACCCTTTTTCTGGAATCAAGTATGTTATTTACGTCTTCCCAATGAGGTTAGAATGGAGGTGAGCAGCCTGCCTAAAAGTCAACATGTGGATAAGAGTTGCACATGATCTGCATTATTGGACACAGCAGCACCATCAGAGATTCTAGATCCATTTGAGTATGAACCTTATATCAATGGTCTGTTGGTATTTTCCTCTGAATATGACCCTTCTCAGCCTTGTTGAGAAGCACTACAATGAAAAACTGAAATTATGGAAAGTTAAGTAACTTGCTTAGCATCATGCAAGTAACAATTCATAGAACTGATTAACATTCAGGTTCTAATTTCAAGACCATCATTCTTTCCATTGGCCCATGCTGTTTTTTCTTTTTCTTTTTTCTTTTTGGATTGTAGAGAAAGTAAAAAGTGAGTATCAAGAAATCCAGAATTATGAAGAATTGCTGAATTTACAGTTAGAGGATGTGGATTGTATTGTGCTCACTGCCAGTGTGAACTTCACTGAGCTTCAGTTTCCTTCTTTGTAAAAAGAAGAAAGTAGAATAGATTATATCCAAGGTCGTATATGACTCTAAATATATAATCCTGTGATCTGATAGTTTATTTTACATGATAGAATAAGGTGAAGCTAGGTGAAGACCAGGAACAATAATAGGTCTTTTACTTTCTTGAAAACATGAAAATTCTTGTGTGAGTATAAACTACTCTTTCTTTTCTTCTATGGGCACACACCTTAGTTGGCTACTTTCAGAGGGAGCACTCTGGAATTTTGGGATAAGAATGTCTCTACTTGGAAAAGTATTTTGTGTCTTATCTTGATTTTTCCCCCTATTACTTCTCACTATTCTACGACAGTGCTTATCTCTAGGATTTTGTTTGGTTCCATCCCTTAGAGACATGGGGGCATTACTAAGGAGCACATGAGAAACCCAATAAGTTAAAAATTTACATATTGCTTCTGTTCTAATCTTTGAAATGTATGTAAAGCTGTCTAGTTCCAGTTGCTCCATCCCTGAAGTAAAATTATGATGTAGTCCTTGAGGTAAAATACATGCCTCAGTGGAAGACAAAACAAAACAAAACATCCTTCACTTCAAATTCCACCTTTGGCATTTAGTCTGGGGCAGCTAGGTGGTGCAGTGGATAAAGTGCCTATGCTGGCGCCAGGAAGGCTCATCATCATGAGTTCAAATTTGGCTTCAGATACTTACTATGTGACCTTGGAAGCAAGTCATTCTTATTTTTTCTCAGTTCTTCATCTGTAAAATAAATTGGAAAAGGAAATGATAAACCATTTCAGTATCTTTGCTAAGAAAACTCCAAATAGAATCATGAAGAACATGACTGAAAAATAACTAGACATCTGTATGAGCAAGGGCAAATCACTGTATTTTCTGAAAGTTTTTTTTCATTTGTAAAATGGAAATAATATTTGTAGTACCAATTTCATAGAATTGATATGAAGGTCAAATGAGACAATTTACCTAAAGCTCTTTGCAAACTTTAAGGTATTTGATAAATAACAGATTATATATATTCTCTTTGTGTTTTCTCTCTCTCTCTCTCTTTATATATATATATATATATATATATATATATATATATATATATATATATATATATATATATTATATGTCTAAGTCTGCCTCTGACATTATTTGTATGGTCAGGGTCCTTAGTTCTCTCACAGTACTCCAACATCATAAATCACTGATGAGGAAGACAGTTCTTTCTAAGTAGCAAGAGTTTCTACATGGTGAATATAAATATAAATGGCATGAATATAATTTTATGTATGAACAAAAAATGATTATCATTATTATAAAATCACTCAATGAATATATTAACTGCTATCTGTTTAAGGGGAAGAGGGATATAAAGAAATATAGGATTCAACCTCTGCCTTGAAGCTATGTTATGAAAAGGTAAGGTAAGTTAACTTGCCTAGCATTGTTCTGCCTTTCATTCCAATCGATTTTTCGATTCTTTTCTGGTCTTGCTGCCTACTAGATGCCACATGAAAGAAATAGGGGAGCCAGGTTTTTCCCTTGATTAGATGTGTAATATCCACTGGTTTTCTTTTATGAATGAATAGCTGAGGGCAGAATTTGGCCCATAGAACTTATCTGGTTGCCAGTGCTAAATGAAAGCAAGCAATTATATGAACATAGCCCAGTGTTCCTAGAGCAGTATCTATGCGATCATGAAATAGTGACAGTTCACAGGTTGCATTTGAAGCCCAAATACTAAAAGAGGAAAGAAATTTCCCCAAAAGTGAGGCTTTTTATTTTATTATTATTTTTTTTTGGTTATGAAATGAATTCAATTAAGGAAGGCTACTGAAGAAATTATATCTCATTCTGACAAGGTTGAAATGTTACAATCTCAGCTTATATCAGGTGAATGAAACTTTAGTGGTCTCCAGGATGGGATTATTCACTTATTTGAGGCCTGAAAGTTTGGGAAGCTAATTTGACTGGCATCTCTTCAAGCAGGATACATTCATTCTATCTTTTAATTCCTACCCACAAGTATTAAATTCCCTTACTTCTTTGTTAAGTCTGGGCTAGCTCCATGGAGGCCTCAGGAAGCCAGAGTCAGGATAAGTAAAAGTCTTTGGTCTTTAGAGTGAGGAGCAGGCAAACTGCCAGGAGTTTATCCAAAGATCTCTTCTCGATTCTGGAGCCCAGAATCTCCATCTTTCTCGTCCTTGTCCAGCCACCAAGTGAGTCTGGCTTGTCTCACCCAACCCTCTAATCTTTGCCTATGATTATCTGTATACACCAAACATTGAGCCAGCACCAAACAGTGAGAAGGGCCTATTTTTCAAACATAAGCTCATAGAGTTGTTGTTGAATAGGTAATTAGCCTTAAGTGCTGGAGTGTCTTATTCAAGTACACCTTTTAAGAATTTCATCCCTTTACACTTTTTTAATTTTTTAAAGTGTCTTATAGTAAGGGAAATCACTAATTTCTACCTTTACAGGTTAAAATGATAAAGATAACATTATTCTTTTCCTGGAACTAGGAGCCAACCTTTTTTAATTACTTCAACAAAACTTCCCTATAATTTCATTAAAGGCTCCCATTTTGTATCTTCTTCCACATGGATCTTCCCCACACTCCTACTTCCATCTCTCAAATTGTACAAGGTGGAGATTTTCCTGAGCAGTTTTATTGTCCTTTAGTCTACTTGAACAAGGTGACCTGGTACTATCTGCTAATACCTGTTTTTCCTTAATTCTTTTCTGCTTTATTCAGGGCACAACTATCTTCACCCATATTTATAACATCACAGTTGTCTGGGAGTCTTTACTCTTTTTAAAAAAAATCATAAATTAAAATGTCACCAACAAAAAGGAATCTTTCCTTATACAAAGAAGACCAGAAAATTGGGATTGCATATGAAACTGAGACTTAAACAATTTTTAAAAATATATTTCAAATTTAACTTGATAACATTAACATTGTTCTACTTGTCTGCATTCTCCTTTGAATTTCCTTCAGTTCTCTTATGTATATTTTAAAAATTTTATGAAAATAAAATTTGTCATTATTAATTATTTTCAATAAATTGTATTGGAATTGGATAAAAGCAACATTATAGATGCTGACCTGGGTAGATATTACGGTTTTCTTTGTGTGTGAGTGTGTGGATGCATGTGTACACATACACACGAATACATTTGACTGTGGAGAAATAACCCATTGCAATTGTAATCTTACTAATTAAAATATTCTTTAAAAACAAATTTTATGAAAACTCTCTGAAATAGTGTCTAGAGTTCTCTAAATCTCTAGAATAGAGAGTTCTAGACTCTATTGTAGAGATCTTCCTAAATTCTTAAAAAACTTTGGCCTGATCATCCACACAGGAAACATTAAATGAAGAGTGTCAGTTGCCCAGATTATAACATGCACTGAAATAACATTCTAGAGAATTTGTCCATAAGTAGGTATATCAAAAACAGTGTAAATCATGAACAATGAGTAGAACTAGAACTGAACATGAAGAGAAGGAGGAATTGTCTTTGAGAATTGGCAAACTTCTTTAAATGATCCAAAGCTTCATCCCAACACAAAAGCCCATATTTTAACAATGCTAATGGACAACAGTTATATTTGGAATAGCACAGTCTCCAAAACAGTAAAATTAAATATAACAGAAGGCACTGGAGTGGTGCATAGTAAATACTAGCACTATCAAAGAGCAACTTCAGAGAAGAATAGGACTTAATAAGTCATCATGGAAATGTGATAGGAAGAAAAAAGGGCTTATCAGATGGTAAGGATGAGGGATGAAAAGTGGATGGTTAGAATACTTTATTAGAATCCTAAAGACGACATGAAAATATATGATAGACTTCCATCGCACTGAATAAACTAGCTGTGATGAATTTAGTTAATAATATCATAGTCTAACTATGGCCAGACCCATGCATATTTCAAAGAAGAGAGCAGGTCCTAAAGGGCAAATAGGATGACAAAGGAAAAGTCCCTATATTGTGGAATAAATAGGATTATAAATCACCTGAAAATTAGGATTCAATAATACATAATAGTCTATGCATATATACAGCTAGCACACAAATATTCCTTTGTTTCATGTATAAAAGATTTTTTTTTTAATTGATGACAGGGTACCAATTGAGACAGTTTCACCAATTAAGGCAGTTTCTTACCTTCTCATACCTGGTAGATTCTCAACTTTATGCAGGGCTCATTTGCCATCGTGTGAATTTGTCATTGCAGAGAAAAAGGGAAGGCTTTAGTGCTCAACTCAATTCAACCGAATAGAATAAAGAACTAGAAACAGATGCAGAACCATCAACATGCATCATTGCCCATTGTTTTATAACTGTATTCTTATAAAATAAATGTATTAATTTCTAACCCTTTTATTGTAATTGTCAGTCATTTACATTTTTCCAATACTTGAAGTTAGAATAGATATGAGTAGCCTGCCTAAATGTCAAAGTGTGAATAAGAGTTGCACATGTTCTGCATTATTGAACAGAGCAGCCCAATCAAAGATCCCAGATCCATTTGAGTATGAAATCTTATGTCACTAGGCTTATGCCAATGGTGAATACAAATGAGTAGGTTTCCTGGTATATTTCTTTCGTTCTTTCTTTTAATTTTATTTTTTATTAATTATGTTTTTTTTTAGTTACACATGTATATTGACTTTTTAAATACACATTTGATGAATCATGTTGGGAGAGAAAAATCAGAATAAAAAAAGTGGTTCTTTCTCTTTCTTTCTTTCTTTCTTTCTTTCTTTCTTTCTTTCTTTCTTTCTTTCTTTCTTTCTTTCTTTCTTTCTTTCTTTCTTTCTTTCTTTCTTTCTTTCTTTCTTTCTTTCTTTCTTTCTTTCTTTCTTTCTTTCTTTCTTTCTTTCTTTCTTTCTTTCTTTCTTTCTTTCTTTCTTTCTTTCTTCTTTTTTAAGGTGAGTTGAAATGGAATGAATTGGATTAACACCAGGAATCTTTCAAAATGGATTTGTTAAGAAGAAGGCCAACTAACTTCTGCTGGGCAGAATCTATTTTTTTCTTGAGTCTGTAAGGGGTTTTTGTTAAGGGGAATTCTAAATGTAAATGTGACTTAATAATAACAATGTAGCAGGTGCCTAATAAGTGAATTGAATTGGAATACAAAAGGCACCTTCTCAATATTCTTAAACTGTTGCTTTGCTGTTTTTATATTTTCTTATGGTATAATCATAGGCAGAAGGTTTTTAGACATGCTGGTGACAACAACTAAGTTCTACAGCTGCCTCCACAGATGGGAGCTTCTCCTGTGGCTGTGCAGAGATTAGTGATGCAAATGGCAGCCCTAATTTGTTACTGCATTGTTTAATAGTAGGAGGATAAAAGAGGACTCTTTCCTAGACTGGATAAAGTCATTTTAACATTACTGTTCTGTTTAGCAGAGGCCTTCTGTTTGATGTGTCAACATGATGTAATATAATGGAAAACCAAGTTGCGACTCTCTGCCACAGACAGATTTCTGTAGCTGAGCTCCATCCCAGAGTGGGTAATTATGGTTTATTTTTTTCTTTCCTAAGTATATGCTCAATAATGAGATGGAAAAGTATCAGACTAATTGTGACATTTAATATGAGATAAAAAGGAAGTGGGTAGGCTTGTGGATTATTTAAAGAAATAAGTAAGTAGTAAGGAAACAGAACGGATTATTTCCATGTTTTACCTTATGGTGTAAGGTAATAAGATGGTTTCATGAAAAGAAGTTGACTCATCACTCCCCCAAGCCCCTGACACATGACAACAAGCAGTGGTTGAGAACAGAGCCAGTAAATCCCATCTGCAACACTAATTAATTGTATGATCTTGACTAAATCACTTAATCCCTCTTGAGCTCAGTTTCCTCATTTTTAAAATAGGAATTGGACAAGATGTGATCATGGCACAGTGGAAATTCAGGGAGGGAATATGCATTTATATAGTGCTACTATCTACAAGACACTATGGTAAGTGCTTTACAAATATTAACTCATTAAATTCTCACAACAACTCTGGGATGTAGGTGCTATTATTAGCCATGATAAAGGTCAACAGATTTGCCCAAAGTTACACAGTTCAGGAAGAATCTGAGGTTAGATTCAAATTCAGAGCTTCAGGGTTTAAACCCAAAGGACTTGGGTTCAAATTCTACTTATGATACTTATTAGTAGTATGACCTTGGACAAGTCTCATCACTGATATGGGCCTCAATTTTCTGATCTATAAAAGGAAGGGTTTGAAGTCAATAGCTTCTGAGCTTACATTTTAGGGTGACTTTTCAAATTTTCCTCTAGCTTGAAAAAAATTGATGCTTCATGTGTTATATTTAGATCACCTGCCATAGTTGATATAACTATATTTCTAAGGGTGACTTGATTGTATGGAAGAAGTAGTATAAAAGGCATTGGATAGATATACCAAAAATAACCAAAGATCTCATGTAAGCAGTTTGGCAAAACTAACAAGCTCAACTATCAAAACGTGTCTGGTACTGTGTGTAATATTCCATGCCCATGTCTTGATAATACTCAATACTTTCTCCCTTAAACAAATATACTCCTCTCCAAACTTCCCTATTTTTTATGAGTGTACCACTACTCTGTCACCCTACTTTATAACCAAATAAAACATGACTTTCCTGTCTTTCATTCATAATGTCCAATCAATTATCAAATCTTAACAATTCTATCTTTGTAAAGCATCTCCCTTCTTCCACTTCATTTAGATACTAACCACTTCTTCAGTGTCCTATTATAATGGCTTCTCATTGCCTCTGGGATCAATTGCAAAAACTCCTGGTTTTTAAAGCCTTTCACAACTTGTAATCCTCTTTCCCCAACCTCCAGTGCTCTTACACCTCTTCCAACTCTGCAATCTAAGGACACTGGATGTTTTTCTATTCCTAACACAGGACACTCCATCTCCTCCTTGGAACATTTTTACTGGGTATTGTGCTGGTCTAGAATTCTTTCCCTCCTTATCTCTGCTGCCAGGTTTCCTTGGCTTCCTTCAAGTTCTAGCAGCCCATCTTTTACAGGAAGCCTTCCCCAATCTTCCATAATACTAATAATCTTTTAATTATCTAGTAATTATACTAATAATCTTTGTTGATCACCACCAATTTATCTTATATATAATTTGTATTCTGCTTTGTACATAGTTTTCATTTGTTCTGTCCGTTAGACTGTGAATTCCTTGAGCAAGGACTGTTTTTGCCTTTCTGTGCATTCCTAATACTTGTGTCTGGCATATAGTAGGCACTTAATAAATGCCTGTTGTTTGACTACCTGAAAATTTTATCTCCTTTGAGAAAAATGTAAGCTTCTTGAGGGCACAGACTAATAATTTAATACCTTCTTATTTTCTAGTGCTTGAGAGGCAGCATGGTATATTAGATAGAGAAACACCCTTGCAAGTAGGAAGGCCTGGGTTTAAGTTTTGCCTTTAATGCATACTGGTCATGTGATGCTGGACAAGTCACTTAACTTCTCAGTGTTCTGGCAACTCTCTAAAACTTTTAAGTTATAGAGAAGAGGGCCAACCTGCATTGATAGGGGGACTTCCTCATAAAGAGAATTCCCTATACCAGTGAAATCACAGTTTATTCTCTATTCCATTCCTTCATTCTTAGCAAAATGTTTGAACATAGTAGGCATTTAATGTTTGTTGATCAATTGAATTAAATTGAATCAAAATGCTACTTAAAATCTTATGTTCAATAGACTAGTCCTACCCACCCCCCAAAAAACCCTCCCTACAAAACAAAACAACAAAAACAGCTCACTATAGGGTCAATATAAAAAAAATCTAGAACTGTATTAAATGCAGGAAGATAATGAAAAAAATTTACTCAGTGTCATTTTGGTATTTAAGCTTTTCATAAAATATTTGTTCCCAAGATCAATATTAGTTCCTTAACCCAAACCAACTATGCTACAAAGTTCAATACCTCTCCTAGTCCCATCCCTTTGAATAGAAATACTTGTTTCACAAATCATATCAGGTGCAGATGGCTTTTTTTTCCAATGTGACTTTTGGAATCAAATTACATATTTTTTTAAAAATGCCTTGAGAAAGTTTGCAAAGGCTTGATGAAGACAGTAATACCAGATGCCCCTAAAGAGGAAATTACAACATACAATAGCTTATTTTTTTGGTTAGGCAGCTTTTTGCTAAGTTCAAAGCAGCTGTGGGAAAAGTAACAAGTAACACAACGAGACAGATTTATGGAGCCCACACATGGCAATATTTTTGTATACAATTAGTAAAAAACTATTTTACTTGTAGATGAAGAAGTGGATTCCAACAAATTTGCATTCTTTACAGAGTACTCATATTTGGTCTAAGTAACTGGAAGAAATGAGCAATTTATTGGATTAGTTGATCACCAGTATTGTACACATCATAAAAATTTAAGCAGGCCGCCAGGCATTGATTCTCAGAGGAGGCAGTAAATAAATTGACTCTGGATTAACAGAACAAAGTCCAGATTGCAGTTTGTTATCATCACACCCAAGAACTGAGGGGAGATGAATTCCCTAAACAGAGACCCATCCGCTTTTCCCTCTGTCCTTCTTATCTTTTCTTAGATCTTTTTTGATTTCCTTTTAACAAGTGGTGGGCAGAAAAATGCTTGTATGTCCTGCTTGAAGGAGAACCAACATTTAGAAATTGAATCTTACAAAATAGCTTAAGCAGGATAAAATTTTTTCGCATTAGAAAAATAATTCCTTAAGTTAAAGTGGGAAAGACAAATTTGATAAGGATTCAATCAATTTATTTTCTTCCAACCTAGTTAATGAAGTAAGAGGCAAAGAAGCAGGAGAGGAAATGAAGTTTAAGGTCTTAAAAATCTATTAAAAATGTTTTGTGTTCTGTTACTTTTTAAAAGAGGAAAACATTCTTCATTAAATCTTTATTCATTTATCCATTTATCTATTAGTTGTTTTTAACTTTCATTCTTTTTTAAAAACTTAATTGTATTTTACTTCCTCATCATATGTAGTTTTCAACATTCACCTTGTTCAGATTTTGTGCTCCAAATTTTTTTTCCTCCCTTTCCTCTTCTCTCTACAAGGCAACAAGCAATCTGATACAGGTTATACTTGTATAATCATTTAAATATATTTCCATATTAGTCATATTGTGAAAGGAGACTCAGAAGAAAAGGGAAAAACTCCAAGAAAGAAAACAACAAAAAAGTGAAAATTCTATGCTTTGATCTGCATTCAGACTCCATCATTTATTCTCTGGATGTGGATAGCATTTTCCATCACAAGTTCTTTGGAATTGCTTTGCATCATTGCATTGTGGAAAAGAGCTAATTCTATCATAAATGATCATTGCACGATATTGCTGTTATTGTGTATAATATTCTCCTGGTTCTGTTCACTTCATTCAGCATCAGTTCATGTAAGTCCAGGTTCTTCTGAGACATACTTGATTATCATTTCTTATAGAAAAATATTTTTCTGTTACATTCATATCACTGAAACTTGTTCTGTCATTCCAGAGTTGATGGGCAAACTCCCAGATCTCCAATTCTTTACCATCATAAAAAGAACTGCAAAAAATAATTTTGCCCATGTGAATTCTTTTTCCTTTTTTAATCTCTCTTTGGGATACAGACCTAGTAGTAGTATTGATGGATCAAAGGGTATGTATGGTTATATAGCCTTTTGGGCACAGTTCCCAATTGTTCTCCACAGTACTTCATCAACAATTCATTATGTGTCAATTTTCCCACATCTCTAACATTTATAATATTCTTTATCTATCATATTAACCAGTCTGATAGGTGGGAGATGATACCTCAGAGTTGTTTTAATTTGTATTTCTATAATCAATAGTGATTTAGACCATTTTTTTCCTATGGCTGTAGATATCTTTAATTTCTTCATCTAAAAACTTCCTGTTCATATCCTTTGACCATTTATCAACTGAGGAATAGCTTCTATTCCCATAAATCTGATTCATTTCCCTATTATTTTAGAAATGAGGTCTTTATCAGAGATACTTAGTGTAAAGATTGTTTCCCAGCTTTCTCCTTTCCTTCTAATCTTGGTTTCATTGGTTTTGTTTGTGTAGAAACTTTTAATTTAATCTAGTAAAAATTATCTTTTATTTCATAGTGTTTTCAATCTCTTGTTTTAGCTCTTCTTTAAATCTTATAATTATAGGACTAACAAATGGATGACTAAAGAATTTGTCATATTACTGATAACTTTCTAGGGGATAGGCAAGTCAGTAGACAGTCCTGAGGAATGTGCCCTCTGGTAGATTACCTTCAAAATCTACATGTATCTATTTTTACATTTTTTGAGGGTTTGTATTGTGTTCCCCACTAAAATGTAACCTATTTAAATCAGCAACTGCTCTGGTCTATTTTCTTTTCAAAGCACTTAGCATAGTGCCTGGAATTAGTATTTAAATACTTTTTTTGCAATGCTTGTTAAGTACTTAAAAATACCTGTTCACTTGTCAGCAGAAAATAGAAGCGACTATGAAAGAAAGACTCAGATTTTATGAAGGAATCTATTTTTTTATTATTTTTATTTTTATTTTTTAATTAAATTTTTTATAATTATAAAATTTTTGACAGTATATATGCATGAGTAATTTTTTTAAATAACATTATCCCTTGTATTCATTTTCCCAGATTTTCCCCTCCCTCCCTCTACTCCCTCCCCTAGATGACAGGCAATCCCATACATTTTACATGTGTTACAGTATAACCTAGATATAATATACGTGTGTCAATCCAATTTTTTTGTTGCACGTTAAGTATTGGATTCCAAAGGTATAAGTAACCTGGGTAGATAGACAGTAATGCTAATATTTTACATTCAATTCCCAGTGTTCCTTCTCTGGGTGTAGTTGTTTCTGTCCATCATTGATCAGCTGGAAGTGAGTTGGATCTTCTTTATGCTGAAAATATCTACTTCCATCAGAATACATATTAATACAGTATTGTTGTTGAAGTGTATAGTGATCTTCTGGCTCTGCTCATTTCACTCAGCATCAGTTCATGCAAGTCTCTCCAAGCCTCTCTGTATTCATCCTGCTGGTCATTTCTTACAGAGCAATAATATTCCATAACCTTCATATACCATAATTTACCCAACTATTCTCCAATTGATAGACATCCATTCATCTTCCAGTTTCTAGTCACTATGAAAAGAGCTGCTACAAACATTTTGGCACACACCGGTCCCTTTCCCCTCTTTAGCATTTCTTTGGGATATAAGCCCAGTAGTAAGTATAAGCTGGATCAAAGGGTATGCACAGTTTGATAACTTTTTGGGCATAGTTCCAGATTGCTCTCCAGAATGCCTGGATTCTTTCACAACTCCACCAACAATGTATCAGTGTCCCAGTTTTCCCACATCCCCTCCAACATTCATCATTATTTGTTCCTGTCATCTTAGCCAATCTGACAGGTATGTAGTAATATCTCAGAGTTGTCTTAATTTGCATTTCTCTGATCAGTAGTGAGGAATCTATTTTTCTTCTGAGAAAGGGAGGAAGAAATTTCATCCTCTTCTAACTTTCTTCCACTATTCCCTTCTACTCCCATTGGCCATGAAATGTCAGTGCAATTATTTTCAGTAGAATGTTATTTCATTCAAAAGGGAGTCACAGAAAGAGACAAAGCTTAGAAATGAGACTTCTGAAAGTCTAGAGGAGAGATAGCATTGGTGATTATGGATTCAGATATGAAAAATAGCAAGACCAGAGAGCCTTCTCAGCAGAGATGATTCTATGCTTAGAGAGAGCAGGAAATCAAGAGAAAGGATATTGAAATTCTGCAATGTTGGAGATATAGCTCGGCCACAAGTGTTTTCTATTTGAATGTTCAGTCATTTTTCAGTTGTGTCCAATTCGTTATGACTCCATTTGCATTTTCTTGGCAAAGATACTAGAATGATTTGCCATTTCCTTTTCCAGTTTATTTTACAAAGGAGAAACTGAGGCAAACAGGCTTTTGTGACTTGCTCAGGGTAACATCCATAGTAATTGTCTGAGGCCAGATTTGATCTCAAGAAGATAAGTCTTTGTGACTACTGTCTATCAATATATTTTAAGTATATACACAGGCTATTCATAGACACTGTCAGATATTTTTGAAGGTATGCTTTGACTGAATGGGGGAAATATTTTGTTAGTATTAATCTTAAGATTTCAATACATGCTATGTTCATTTTTTTCCTCTTCTGCTTTTTTTTCTTCTTGTGTTTTTTTCCTTTTGTTCTGATTTTTCTCTCTCAACATGATTCATATGGAAATATGTAAAAAATGAATATATATTTATAACCAAAATTACATGTAACTGAGAAAAAAAATATATATATTCTATATACTTTCTTTGTCTGTTCATCCACCCTTCTATTGATTCATACTGTTATAGTAAACACTGTAGTGGACAATCCTATATTTGTAAATGATTTTAATCAGCTTCTGAATATGCTGACCATGATGATCATTTGTGGTTTTCTTTATCTTGCTTGAGCTGAACAACCTTTCTTCTAGTATAGAACATTGGAGACGAGCCTCTTTTTAAACCTGAGCATGTTTTTGCATCTATAATAGATTTCATATATTGTAAGATTTACATAAAACATTTAGAAGTGCATTTAAAGTTTTTTTAGCCTCAAGTAGAGAATGCCAAGTAGGTGATTTGATTTCTATTTTTAATTATGTAAAAGGTTTCAATGAAAAAAAGGGGAGCAGTGTGGAGCAGTTAAATGAATTTTTACTAGGTTTAGAATAAAAAGACTTGGTCTTGAATCTTTTCTTTATTATTCTTTTTTTTTGAGTCTGAGTTTCCACATTTGTAAAATTGGAAGAGAATTATTTCAGTAGACCTCTAATATCCAGTCCAGTTATACATCCTATCTATGGTCTATGATGCTTATTAGTTTTATTTATGCTTATGGTGTGCTAAAATTTTGCCTAGAAATTTCATATTAAATTTGAAGTTTGAGAGTGAGGAATCATGACTTGGGCTTTGTAACTCAAATATATTTCTCCCATTGCTCTTCGATATACATTCAATCAAATAAAGTTATCATGATAATTTTCAGGTCATTTGTAAGTGCAGAGAAGCATGGTAGAAAGTTGGTCTTGGGGCCAGAAAAATTCAAATCATGCTTCTTACATATCCTGGCTGTGTGACCCTAGAAAAAAATCAACTTTTCAGTGCTTTAGACAAGTCTATGAAAGTATAAATTTCAAAGAAACTCCTTACCTGTCCTGGTGGAGGGAGTTTCCCGTAACAATAAAATCACAAGTTGAATCCCTGCCCCAACCCTTATGAGAGCAAGGGTGACATTATTGGGCTAGTAGATGGATTTTCTGGGAAGTTTAAGAAGTCCATTTATGTTCTCCTGGGACCTATACTCTCTCACATAGTTTTTAAGAAGACGTTTCCCTAAATTCTAGCCTTGTCAATCATATTATATTGTTCATATTACACATTGATCAGATTGAACCTAATAAATCAGGCAAAGATGCTACTTTTTGAGGAACAATTTTTTAAAGTGGACTAGACACATATGCACAATGTTTATTTGAAGAGATTTTTGGTTTTAAACCAAATAGTTTTGTTGCACTGGGAATTGTCTAATAGAAAAATCATATATACATATATATATATTAAGGGACGATTGAGGAAGCTTGTATTCAGAAGTCTGTTGGATCCAGTTGTAGTCAATTTAAATTGGCTTGTAGAAGCCAGTCTTTAAATTTTCAGTGTGAGCATTTACATCTCAAACATTGGCAAATGCTTCAGATTCAGATCAATACGATTTACTGTTTTGTTGATTGTCTTGTCTTAAAATATGATGGAGAAAATGTCAATAATGAAGATTAAACTTAAAAGTGTATCAGCTATAGAGTTCCTCCCTCCTCCTCCCATCCCCAGAGCCAGTTGTTAAACATTTCCCAGCATATGCCTGCTTATCTTGGATGAAGTGCCAGATACAGCAATGAAGTAAAATCCTCACAAAGCCTTATTCATTACTCTATAAATATCAAAATATAGAGATACAATAGTGAGATATGTTCATCCTTATACATGATATTGTCAATTTGGCTTAATGGAAGACCCTCTAAGTTAATTTAGGATTTTATTCTCAATTCTATCATCTTGCTGAAGGTTCTTGTATTTATACTTTAATTCCTTTGTTTCTCTTTTTTAAATCTTTAAAATAAATACAATTGACTAGGCTTTTTTTTTTCCAGTATCTGATTTTTATTAATGAAATCTGAAGGGGAAGAATTCATATCAGGCATTACCCTATTGATAGAGAGGTAATTATTCAATGAGAGAGTAAATATTGTTATTATTTTTTTTTATTTTCTTATCTCCAAAACCTAGCATAGAACCTGGAACACAATAGGGAGTTGAAAAATATTCTTTGAAGAGATGAATCTGAAAAGAAATGATCCCAGAATTACTGAATTAAATAAGATAATTAAATTCACCATGCATTTTAAGTGCTTGCTATGTGTCAGGCACTGGGTTAAATGCTAGGAATACAAGACAAAAATGAAAATAGCTCCTGTCTTTCAGGGAACTTCCATGCTTATTTTCTGGGAGCCCTTTTCTTTACTAGGAAAAAAATAGCAAAACACTTCTGCAGTTAAAAGGTTGTGTTTCACTTTCCCAAGAGACCAGAGATGGAAGGTCCTACTGTAGAAAATTTTCTGGGAAATGAGACTTTTTTACTTAGCATGGAAGGCCACCCAGAAGGTAGCATGTTCACATGGGAGCCTGAAGAAAAGGCAGTCCTGTGAACATGGCTTCAAATCCTACCCACAGATGCTCTGTTGTCTCTCCCAGAGAGATCAAGACAGACCAATGTCCTGAAAGCTAAGACCTCTGAGCCCTAAATTGTGGTGATTAAAGGGAAAGCAATGTTCTGGTAATCATCATTTCTATCGACTAATTCCTCAGCTTCCCTCCCTACTAAGGGGCTGCCATGTACTACTTTCCAGGCAGTAATAAGATGCCCATCTTTGGACAAAAAGAGACAGCGATGGAGGCTGATGCATTATAGAGGGCTGCCAATCTATGAGGAAGGGGAAAGAGGCTGAACTCTGAGAGACTCCTTTGGCTTACAGAGTTGCTAATACTTCAAAAGACCAGACCCACATCAGTTGAATCAATGGAAACTCTCTGACAAGCGTGCTATGAGCTATAAAATTACTAACAGACCTATCATACCCTGCCCAATGGCCTGATAGAATCTGAAAATCACTTGCTCTTATTAATCATGGGATAGCAGGAGCTAGCCTCAATGGAATGGGGTTTGGTTGTTTTGAAACTATCAGCATCTGTCTTTTCTTGGCCACTATCAAAACACCATGAGGAAGGATCCTGCTAGTCTATCTTCATCTTGTATATTTATTTTTACTGAGATAAAAAGTTCTATACCTGAAGTATCAGCTCATATCATTCAGTGAAGATTACTAAGCTATCAGAAATCTGAATTTAATGCTAGATGAAGAGAAGAGACTAGAACTTGAAATAAATACCTAAAAGTGAAGTGACTACAGCATTATCTCATAGCCACAAAATCTGGAAAGGGTTCACTGAATTTACATTCCTCTCACAGCAGGAAAACAACTGAGCTTAGCTTAGCACTTACTTATTATTGAAATAGCACCTAACTACTAAATAGTTAGTTAAAATACAAGTCAATCACATGGCTGTTTCCTTCCAACCAGTAGCCAGGTGAATTCCTCCTGTTCTTTCCTGTTCACTACTCTAGGTGTCTAATGGGCCTTCTTTTCCTTTTAAAATGGAGATTAGAAAGAAAGTTTGTGTTACTTGTCCTGGGTGCATTTTGTGATAGCTCACTCCAAGTTGCCAAAAATTTCATGTAATAACTCTGTCTCACTCTAAATATTGCTTCACAATCTTTTAAATGTCATATTTCATTTCTCTCATGGTCCACTTAGAACACAGTTCAGAACACAGAAGAACACTTCAGTGAGAAGACTTGATTTTAAGTACCACCTTGGCTTTATGATATCTATATCTATATCTAGATATCTGAGTAATTGCCCCTACATAAGTAAATGTGAATTCAGAACTAGAAATCCCTAAACCAGCTGATTTTTTGGATAATTCCAATCCTAATATTCACTTCCCTCTGCCATTCCATGATAATGAGAGTCTAGGCTTTAGTTCCCATCAACCAGTCAATCATTATGTTTATTAAACACTTAATTATATTGCAGAGCAAAGTGGGAGGCACTAGGGAGAAAAAGACAAAAATTAATTAGCCCCTGTTCTCAAGTAACATTCATTCTGAGTCAAAACAACATATGTCAATAATTCAACCAAATATATGCGAGGTTATTAACTATTTAAAGAAATAATTGAACAAGAATTGGGAAATAAATAATAAAAATGATATACACTGTGACTATTTTATTCAGAAGATGATAAATGTAAATTAATTGTGACAAATTGTCAGCAAACAACTGATTTATTTGTCAAATGGAGAGAGATGATGACCAAAGGCAATATAGGATTAAATATAAATTTGTTGGTAGAATATTTCAAATGATAATGGATGATTATAAATAGTGACATCTCAAAAAAAAATCAGAAAGAAGCAGCAGAGGGCAAAATCAATTTTGACATGCTGATTTTGTCCTAGCCCTCAGAATACATGTATGCTAAAACAACTAATTGGAACCTGAATGCCTCCATCCCTATCCCTATTCACTGTGGCACAGAGTTGTTTTCTGCTTCTCCTTCCTTATTATAAATTTAGAGAATACTCTCTTTTCATTGGTACCTGGCACACAATAGACACTTAATAACTGCTAATTGACTGACTGATCCACAATACTTCACTGTCTTAGCCCTCTGGTAATGGGAGTATTATGTCCACATCAACTCTTTATCAATGTCTAAAGTTTGAAGCTGGAATGACTTTGCATTTTCAATCAGTGTACAATTTGTTGCACCTTCCAGCCATCAATTGTGTGCTGCCCATGGAATTGTAAGGTAATGAAGATCTCATACCTTTACTGTTTCACACTAGCATATGTTTCCCAAAACTATTTATTGTCATTTTTCAAGAATAAGTTTTTCCTCTTTCGTAATACAATAGTCAACTAAGCAAATTCATTTTTTAATGAAAACTTTTTATTTTCAAAACATATGCATGGATGATTTTTCAACATTGATCCTTGCAAAACCTTGTGTTCCAAATATTTCCCTCCTTTCCCCCCCCAGATGGCAAGTAATCCAAAAATATGTTAAACATGTTAAAATATATGTTAAATCTAGTTAAATCTAATATATGATTACATATTTGTGGAAATTTCTTGCTGCACAAGAAAAAACTTAGATCAAAAACTTAGAAAAAAACTTAGAAAAAAACTGAGAAAGAAAACAAAATGCAAGCAAACAACAAAAAGAGTGAAAATGCTGTGGTGTGGTCCATACTCAGTTCTCCCGTCCTTTCTCTGGGTTTAGATGGCTCTTTTCATCACAAGATCACTGGAATTGGTTTCAGTCATCTCATTGTTGGAAAGAGTCAGGCCCATTAGATAATTTTCACATCACTTTCATTGTATAATATAGCTGTTGACATGTATAATGATCTGGTTCTGCTCATTTCACTTAACCATCAGTTCATGTAAGTCTCTCTAGGCCTCTCTAAAATCATCCTGCTCATTGTTTCTTATAGAATAATAATATTCCATATCATTCATATACCATAATTTATTCAATCATTCTCCAACTGATGGGCATCCACTCAGTTTCCAATTTCTTGCTACTACAAAAAGAGCTGCCACAAACATTTTTTGTACGTGTGGCTTCCTTTACCTCTTTTAAGATCTCTTTGGGATATAATCCCACTAAAAACACTGCTGGGATCAAAGGGTAGGCACAGTTTGATAACTTTTTGAACATCAAATAAGCAAATTCATCCCAAGCATTTTCAGATATGAAAATAGGAGAATAGAAAATATTTGCAAAAATCATGGCAAATTATTTTTATATCATGGCACAGTGTTAGTTGTGCTTATGAAAGAGGTACAAGTGCTTAAAAAGGGGAAGGGACTTTAGAAACTGTCAAGTCCAACCACCTCATATCACAGATGAGGAAGCTGATGCAGATAGAGGTTAAATGACTTGCCTCACAAATAATGTGTCTGAGAGAGAATATGAACCTAGTACTCTCTGATCATAGACCTCTTTACTTTAAATACAACTGAAGACAATCTGTTAAGAGGGGAAAAAGTGAGGATACCTGATACATAAAGTATTTGCAGTTTTGCTAAGAGATAAATACCTTATTGTACTTGATTCTTACAATAACCCTGTAAGGCAAGCATGTGGTATTATTATTCACTATTATATTAAATCACTTAATTTGCTTCAGTTTTCTTAACTGTTAGATGGAATTAATAACAGAATCTACCTTGCAGGGTTGTTTTGAGGATTACATGAGACAATATTTAAAAAATATTGTGCACTTAACACTGTGCTTGCTAAATACTAGGTGGTATATAAATGCTTATTCCTTAAATTAGTTATTTCCTTCCTTCCTTCCTTCCTTCCTTCCTTCCTTCCTTCCTTCCTTCCTTGCTTCCTTCCTTCCTTCCTTCCTTCCTTCCTTCCTTCCTTCCTTCCTTCCTTCCTTCCTTGCTTCCTTCTTTCCTTCCTTCCTTCCTTCCCTCAAATTAAATTTTTGTGGTTCTGATCACTGCAGGATCCAGTGAAACTTGTGGGTTTTAGACTGTGGTCTTTATTTTTGCTATGACTTTTGTTTTTGATTTTTGCAGCTTCATTAGCTGCCTTTTAGTCTTCATTTCACAATCCTTAAAAGCTGCTAGTTCCAGCTTTAAATGTTTAGTGTTCTGGGACAGCTTTCATATTCAGATGATTCAGACCATCATCTGGTCTGTTACAAAAGAACCTGCTTAACTTGTTGTAATCAATTATCCATTGATATTTTACCTTTCTTAGAATGTTTCAAAACCAACACACTTGACTCCTATGAATCTTTGTTTTTTCCAGCTTCATCATTTTACCAACTTTGTACTTCTTTCTTCTATCTAACTTTACACCTTCCTCATTTAATTTCCCCTTCCTTACCTTAGGACACTTCTTTCATCACTTAAATGATACCTGGTAGATGCCACTTGAAGTTAGCATCAAATGAGCATGCCTCCTTTTTTTTACACCCAGAGTCCCACACTTTTCTGCTAATAGCCCTTTTTTCATCTTTTAAACAACCACTTGTTCCTGTCCTCACTCCCATCCTCAACCAAATAGAAAAAACCCAGAACTTCTACCCCATTATGACTGTTAGGCTCATTTCTCCTTTCCCAAGACTATTACCTTTAAAGCTTCCTGTCCTGTGGGGAGGTCATCTTGATGCATCTTAAGACTTCAGAGTTTTTTGTCCTTCTGATGGACTTTTTGGACTTCCATGGCTCTTTTATCTTTTTTGTAACTGAATCCCCCTCTATCCCTGCCCCCACCCCAGCCTCATGTTTTGTTTGTTCCACTATACTGTGTGAAATTCTTGAGATGAGGCATTATTTTCTTTTTCTTAGTGTCCCCAGGTCTAAGCATAGTGCTTGGCATTTAAATCCCTCTTCATTCATTCAAAAGACTATGCATTGTTTATCTAGTCTATTTATATGAGGAGATTAATAACAGTACTTGGTTAATGTATCTATGATTTGACTCCTCCCTTATGCAATAAATTAAAATTTCTTTAATTAAAGTGAAATTACAGTGCTCCAGTTGACAGTAGAAAGATAGGATTCAAATTCAAGCAAATTACAGGCAAATGCCTGTAAAATTGTCCTGCTTTTCAGTTTCCCACACAATGTATTTGATTTCTTACTCTTGTGCATGGGTTGTGTCTCCTACCTATAGTGCTCTCATTCTTTACCTTTTTCTCTTAAATTGCCTATCTTATTTCAAAGGTCAGTGGAAGTTCTACTTTTTATAAGAAGCTTTTCTAATATTTCCAGTTAATAAGGTTCTCCCTCTGATCCAAAGTTCTGCATCCATGTTGTTTACTTCAGTAAAGTTCAAACTCTTCAAGGACAGGGATTGTTCCACTTTCGTTCTAATATTTTTAGCACCTAGCACTGTTCTTGGCACATGTTCTTGTTATTGTTCAGTTGTTTTTTTTAGTCGTGTCCAAATCTTTGTGATTCTATTTGGAGTTTTCTTGGCAAAGATACTGTAGTGATTTGCTATTTCCTTCTCCAACTCCTTTTTTAAAAATTACAAAAATTTCTTTTATAGATGAGGAATATAGGCAGACAAGGTGAAATGACTTGACCACTCTCATACAAATAGTAAGTATCTGAGGCCAGATTTGAATGCAGGAAGAGGCATCTTTCTGGCTTCAGATCTGTCATTCTCTCTACTCTGCATGTAGATGCAAAGCATCTAATTTGCCACCTGTTGCCTAGAATGTAGTAATTTTTTTATCCTCATTTCATTTTCCTTCACTTAATATAGTATTTCATATAATATTTTATTTAATATTTAATTTAGTATTTTTATATTTAGTATTTAATATAGTATTTTTCCAATGCACATAAGGCTAGTTTTCAATATTCATGTTTATAAAATTTTGAACTCCAATTTTTTTTTCTCCCTCCTTCCTTCATTTCCAAGATAGCAAGCGTCCTCATATAGGTTATATATGTACAATCAAATTAAACATATTTCCACATTAGTCATGCTGTGAAAGAAGAATCAGAACAAAAGGGAAAAATCACAAGAAAAGAAAAAGAAAGCAAAAATATACTTCAATCTGAATTGAGACTCTAGTTCTTTCTCAGGATGTGGATATCATTTTTCATCATGAAACTTTTGGAATTATTTTAGATAATTTTAGATCATTTGAAAAAGTAAGGCTATTGAAATTGATAATTACACAGTGTTGTTACTGTGTACAATATTCTCCTGGTCCTGTTCATTTCATTCAGCATCAGTTCATGTAAATCTTTCTAGGTTCTTCTAAAATCTTCCTATTTATTATTTCTTAAAGAACAATAATATTTCATTACCGCAATTTTTCAATCATCCCCCAAATGATGGGTATCCCTTTCAATTTCCAATTCTTTGCAATCACAAAGAAATACTAGAAACATTTTTTGTATATGTGAGTGCTTTCCTGGTTTTTAGGATCTCTTTGGGATATAGACCTAGTAATATTGATGGATTAAAGGTTTGGGCAAAAGTCCAAATTGCTCTCCAGAATGGTTAGATCAATTCACAATTTTACCAACAATGCATTAATATTCCAATTTCCCCACATCTTCTCCAATATTTATCATTTTCCTTATCTGTCATATTAGCCACTCTGATAGGTATGAGGTAACATCTCTGAATTGTTTTAATTTGCATTTCTCTAATCAATAATGATAGAACATTTTTTCAAATGACTATAGAGAGATTTAATTTCTTCATTTGAAAACTGCCTGTTCATATCCTTTTACCATTTATCAATGGAGAAAGTAGTAGATATCCAGAAAATAGTGTTTGACTTGGCCATGGGCAAGTCACTCTACTCTTATTCTCAGTTTTCTCATCTGTGAAAGAGAAGAAATAATATTTATTGTATTTATCTTAATGTGAATCTCCAAAGGAAATGCATGTAAAACACAGTGCAAGTTTCAGATAATTTTATTATTATAGTGGATTATATATTTGTTTTGTTTGGCAGACCCCAACAAAGAAGCACAGTAGGTCAGGGTAATATAATGCTATCTATACTTATGCCAGTTGGAAAGCTGTTAATTTATGTGGAAAAAGTGGAGTTCTTCTGATACACAAGGTGAGAAGGTTATGGAAGGTTAGGATGGAGTCTGAAAAAGGAACGCAATTGACCTTAATGCTCAAAGATCTTCACTGGATCCTGAGTTTTCAGGTTACTATTGAAGATTGATAACTCTTCAGTTTTTCCAAGAGCTTCTGGTAATTTCCCATCATAGAGAAAATATTTTAGGATTTCAAAAGGTGCTTTGTTACTTTACCTCTGATGCTCTATGAAATCCATGATATCTCTCTGTAGCAGAAGCCTATAATAATAAAAAATAATAAAAAATAATATACACATACATATACATGAAAATAAGATATAGATATGTACCTACATATATATTTATATCTTATTTCATCTTCACCACAACACTGGAAGGTGGTAGGTACTACATCATTTTATTGATGAGGATATTGAGACAGAGTTCAATTGATTTCCCCAGGGTCATATAACTAGTAATTATCTTAGAATTTATACTTGGGTCTTTTGACTTCATGTCCAGCACTGTATTAACTTTTCTATCTATAGCACAGGGTTTTGTTTTTTTCCTAAACAGGCTGACCTGCATGCTTCATTTTTATGTTGTTTTTTCACATTAGCTTTCTTTTTTTTATAATTTTAAAGTATTTTATTTTTCCCAATTACATATCAAGACAACTTTTATCATTCTTTTTTTTTTGTTATTATAGCTTTTTATTGACAAAACATATGCATGGGTAATTTTTCAACATTGACCCTTGCAAAAACTTCTGTTCCAACTTTTCCCCTCCTTCACTCTACCCCCTTCCCTAGATGGCAGGCAGTCCCATATATGTTAAACATATTAAAGTATCACATTAGCTTTCAGAAGCATAACACAACTAGTATCTGGGAAAAGTAGCTATTAGTGATAAATATGGTGTGTTGCACTTGGCATCATCATCTTTAGTAAGTATGAAAGTCAATTTTTACATCATCTTACTAGATGTCAGTAAAGAAATGGTACATGAAAACGTGGGTGGGCTCTATTCTTAGTTTAATTTGATCTCTTCATTTTTCACCAGTCAACAGATATGAAGAGAAATATGCAACTGCAAAATTTCTAGTTTGGAATATTTAAGGAAGTATTACATTTTTAAGTATTCTTGGCATTCCAGAATTGTTCAACACTGCTCCAAATTATGCACGAACATATATAAATGCATATATGTATATACATAGACATCTATATACACACATATGTAAGAATTGTGATATATATATATATATATATATATATATATAAAATGTAAATATGTGTACTTTCAGTTAATTATATCTTTGAACACACTATAGAACATATTATAGAAAAATAGTGAAAGTGTGTTCCCTTTTTATATCTACATCAAGGATATTTTATATACATATAGAGATAATTCTTAGAGATATTATAGAGATGAGAAAATAGATACATGAATCAGTAGATGATGACATTTTCATTGATCACAGATTTTGAAAATAAAACTATTTAAGACTTTTTCCCCCCAAAATTTATTAGTATCTTTTTATTCAGATACCTTCAGAATTAATTCTTTAATAGCCTTGAAATAGCCTTAGGTTTTTTTCCACTTAATATGGTCAATCTGCATTTTTAAAATTTCATTTTAAGTGTCATTTCCAAAACTATGTAAAACACATGAGGAAATAGTAGAGTTCAAATGTGTTTGATTTACTGTCACTGATAATTGAAATAAATAGGTATAAAAAGCTGCTAGATTTCATCCATATCTTCCTCTCCTTTCTCCCACTTTCTCTCCCCCCTCTCTCACTCTTTTCTTCTTTCCTTCCCTCCCCTTTTCTATCCCTATCTCTCCCTCCCTCCATCCCTCCTTCCTTCCCTCCTTCCCTCCTTCCCTTCTTCCTTCCATTCCCTTCCTCCCTCCCTTCTTCCTTCCCTCCTTCCATTCCTTCCTCCCTCCATCCCTTCTTTTCTCTCTCCCTCCCTCTTTCCCTCCATCCCTTCCTCCCTTCCTCCCTTCCTCCTTCCCTCCCTTCCTCCCTTCCTTCTTTCATTCTTCCCTCCATCCCTTCCTCCCTCCCTCCTTCCCTTTCTTCCTTCCTTCCTTTCTTCCTCTATTGTTCTTTCACAAGGTTTATCTATAAATGCTTTTCATAGGAAGTAAGTTAATTGAGTGTCACAAGCTTCAGACCATTTGATCAGATGCACGCCACAACCTAGGAATTATTGTAGATAATAAATGATCTGTAACATTTCCTTTTTTTTTTTTTTTTTTTTTTTTTTTTTTTTTTTTACAAATTAAGTAACTTAATAGAGGGAAAAGCACAATGTTAGGCTTGCATGAACTATTTTTGATAAAGCCATATTATTTCTCCATAATCATCATTTCCTCTTTCTAGATGTTTGAATAAGTTTTGAAGAGATCTATTGGTTTCAAAATGTAGACGCAATAAGGGAGCATATTCAAGGAATAGGGCACAGTCTGAAAAGTCACATAGAAAGAATATGGAATCTGTTGTACAGGAAATAGCAGGTGAGTAAATTTAGCTAGAAAGAAGAATGTGCAAGGGGAAAGAATGGATAATTTGTGTGGAAAAATAAGTTGAAATCATATTGTGAAGCAAGAGTTGACATTTTATTTTAAAGACAATTAAAGCTTCCTAAACAAGGGATTGAGACTGTGAGGGTAGTTAGGAAGGAGAATTTGGTCTCCTTGTGCATTATCAATTGGGGAAGAGGGAGACTAAAGTCATAAAGACCAGTGGTACATGGTATCATGGAAAAAGTCAGTGGACATTGGAGCTACAGGATCTTGGTTTCAATAACAGGATTGTGATTTATTACCTCTGTAATTTGAGGTATCTTAATGTTCCTTTACTTCCATTTCCTCACTATGTAAAATGAATTAATTCAGATAGTTTCTGAAGTTCCTTCTGATTCTAGATATATGATTTTATGAAATTATTTTTAGATAAGAAATGTTTGAGGTCTGAAATAGGGCAGTCACAACATGTGAAAAGAGAAAGGAGTAGATATGAATGATATTGTAGAAATAGAATTGATATGATTTGGCAATGTATTGTATATGAAAAAAGAGGATGAAGAATTGAGGATGACAATGAAGTTGAGATGATACGATCCTCTTTGCCTTATGCTCTCATCAGTCACAAGAAAAAAAAAACCAAACTTATCTACTTGAGTGACATTGGCAAAATTATTAAACCTCTCTTGGGTACAGTTTTTATCTCTGTTAAATGACAAGGTTGGAATAGATTCTCTCTAAAATATCTTCAAGCATTAAAATCTATGATCCTATGATCCTTACTACCTCCAGTTGTTCACTTGTTTTTTTTTTCCACTTCTTCCTCTGGGTCTTTTGCTTTTTAACCTTACGATTCCTTCCTAAATTTTATGTCTCTTCCTTTCTTTGCTTCATTCTCCCTAATAATTTAAAGGCATTCTTCTAGCCCTTTTATTTTCTCTTCCAGTATGGAAGCCCACTTGTGCATATATAGGTTTTTGACACTAGCAGAAAATTGTCCATTCTCTATGCTTAGTTCTTTTAATTTTTTTTAAAGCTTTCTCTACTAAATTTTGTCAATAAATGTTGTAGTAAACTGTTTTGCTATTCCCATTTATGGCACTTGGCTACCTAAATGAGGCTTAATTTACTTGGGAGAGGAAGTTTTCAACTTTTTCTTGTGATAAAATGAGGTTAATTGCTTAGCTACTCAGAATGATTAGCACACTCGTGTCATGCAAGTAGAAGAAAATAAAACAGAAACAATTAACTAATTATATTTAATTACCAATTTTTTCTCCACTTGCACTTCTTGTATTTCTCTGTTAAAAATGTACAGATTCATAGAATCTCAAAATAAATATCAAATTTCCATTAAGTGACATCTTCTAGTAATGTGCAGAAAAAGAAGTCATTGATAAATCTAATCCCACCAATGTGCAGCAATCTCTTTTAAACCACCCCTGAAATGTAGTTATTCAATTTTATCTAGTAAAGGAAAAATCACTGAGAAGATTAAAGTGATTCTGTATCATTATTATTAATCCTATTAACACTTAATTGATAATGTCCTGTAACTGCGTAAGTCATGATTCTTTGTCTCTGAACTTTGTGCAGAGATCCAGCTGTTCTGTAATGAGTTGATTAGACATCAACTTCTCCTGCTGATCAGTATTCTATTCTTCAAAGAATTCTACTAATTCTTGAAAGAGGTAAGTGATATCATTGAGTCTGGTTCAATATCTGTGCACTACTGAACTATCTGTCAAGAATATCTGGTCTATTATTTCTGACCTTGCAGGTGGATTTAAACAATGAACACTTCTTGGTCTCAGGAGCAAAGGAGGGCATGACTGCTAGGTTTCATTCCCCACTTCCAATTAGTAACATTTTCTCTCTGCTTCAGTTATATAACTAATTGCATTGTTTTTAATTCCATGATGTCACCTACCCTGTTCTGTTCTTTGTTCTAATCTTAGAAAAATGAGTTTTCTTAATATTGGGGTCTTTGGCTTAAATCTAGACTAGCCATTGACTCCTTTACTATTAGGTTCATGCCCTGTAAATAAACTATTTTTTTTGCCTGGAAAAAGGTACCTCACTCTACTTTTATTGAATATCATTTCTGCACCAGCACATCCTAAAGCTGTTCATTCTACAGTTCATTCTACTTTTAGATCGTTCTAATTGTTTGTAAGTTTTTCCTTAAAACAAGTCTAAATTTGTCTCTCCGAGTTCTATCTGGAGCCAAGCAGACTGGGGAAGTTATGATATAATGAAAAAGACTCTGAATTCAGAGAACTTGAGTTCAGACTTGACATTTGAAGCTTGCTGCCTTTGCAAGCTTAGGCAAATCATTTCTTTTCTTTGGGCATCAGTTTCCTCATCTATAAAATGAAGGAATAACTTCTTAATTACTTCTTAAATCCCTTTTGGCTCTAATTATGATTTTAGTCCTAATCTCTCTTCTAATCTACTTCCTAAGTATCTCTCAAGATACTTAACCATTTGAAGAAAACTATCATGTTCTCCCTTAGATTTTCTTTTCAGTTTAAACATTTTTAGCTCTATTAATCATAGTCCATTTGGTGACCCCTTTTCTGACATTCTATAGCCTACCAATTTCCTTTCTAACATTGGAAACCAGAACTGAAAATCATATTCCATATGTGATCTGAGAAGTGAAGTATGGAGATTCCTTAATTCTAGAGGTTATGATTAAGAGAGGCACATAGTCCAAAAATATATTAGTTCTTATTGTTGCAATATTGATGTGTTCACTCATGTTGTATTTGTACTCTTCTAAATCTCCCACATCATTTTTTTATATCAGTTGATGCCTAACAATATCTCTCCCTCTTATAATGAGTTTGAAGTTCATTTTGATGTCCAAGTTTTGCCTTTACTTTTTTGTCTCTACTCATTTTCATATTATTACTGCATTCACCTTCTAGCCTGCCCAGATCTTTTTGGAACCATCATATAAAATATTAGCTCTGCCTCCCATTTTATCTTGTCTCAAAATTTAATAAGTATTCCATACAAATGTGTGATAAAGGTGTTAAATAGCAGAGTCCCTTGCCTATTCTACACTAAATATAAGAAACAATAGATCTGCCTTCACATACCACCATATTATAATCATGTCAAATGACAGGGAACACTTTTTGTTTCTTAATTTTGAACCATGCTATTTATATCTCCTTTATCACAATACATATGTCTTCACTCTTTTCTATATAATAAAAATGATTGATAAGGCAAATGAGAGTCTAGATATGAATGTCTTTCTATGCATCCCAATAGTGGGACAATTGCCTTTTGTCCTATCTCATCAAATGTATGAATATACAAATATACACACTTATCACTGGGGCAGCTAGAGGGCACAGTTGATAGCATGGTGGGTCTAAGCTCTGGAAGATTAATCTCTGTGCATTTAAATCTGGTCTCATACACTTATTACCTATGTGACCATGGGCAAGACACTTAATCCTGTTTGCCTCAGTTTCCTCATCTGTAAAATTCCAGTATCTATGTCAAGAAAACCCCAAATGAGTCACAAAGGATCAGACATGACTGAACCACAACTGTAGGGAGAACTCTGCACCCAATTCTATAAAACACTCAATTCTCTCAAGATTCCTTGAGTTGCCTTGAATCATGGAATGTTAGTGACCCAGGAGTTCTAAGTCAGATTAAGTCAGGTTAAGAGGTATTATTATCATTATTATTATTATGTCTCTAGATTCTATTAAGTTCTGGGAAAACAAAAACAACAAAAGGAAAGATAATTCTTCCTGACAAGGAGCTTATAGTAGAATGGAGGAAGACAACACATAAAAGGAAGGTAAAAAGTATGCTAGGAAGACACATGTGGGGGCATTGCTGAAGTACAACAATGTAGTTCCAATTCTGGAAGACTCAGAAAGAGTGTTTGAACTACAAACACCCTCAGGTACTGGCAAATGGGCAAGAAGATACTGAATTCCTAATGGAATTGTAGTTAAATTCATTCACTACTTTGGCTGACTGGAATGGAAATAGAAACTATCCAGAAGCTTTCATGTACCTTACTAAGTTCAAACATTCAACACTAGTATTCTCACAGGCTTCAATACCTGGCTAGGGGAAAGCTTCTGTGATGAAGGTATAATATATGCATGCTGCAGGGGTTCTGGCTCTAAGCTCTTGTCAGTCGTTCCAGACAGTATTGGTAGGCATATTTAAAATCAGCATGGTGTAAAAAACACTGAACAAGCAAATCCCCAGACAAAAAAAAAACAAAAACAAAAACAAACAAAAAAACAAATCAGAAACTCCAAGATTCCCTGATCTCCATAGAGTCAGTTTATTACTCTACTTGACCTAAAGACTTTTTTTTTCTATTTTGTTGGACTTATTTTAATGATTTCAGAGTATTATGACTTCAAATTTATCAGTTCATCAGGATCACCTTACAAGATTTTGCTTATAGCCTTCTTGAATGACCTACCTTATGATGCTAAATTTAAAATTTCTCTCTATAAATAGGAAATAACAAATATCTATCCTGTCAAGTTAGCAAATTCAATGTATTTAGAAGAATACTGGTTAGGAAGTCTGTTAGCCAATTCCCTTAACCTCTCTAGTTCTTAATTTCTTCATCTGCAAAACAAAGGGTTCAAACTAGATGATGTCTAAGTCTCTTCCAACTCTAGATCTATGCTCCTATAAGTATGTAAAATTACTTTGTAGACAACAAAATGCTATTTCTATATTACAGGAAAACCTTGAGTTTTTCAGCTTATTCTTTAATAGGTGATTTTTGTATAACTAAACTCCTCCTCTTGGCTTTTCTAGAATTTCCAATTTTCAGTGAATCTTCCAGAACCTTCCAATCTAGAAACTTTCAGCCTCCTTCCTAATTGTTGTTGATATCAGAGATGGGAAACTATACAGACACAACTGGTCAGGACTCTGCATCTCCCTATAAAACATCTAATTCTCTCAAGGATTTCCTGAGTTCCCTTGAGTCATGCTTGGCATGTTAGTGACCTAGGAGTTCTAAGTCAGATTAAGTCAGGTTGAGGCATTTTTATTGTTATTATTATTATGTCTCTAGATACTGTTAAATTTGGGGAAAACAAAAACAAACAAAAAAGAAAGATTATTCTTCCTGAGAAGGAGCTTATAGTAGAATGGAGGAAGACAATACCTAAAAGGAAGGTAAAAGTATGCTGGGAAGACACTTGTGTAGGGTCATTGGTGAAGAAAGGACAGGAGTTTAGCCTAGAAAGAGCATAGGTAGCTTAGACATGTCCTCAAAATGGAAATTTTGTGACAAACTGACCAGAGGAAGGGTCCACTGGGACACAAGGAGCCTCCAAGGTAAGAAGGCTGAGGATAGAATGAATTTCCATTAAATTGACAGGAAGTCAGTATGCTGAGTCCTGAGAGCTTCCTCTTGTAAGATCAATGTGAATTTTTTCTCTTTATCTTGATCTGGCTTTAGTTTTCTAGTAACATACATGCTTGTTTAGTTGTATTCCTTTCATTATCTTCCCCTTTTTATTCTGGACTTGTTGGCTGTCCCAGGTTTAAAGTATTCCTTCATTTTGGCAAGAGAGTGGATGCTTCCCTGAAAATGCTTCTACCTCACCTTCAGTTTTCTTCTGGATGTCTTAAGTGTATTGGAAAAAAAAAAAGCTATTGCTTTCAGCATTGACTAATTTATTTCACTTTTTTTATCTTTAAAAACTCATTATAGTGTCTAAAATTGTTGTTATTGTCATCATTATTACACTTCATAAAGATCTCAAACTCAAATTGCCCTTGTAGGTTTTCTACCATTCCTGTATTTGTACAACTAATACCTTTGTTTTTCTTCACAAAAACTCATTCATACAATTACATATTCCTCCAAAGAGTGGAAAGGAAAGATGTTTAATTTGATCCAATATTCCTTGGTTAAGAATTTCTGACTAATGTGTAAGCTCCTGAGGGCAATAGTTGTGTCTAGTTTTACCCATGTATCTATCTTGGCATGTAGTACAATGTTTCTCATACTTAATACATTTGGAATTGAATGGAATTTCTGGACCATATGACCATTATTGCCTCCCTTTATTAGTATCTTAGCCAGTTCTTTGACTCCAAGTAATTGTTTACTTTACCAAAGAGTGTGTGTGTACAAAGGTCAAAGTACTAAAATAAGTGCTGTCAATTATTCCTTGTAGCATCTGCATTGAAACTGCTTCTGAAACTGTAACACCTCAAATTTTCCTTTTGCAAATAACACTAATACTTTTGTTCACTTGTTTCCCCCAGGTAGTCAGTCTACAGGGATATTAAGCACTTAACTATGTACCAGGCAAGTACTAAACTTTGAGAATACAAAGAAGGCAACCCTCCTAGGGTCAATGTCCCCATAAAATAGTCTCTTTCCTCAAGGAACTCACAGTATCATGATCTTCCTTGTGTACTACTGCAGAATCACAAGCTCACTGGAATATCATAGAGGACATACAGAAATGCATGAAGAAGAAGACTTCTGTTACCAAATAATCTTCCACTGTAGAGGTTGGAAGTCATGGAGGTTGATTTCTCCCTACTTCAGTGAAGTACCAGAAGCAATTATATGTATAGTCCTGACATGGTTAATTGGGCAATTTATCCTCTTTCTAAAGCCTGTATCCAAGACATAATTATTACTACTAAGGTTCATCAAAGTCTCCAATCATTTCCATTTAATGATTCACTGGGTCAAAGAGATAAAGTTAGAAGAAACATAGAATGTAATTCCAAAGACTTAAGATTCCTTGTAAGAAATGTAAAAACATGATGGCACAGTTTAATTTTTAATCTTTCAGAGTTGAAGATTATCACTTTGGAAGAGAG
This sequence comes from Sminthopsis crassicaudata, assembly GCF_048593235.1. Taxonomy (NCBI): domain Eukaryota; kingdom Metazoa; phylum Chordata; class Mammalia; order Dasyuromorphia; family Dasyuridae; genus Sminthopsis; species Sminthopsis crassicaudata. The sequence continues at coordinate 327,717,232 of NC_133620.1, forward strand.
AATGTGGGATGTGAATGTTTGTCTCTGTAATAAAGTCAGAATAATGATATATTTTTCTGCATTTCAGAGTTCATTTACAGAATTCTCTAAACTGTGAGAAGTATAGTATGAGACTCTCTGAAGTGGGGGTGGGAAGTAATGGCCAAAATATTTAGATATTTCTGAGTACAATTCCTACATAAATAAATCACTTTTTTTTTGGTAATTGGGAAACATTTAATAAAGTAGGTAAAATATAATAGCACATAGATGATTTTAATAGTGTTTAGGGTAATATAGTAGACTGTTGGCAATATTTTCTCTATCCTTTCCCAACCTTATAACAAATTCAGTACAACCACAGAGGGAATGAATGAGATTATAGGGAGAAAATGGGTAAGGAGTAAGTATAATAAACCATATTTGAAAGAAATGGAAAGGAAATCCATCTGGGACCAGTCCTATTCCTTTCTCTCTCCATCCCTTCCCTTACCTCCCTACTTAAGGCAGAGAGATGCAGTGAATTAGATCTAAAATCCCCCAACCTGGAAGGAGGATAGAAGTTAAAATAATTTGGTTGTCCAGCTATGGAGCAGGGCAGAAGGATAATGTCATTAGAGAAGTGTAGAATCAGAAAGTGAGTGATGGTAGAAGTATCAGTATTTAGAGAAGAAAAAATATACTTAATAAAAACTTAATAAAAAAATTAACACATCTTAAAAAGTAGAAGTCTGATTACAAAGGATTATGAAGTTCTTTTAACCAATATTACAAGATTAACAAAAGTGAAATAATGCTTGATGAAATACAAAATATGTGAAATCTCAAGAAAGCATGAAATTCCAGAGTAGTTCAAAAGAAAAAAAATTTGGAATACATATATATATATTATATACATATAATATATATATATATTATATATATACACATATATATGTATATTTCAAAAGTGATAGCTCTCAATGCACTAATAAAAATCAATTAGCAGATTAGAAAAAAAATAAAACTAAAAAATTCTATGGGGTAGAATTTTTCCAAGAAGTGAAAGAGAGATTTGGAATACCAAACTACTGAAGTGGAGGAAAATCTGGCGGAAGATAAGGATAAGGGAGCAAAGTTAAAAGTTAACATGATTTAAATGTTCAAAGGAGAGGAACAAACAGTTCTTAAAAGAATATTTGCAAACTATTAACAACGATGTGAAAGAATGCTCCAAATCACTAAAATCAAAAGAAATGAAAATCCAAACAACCTTGAAATTTTGCTTCACAGCCAGCAAATTGGCAAAGATGATAAAAGAAGAGAATAGTTGATGTAGGAGGGGTTGTGGAAAGTTGGGCATGCCAATGCATTATTGGTGGAGCTGTAAATTGATCCAACTATTCTCAAAAACAATTTAAAAATATGTGAAGAAAGTGACTAAAACATTCACACCACTTTTTTCCCCCTGCATATAATAGTGCATATTTGTATCTATAGTTGAATTTTTTTCTCGATCTTTTTCATAATTTTAAAGAATGTATGTCTGGCAGCATGTGAGAAGAGGAAAACAATGGGACATGTAGATGATCTAAAATACAAAAAAATTTATAAATAACAAAATTATCAATGAATTAATTTTAAGAAACATTTTGCTGATAAACATGCCTGCCTATTACATAATTTTATTTTGTTTATATTTTTAAATTAAAATGTGAACATTTTCAATGATAGTATGATATAATATTTATTTGTTACATTAATTTACTGTATGTTTATGATTTGTTTCTACTGTCATTAAAATAAAATAAATTTGTAAGTAACCCAGAAATTTTTGTAAGTAGATTGTTTTATGAATAATTTTTAGTCACTAAAAACTTTTTATAAAGTTAGTTAAAAACTGTATGAGGTTTTTGGAACTCCTGATTTAAGACTTCAGAACCTCTGACTCTTGGTGTCAGGAGATTTGTGTATTGCATATGGAAGAAGGGGAGTGAGCCCATCTTGATTGAATTAGCTAGAATTACCTATAAGGTGAAAAGTGTGCTTTGCCTGGTTTTAAAAACTTTTCCATAGGCCTATGATGATGAATAAAGACATAGTTGCGTTTCTGTTTTTGTTTTTCTATCATTTAACTCCTTGTCCAAGATTTTGTTAGTGTTGTAAAAAAGTATGTTCCCTATTTAATTCCACCCCCATTGAATCCTTAATGCTCAATTATGACTTTTCTGGTAATTAGGATGAATGGTAATTAGATGAATTTGTATACTAGGATGAGGGAATAAGAACAGAAAATGGTAAAGGAGACAACTACAACTCTTAATTCCATATTCCTGTTTGCTTCCCCAAAACCTGGGGAAGGGAACACCAGATCATTTGGTCTGCTCCCATTAACTTTTAAAGTCTTCTAAAACCTGAAAGCTCCTAAGCATGTATCTTGGAGGCTAGATAATTAAGATAATCATTAAATACCATTCAATAAACATTGCTTATCTTATGCAAAGTACTGTCTGGTCCCAGTCATGATAAAGATTACAAATGACAATATTTTTTCCTTTTAGAAGCTGGTAAGAAGGGATATTTAAGGAGAAGGATAAGTAAATACATAAATAAACTAATAGTCTTGGACAGTGGAGTAAAACTCACTGAAATAAGGGTCATTAAACTATACATAATGAACCCTGCACTTTGACTTAGAAGACCATATATTATTTTTTTATTTATTTTGTTAAGTATTTTTGTATTACAATTTAGGGCAATTAGGTGGGCCTGGAGTTAGGAAGACTCATCTTTCTGAATTCAGATCTCTTGTTGATATTTACCAGCTTTGTGATCCTGATCAAGTCATTTACCCCTGTTTATCTCAATTTCCTCTTCTGTAAAAAGATCTGAAAAAGGAAATGGCAAATCACTCCAGTATCTCTGCTAAGAAACCCCCCAAATGGAGTCAAGCTAAATTAGAGACAACTGAACAGCATTAGTTTGAAACATACTTGGGAGTGTTGTGAAATGGGTTTGACACCTCTGCTTTAGGCTACTTTGAAGAGAAAGAGAACATTTTCTGCATGGTGAATCAGAGGAGGTATCAGAGCAGAAGTGATTTAACTGAACTTCTAAAGCAAGAGAAGGGATTGCTTCCTATAAAAGGGTGATAGCTTTTGTAAATTCAACGTAAGAGAAGATGATTTATTGAATTGGAGAAAGCAATTCAGTTAAACTGAATGCTGCAATAATAATAATGATAGCTAACATTTGTATATCTGACAAATATTATGCTACGTATTTTACAGTTATTTGATCCTCAAATCAATAATAGGAAATAAGTACTTTAATTATTGTCATTTTATGGCATGAGGAAATGACATGAGGAAAAGAAGGAACCCAGCTAGTTATCTGAGGTTGGATTTGAACTCAAGTTTTCCTTACTTCAGGCTTGGTAATCTATGCCCTGTACCAATGAGATATCTCAATAAATTAGAGATATTTAAATTCCATTCTAAAGTGGTTGGATTTTATTCTATATATGTAAAAATGACTGAGGTGTGCAAATAATTGGCAAAAAGTTTCCTAGGATTCCATACATGAGATTGAGTATCTGAAATGTAGGTGACTAGAGGAATAGACTAAGATGTGTGTGAGATTTCTGAGTTGAAGGCCTGGACAGCTCAGTTGTGCTTTCTAGGTCCTCATGGATCAAGGAATAAAAACGTGTAGATTGCAGAAAAGTGTCAATATTGGCGAGTCTGGGAAGAATTTGAATCCAGCCATGTCAAGAGACTTTTTCCTGTCTTCCCCCAACATCAGAGCAATCTCAGGGAAAAAAATTGGTTTTCTTAAAACCCAGGGATTAGGGTGTAATAGAGGAGTTTATATTGTAATCCATCAGGAATGTGTGGGATTGTTTGTTTAGTCCTTTGTTAATTGTTTTAATCCCATTTAAGTGAATACATCTTCTGCATTTGATCTTGTAATAAAACTGAAACTAAATTCAGACAATTTTTGAGATTCCCATCTGATCTAGGATGAGGAATTGAACCAACTGAGCTATACTTATCTTTCAAAATACCACACATTGAACTCAGTAATTAATGTGCAGAATCCAGTGACCCATGGACTAGAAAAGTGACAGGGAAATACTACAGATTTTTAAGAGGAGAGAGAGAGACTTTCTCTAAATCATGATATAAGATATCTCCAAAATCATATTGTAGGTTTAAACTGTTAAATCTTAATTAAAGTGGACAGTAAGACTGTTGGAGCACTTTATACTGCCTTCCTTTTTTTTTTTTTTTTTTAATTTCACCTCTAAAGCTACAGCCCAAATGCCCACCAAAAGCAGACAAAAAGAATGTAGTTGAGTGTTTTATGTCTAATTTCCTATGCATGTTTATTCCTGAAGGAATTAACACAATTGATTTCATTCTAGTATTTATGTCATTTAAAACCCAACCTCTAAGTACCTCACCTGACAAAACTGTTCACTTCCTAACACTGTTGTCAGTCATACTATTCTATTAAAGTGAAATGTCTGAAAATATTCTCAACTTTTCCAGTATCATTTATCTCAAAGTAGAAAATATAAGGAAGATGATGACAAGGGAATAAGCATTTATACAGCAGCTATTATGTGCAAGGCATTCTAATAAGAATCTTATAAATATTATCTCATAAGGACCTCAAAATAAACTTAGTAAGGTAGGTGCTATTATCTTTACTTTGCAATTGAAAAAACTGAGGAAGACAGAGTCTAAAGTAATGTAGCTAGTAAACGCCTGAGGCTGAATTTGAACTCAGGTCTTTCTGATTTTAGGTGCACTATTGTTTCATACTCTCTAGCTGCCAGGGTCATTTTGGACTGGCTTTTTGCTAAAAAAATGCAGAACAGAACGTTGGGGAAAAGTAACCATGGCATCTTCAAGTTTGTAATGATAAAGCAAGGAAACATTTCTAAAGTCAAACACATAGTTTTTAGGAAATCAAAAATTCTAGGAGAGGATAAGGTGGGTTCCATAAGCTGGAGACTCTTTTTAAGAAAAAGTTCAAATAAAGGAGAAAAACTTTGAAAAAAATAAGTTCTCCTATAAAACTAAAAGGAAGGAAAAATGGAGAAGAATAGGAATCGGGAGGGTTAGTCAAGAATAAATTGATGCTTCTGAAAAATGATGACAAAAATATGTTCTATTAAATTAAATTAAATGAAAAAATTTAATCCACATAGGAAAGAAAAAAAGAATGGAAGCTAGATGAGAAAACGAAGATTAAAAAAAAACTTTCAGCAGGTAAACACAAATGATACTTCATAAGGAAATGGGTGATAACTTATATGTATATAATTGGGCCTTAGATACTCAGTGGATGGAACTGTTTGTTGATTCCATACCTGTATGAAGAATAATTGTTAAGAGTTTGAGAGAAAAGAGTTATTTTTCTGACTTCTAATTGAAAGGACAATACAGGTTTACAAGTTCTTTTTGAGTGGGAGGCTCCCAGAGGGAGAGAAGGTCTATGAAAATGAACCAAATAGTAAACACCTCAAACACAACCTTATTTCCAGTTTACTGTGCTAGTGATTTCAGGAAAATTCTCTTTGGTAAGATCTGGGAATATCTTAGTTAAGTTGAATTATATTGTCTCACAATGGGGGAGTTCATTTTCTCTCTGCATTACCAGATACATTTTAATCAGTAGAACTTCTTTAATTTTTGTTTTCTATCTGCTTAGATAAATGAATTTATTAACTATTAAACATTTGTAATAGGCTTTATGCAGTTAGCATTTGGTGAGAAGAGAATCAAACCTTTAGATATAGCTTTGGGCCCTCCTACCTAATTAAAAGATAGTGACCCAGAAAAACAGCTTGAAACTAGAAATTATTTCCCCATAAACTAGTAATATTTATGGGGCTAGTTAGATACAATTTCTGTCACTGAGAAGATCAATTACCCCAAATTTACCACTCTCCTAGTAAAAGTCTGGAAGGTTAAGATTTCAGTAATATCTATCCCTCTCTGCAAGTCAAATCTGGACAAAATCATGTGGACATACACTGAGCCTCCATGAGTATCATGTACACACACATACACATATTTCTTACATATAAAGTAACACATGCAGAGTTGAAGATCAAATTGTTCAGTTCACAAGACCACAAGGCAGTATAGTAGCAGAGGTGATTGGCTTAGATATCCCTTGAATCACTTCCAGCCCTAAGATTCTGATTCTTTTCTTACTCTCAAGAAGTAGTGTGACTTATTCTGTTATCTGGACCTTATCAAATCTCATCTTTTTAACTTAAATGCTATTTATATATCATTTTTTTTCTGACCTCTGCTGGTGAGTACCAATTAGATTAACTATGATCAGCTCAATTTGCAAGCATTTATAATTCCAGACTCTATCTGGAAAAGGACAATGGAAACTTCTCACAATGCTTTCAATTGCTTTATTTCTTTTCAATTTCTTTTTTCTTTTTCCATCAGCTTCCCCCTCTTCTCCTCTGCATTCCCCTGGGGGCCGCAAGGGAAACTAAGCTCCCTTTTCATTAGCCATTTTTGGTCACCAAATTAAAATGTCAGTCCCTTCCAAGAGCCCTCCTGGAAGTTCAGTGGGTCAATAAACCTACGTTTGGCTGTATGCAGGTGTTGTAGTCTTGTTGAGAGAGAAGATGGGGGGAAGGGAACTAGGAGAAACTGCAGTCACGCGAGCTGCATGTGGTTTAACAACCAAGTGCCAACATCTCTCACTCTCACTGTCCCAGCATTGCTCTGAAGGCGACCTGATCTGTCTTTAATCTACTCTGACCACAGGACAAATGGTTTAAATAAAACTCTGCATGAGTGAGTCACTACTCTTCTGGCTTTTATATGACATACCGAGGAGTGATAGTTTACTTTGCCTGAGTAACAAAATTAATATAAGAGAAACATTTTTGTTATGTGGTAACTAAAAAAAGGGAGAAAAGGAAAAAAAAAGACATATGGAATTGAGCAGTGAAATTTGGATGGAAAGGTTCCACTTGACACAAGGAAAATAATGAAAAAAAGTAGTAAATTTGCCATTAGCAAAAAAAGAAAAAGTTAACCAAAACAGATAATAACAAACAACAACTACAACAACAACATAGTTTTCACTAAACAGATGCAGTATAGTGGCTCTACTATTTTGGATTATGTATGAATCCCATCTTGAAGAAGTTCAGAGTATATGTTTTACATAAAACCTTTAAACTTCTAAAAAACTAAATCTCTGGGGTGTTTTATTGCTTGGTAGGTTATAAATTGCCCCAGAAGAGGTTTATTGTCTAGATTCATTTTTTAGAATTTTGGATAATCTAGAGTCACTTTATCCCACTGATATTGAGAAGCACTAAGAAGAAAATAATAAAAGAAATGGAGAAGGGATCTGTTCCACATCTGGTTTCCAAAGGATGGGCTAGACAGATGAGCTTGTGTCTTTTCCTGCTATTAGGTCTAGTTCAGAGGGCCTAAATTTCCCTAATTTTGTTATATAGGGAAATGCTTGGATAAGATGATAACTTGCCAAGAGTAGACTTAAATCAGTTTGCATAGCCTGAATCTTTTGAAAAGGATTTCAGCTCATAGTGACCATGAAAAGGAAGAATTTGTCAAATGCAAAACTCCCTGCCACTTTTCCAATGAATGATGAGCAGGAGAAAAATATTTAGAGCTAAATCCTCAAGATAGGACAGCTGAGCTCCTAGTAAATTAGTCATGTTATGAATTACCCATGGAGAATTTTAATACACAACATTGAGTCCTGTTTATACCTCTTCCAGCTTAATGGTGCTTAATGGAGAATACTAGGTCACAAATTAGCTTGCAGGAAAGAGGAGTGGCCTTAGGGCAGGAATATGGACACTTCTTAGCAGTAGTAACTTTTATTATTAGATTTACTGAATGGGGGAGAAATATCAAGAACAACAAATTTTACTGTACTTGTGAAGGAAAGGAGGAGAGCAGAGGAGAAATTGGAATGGGATGAAAATATCCCAATGTAGGTATCTATTTAAGGCCCTAAAGGAAAGGTGACAGTGAACTCTACTGACCTAGTTTCATACTCCAAAAAAGGTTCTCCAGGGTAGGAATTATGGTGGTTTCAATAACTCAACTCCAACATTTTCCCTTCTCTCCCCAGCCATTTCCTGCTCATAAGAAGTAGTAGACACTTTACTCTTCATAGCTATATGAAGAAATGGAGAACTTCTGGAAGAAATGGGGTGGGTGATGGATTGGTAGTTATGAAAATGTGTTTTATAAGGGACTACTTTGTCATTATTCTTGACTATTGTTGTTTATCCTTTATTTTTGAAGACTCCCAAGAACATTACAGGGCTATATCTTGTCTTGTATGTGAATTGGATTTAAGTGAAGCAGAGCTGCACATAGTTGTCATTTTCTCTTCCTGAGTCATCAATAACCAATGGCAGGGCAAAAGTCAAGATGACTAGAGATAGTCTGGGAGACAGTGGATGATCTTAGTGTCTTTGACCAAGCTGCTTTTGTGGATGTTGGAACAAATTGTTCTTAGCTGCCCATTTCTTTTTTTTTTTTTTTTTTTTTAAATTTTTTTTAAATTTTTTTTTATTATATATATATATATATATATATATATATTATAATATTATCCCTTGTATTCATTTTTCCAAATTACCCCCCCTCCCTCTATTCCCTCCCCCCGACGACAGGCAATACCATACATTTTACATGTGTTACAATATAATCTAGGTACAATACATGTATGCGAATATCATTTTCTTGTTGCACAATAAACATTAGAATCCGAAGGTACATGCAACCTGGGCAGACAGATATTAGTGCTAACAATTTACATTCACTTCCCAGTGTTTCTTCTCTGGGTGTAGCTACCTCTGTCCATCATTGATCAACTGGAAGCGAGTTGGATCTTCTTTATGTTGAAGATTTCCACTTCCATCAGAATACATCCTCATACAGCATTGAAGTGTACAGTGATCTTCTGGTTCTGCTCATTTCACTCAGCATCAGTTGATTTAAGTCTCTCCAGGCCTCTCTATATTCCTCCTGCTGGTCATTTCTTACCGAGCAATAATATTCCATAACCTTCATATACCACAATTTATCCAACCATTCTCCAACTGATGGACATCCATTCATCTTCCAGTTTCTATTAGCTGCCCATTTCAATGAGAAAAGTCTTTCCATGTTTGAGCTAGACATCCCTCTAACTCACTGGTAGTTTTGGGGCCTACCTTCATATTGATATAGCTTGTTTTTTGATATGGTATACCAAGACATGGCCTCTGCGTATGCTACAGCTTCTTGGATCCAAAGTTAAGAGTTTGGTGAAGGTGGAAGAGGAATTCAGCAGAGATGTTAGTTCTCACAACAAATTGGCAAATATGACAGAAGAGACTAGCTGAAATAGGAAGGATTGTGGAAAGTTGGGCATGCTAAAGAATGAATATATACATACATAGTTCCTAGATATCTACAGGTATATACATAGTGGTCCAGATATTTACATACATACATACATACATATATAGATATATATGTATAGACACACACACACATACACACACACACTCACATATATATATATATATATATATATATATATATAAATGTATTTTTATGTGCACATATTCATATGTAAATGTATCCTTAGCTTAATTCCCTCTTCTCTATTCCTGAGGAAGACTACATCCTCCCTCAGGACTTCAGAGGATAACAGGGAAGAACTAAATATGCTTAGACCATGGTACAAATATATATATATATATATAAAGAAAGAAAGAAAGATGGTCTCCGCACATTAGATGCTTACATTCTAATGGGTGAAGATAACATCTTTCTGGAAGTTGAAAAACTGGCCAGGGGACTCTTCTCCAAAGGAGGCTCTGAGAAGAACCATCTAATCAGAGAGACAGAGAGACAGAGAGACAGAGAGAGGGAAAGAGGGAAGTTGCAAGGGCTAAAGGGTACTTCTAATGTGAGAATTCTAGGCCTGGAGTGAGGCTTCAGTGAGCCAAGTAGGGTTAATTAAATCCCCCATTAGTTTTTATATTTGCCTAATCACCAAGTCTCTCATATAATACTTTGATTCATGGAAGCACCCCCAAAGTTCCATTTGACCTTAGTTGTAATGGCTTTAATTTAAGCAAACATAATTGCTTTTAAGTAGATGGGATAATCAATAGAACCCCATCTTTATATATATAAGCACACACACATACATACTTGTGTTTGTGTATATACACATGTTATATAAACTTATATAATAAATACAAATATCTATGTATCTTAAGCCTATGAAATATTAGTGATGGTTTCAAGATGGCTTGTGATTAATAAGCATGCCCAGTGATCATGGTTTTTCAAATAGTCTGAAATTTGAATACAAAGTCTTTTAATTTCCTAAAAAAGTCAGTCTCCAAGGTGCTAAATTACTTTGTGGGGAACAAACTGCCCCAGAGGAAAAGGTTTATTTTCTAGATTCATTTAATTGAAATACTTTAAAAATTTTTGGAGAATGTAGAAAAAGTCGCATTATTCCACTGGTGTTAAGGAGCTTGAAGAAAGGAATAAAAAATATTAAAACTTTGTGGTATTTTGGAAACAATTTGATAACAGATTGAGCAAACTACTCATTGTGCTTAGTCAGATTTGGAATTTGATTTAATCACTGTATAAACACTGGAACACAAAAATTATTGTGTACATAATCATGATGTTTTTTAAATCACTTTCAGTACAAACCTTAATACTTCAAATATGTTATCAGAAAGGAAATATATATTTTCAAAAACATTGGATAATTATTTATTGCTTGAAGAATAATAAAAGAGATTTTATCATAAATTCTTTGGTCCATTATCATGATCCCTCCAGGAAGGGTTATTAACACACACATGAAATTTGGTTGTGAATGTTCTGATTTGGTTTCTGGTTCTGTCTTCATCTAATTCTCTGGGGCCTATGCATAAAATCTTAACTGCAGTTTCATAAAATGGCTTTTCTAAAAGAATATTTAATATAAGTAAAAAAGTGACAAAATAAACTAATACCCAGATCTGTGAACAGTTCTCTTACCTATCCTAAATATTTCAAACTTATTACATAAACCTAAGGAAATACATTGACAGAGAAAAGCCAAAATTCAAAATCTTTCTCTGCAACTGAAATATGATGTGGAAATAGACACCATCTGTCACACAGAAAGTCATTTGAACACTGAATGAAGAAAAAATCAAAGCTAAAAGATAACTTTTAGAAGATCTTCTGGACATGGTCATCTTGCTTTATTATGGGTAGAGTGAGTGAAAAGAGAAGAATGAAAAGTTTGGAAAGAAAGAATTGTTCACAGATCTGGATATTAGTTTATTTTGTCACTGGTTCCTACCTCAGTCAGTTGCTTTATCCTTACTGAATATTCTTTCTATACCTCAGATATTCTTCATAAGTTAAAATCTGGCCTCAGATATTTACTAGCTGTGTGACCATGTGGAGGTCACTTAACCCTGTTTGTCTCAGTTTCCTTATCTGTAAAAGGAAATAATAAACTATTCCAATATGTTTGCAAGAAAATCCCAAATGAGGTCACCAATCCCAAACAGGGTCCCAAAGAATTGGACAACAGCAATAACAAACAATTATGTTAAGTAAACTTCATTTTTTTTTTTTTTGTTAAATGCTGGATAGTTTTCTGGTATCTTGATTCATTCTAGTTCAAAGCTTGAACCAACAGTTCTATGTGAATTAGGCCTGGCCCAAATCAGAGTCTCTAGCTAGTACTAATAAGATTAACTCAAGACAGGTTATCTCTGCTTTAGACATGTCCTCTCTCCTTAACTTTTCTGGAAAGTTCATGTTCCCATCCTAGTGCAAGGCATGGGGACCAACTGAATAAAGCAATCATACCCTTATCAGTGTTACAATACCATTCTCTGATGTCCCAAGTGAGAATACTTCTCTATTGAATCAATCATAAATTTTGGAAAAAGTGCAGAGAAGCCAGTAGATGAATTATACTGATTTTTGCATAGGAAATGTGTTCAGATTGGTTGAGAAAACTTTGTCATTCTTTGTGAATTGGTTGCAAAATTGAAAATTAGTTTGGAATTCCAAGTTTTGAGTGTTTTGAAATTTAAGAAGTTTTCTATTCAGCCCTTGATAAGGAATTGCTTAAAAGAGAAGAGATGAGAACCAATCTCAGCACTGACCTTGATCTCAGTCTCATTCTTTTCCCAGCTTTGGCTAGCAGTAATCTCATGAACTTCAGAGGATCTTAGGATTTATCCATTTTCATCGATAAAACTGCAACAAATGATGTGGGTATTTGCATCGAAACCAAGGACAAAATAGACATGTTGAAAAAAGTTTTAAGTTTTCAAACCCAACATCCAATTTGTATCAAAAATATTATAAAAGAAGGAAAAGAACTCACATGTGCAAAAATGTTTGTAGCAGCTCTTTTTGTGGTGGTAAGGAATAGGAAATTGAGTGGATGCCCATCAATTGTGGGATGACTGAATAAGTTGTGTTATTTGAATGCAATAGTACTATTGTCCTAAGAAATGATGAGTAGGCTGATTTCAGAAAAGCTTGGAAAGACTACCATGAACTGATGCTGATTGAAGTGAGCAGAACCATGAGAACGTTATACACAGTACAGCAAGACTGTGTGATAATCAGCTATGACAGACTCAATAGACTTGGGATGGAAAATGCCATCCACATCTGGGGAAAGAACTATGGAAACTGAATGTGTTCATATTATTTTCACTTCCCCCTTCTCCTGCTTTTTCCCTTTTGTTTTGATTTTTCTTTCACAACATGACTAACATGGAACTATATTTAAAATGATTGTACACATATAATATCGATCATATTGCTTGCTATTTTGGAGAAGGGAGAGGGAAGAAGGAAGAAAGAGAGTGAGAAAAAATGGGAGCTCAAAATCTTACAAAAACGAATGTTGAAAACTATCTTTATATGTAATTGGAAAAAATAAAATATTATTAAGTGAAAAAATAATTAAACAATTAAAAAAAAGACTCAAGATACAGTAAAGAAACCACATTGTTCCTAGACAGAACTTTGTAAGTACCCTATAAAGGGGGCAAAAGCAACAAGGACTTAGAAGTTACTCTCTTCCTACTAAGATCAACCTATTATCCTCTGGACTATGAATATATGTAGTTTGTATGTGTCAGACTTTTGCTGAGGATCTTTTAAACTAAATGTTCTTGTTATAACAGTTTAGTAAATGGCCCTAACTAAAACCTAATTAAATATGGCTCTGGCTGACTAATATACACTGCTAATAATAAAGGGAACCACATTGGTTGGGTTCTGAACAATATAACATTAGGAAGACACTAAATCCCACAGGGGTATTACCAGAACACTTGGGGAAAACAGTAACTGCTTTCTGGGGACCCCATCTGCTAATGCAATTGGCGCTGGGAGAGCAAGTCCAGAACCTCCATATGCTTCACTTGCATTCCCCATTTATTTCTAAGTCTCTTGGTATATTGTAAAAACAATTAGATTGCCCAAGAGGAAACCTACCCTCTCCTTGTTAAATTCTTTGAGCTTACCTTCCTGAAAAACCACTCTGAAATTAAGGCAACGAAAAATTCATATATACTGAGCACATTGAGAGGAAAGAGTAATAAAACCCTGGCAAAATCTGGATGTGCCAAGTGTTAGGGAGGTCTCTTAAATACTGTCCTCTCTTAACTACTGTGTCCTGAAAACCATTGAATTTGAGGTTCTAGTGATGTCCCCAGTGGATTTCACCAAGTCTGCTGGCTCTCCAGTCTTGGATATTTCACTTCAGTCCTTGGATCTTCCCTTATGTGGATTAAAACATGCCATATTAAAAATATATTGCTTTATACATTTTTTTAATGAAAACTTGCTATGACCCAAAACTGTTGAAAAAAGACTAGGACATAAACTTACTTTTTAATCAAATCAATAGCTAACATTTAAATTACTATTTATAAAAAGAGTTTTCAGTTATTTCCTTTAAAAACACATACCAGCATAGGCAGGAGAGGGATGGAACTGAATCTTAAAAGAGGAATATTGCTTTAAACAAGTTGAGTCAACAGGTATTTATACTTATATACCAAGCATTGGGTTAAGCAGTGGAGCTGCATTTGAATGATACAGTTGAAGCATACACACTATGCTTTGGATTCCTTTGCTCATGCTATATTATTTACTTATTTTTGAGCATGCATTTCTTCCGTGATATCCTATGTATTGGCCTTCATAATTTTTCATAGTGTGTGGCAATCTGTTCATACCTACCATTTGCAATTCCATTGCCCTTTGGGTGAGCCTCAACTTCAATTTTTTATAGATTACAGTGGTCCAAGACTCAGAGATCTAACTCCATATGAAGAATATATAAAATATGGTCTTTTTATGGTTATTGTTTTAAGGGGGAGTTTAGGTCATTAAGCAAATCACAATTCCCTAAATTTTAATCTGATCTCATGTTTAATTTTGAAACTCTCAAAGTAATTTTGATGTTATTACAATACAAAAAAAATTCATAGCTTTTGCTTTGTTTTTTTGGCACCCATGAGCATGGGATAGATGTCCCTAAGTGTGCTATCAACTTTTGAAGTGAGTACCTTGTTGAAGAAAGTTTTTTTCCCCTTATTCTCAAGGATACAAAGATGATCAAATTCTGCTTGGTCAGCTAGGTGGCATAAGGGATAGAATGCTGGGTCTGGAATCATTTTTGTGAGTTTAAATCTGGCTTCAGACACTACCTGTGTAAGTCACTTAATCCTGTTTCTTTATCTGTAAAATGAACTGGAGAAGTAAATGGCAAACTACTTTAGTATCTTTGCCCAAAAAACCCCAAGTGAGATTAGGAAGATTTGGGCATGACTGCAATGACTCAAAAACAAACAAACAACAAAAAGCTATGTTTACTGCATAAAAGGAGATAATAATGCTTTTATATTAAGCATGTGTGGTGGTTTTGGTATCCCATTTTTAAACATACTAACTCCTGAATGTTAGTTTCTGGCCCTGCAGGTGATATTTCATATTTCAACCTGAATTTTCTTTTAGAGACTTTCTACTCCCTCCCTCATGGCAAATATTAAGAAGACTTCATGGCATTTGCCTTTTTGGATTTTGACACCATACTTTAGCTGCTTTCTTATCCTGTGACTGCCTTCAAAGCTGGGATCTTCTGGCATACAAATTTCCCTTCTTTCATTGATGAGTTCCTACCAGGGCCTCCATTTTGGGGAGTTTGCAGGCCAGTCATCATTCTTTCTTTCCCATTTCTACTTCTGAATCCCTATATTTTGACACTATGTTTCAACATGGGTCCAAGGTTCCATTTCAGTATTTTATTTCCATTTTGGAATTTATGTAATTCTAAAAATGATTATTCTTAGCATGAAACTATATGTTTCAGAATTCAAAATTTCCTCAAAGACCCACTGGTTGTAAAAAATTCCCAAAACTTTTTTGGACATGTTGAATAATCTGATAAAAAAGCTTGGATCTTACAGGCTCACCTAGACTTCTAACAATTGTTTTGGTTGGGTTAAAAAACTAATTTCATCAATAAAAAAGTTAATTTCTACTTTTCAACCTTGTGTTCCAATGTATGTTTTATTTTCTCCATGATAAGCATTTTTCTTCATTGCAGTGGTTTGTAGCTTTAAAAAAAATACTGTTTCTTGTCTTTCAGATTCAAGAATCCTATATCACACTATAGAGAAATTAATTTTGAACTCTCCAATTGCCAGGTGCCTCTGAAGGTCTTTACTTTTTTTCTTATTGTTTATTAGACTTATCTTGGTGTTGCTATTTATTTTTGTTTTCATGTTCATGTACATTTTTGCAAGACTAATAGTATTTCATTGTTGACTGGAATGATGCTTAAAGTCTCTGACTGGTTTCACAACAGCAGCTGATACTATATCTTAAACAGTAAGTGAAATAAGGACTTTAAAGACTACTGCTTTTGCATATTTCTTGAAATGGAATCCCTTGTTGAAAATGACAAAATTTAAAACACTATTAAAGAAAGCAATATAATATGTGAAAGGCAGAAAATTGAGCACTCAACTATGAGCAAAGAAAAACTATGGAAACCAACTTAATCCGATTTCATCTAGTCAAAGCCAGATTATCTTGAGCTGAGTATAAATAGAAGCACATACACATAACTGCTGTCACAAAGTGAAATTATTTACAAAAAGTTGCTTTCCCCAAGTATTACTTGCACAAATGACAGAGAGAAATTAAATGTTTTGCACACAGTAAGAAAGCAAGCTAATAACATCCTTGGCAGGAATTAGAGATTATCTCCTGATTACTAGGCCCTGAGCTACTTTTGTTAAATTACCTATTTTCCTCTAAGAGGAAACTAAGCTGAAAATATATTACTTGACAAGAATGAGAACAATTATCTATTGCCCCTTCCACACTTTGAGCCTAGAATGCTCATTGCCTTCAGTCAGCATGATCTTCTCCACATTTCATGTTATATTCTTTCATTGATGTAGCATTTCCATGAGGTCAAAATAACTATTGCTTTATTGGAAAAGTAAAATGAATTGTCTAGTTCATGTAGACATAACAACCAGTTAAATTAATTATTTTCTTCCTCATTTTAACTGATGTTTACAGGTCATAGAGACTCAACTTGATTTTTTTTCCCATAGCACATTTGCCCAAGCTGAATTTTCTTCCAGAGACTTTCCACTCCCTCCTTTATTTTTCCTTGCTACAGTATTTTATAGACTGTCTGCTTCTGAACATCTGCAATAATTCTACCTTTAAGAACTCCTCTAAAGTATCAAGTTCTGCTTTTTGACTTACCATCCAGATAATTTCTTTGAGAGGCAAATCAGAAAGCATAATGATCTGAGAGTGAGGAGACCTTATGTTATTGTCCTCAGTTAACACAAAGTTACCCAACATTACCTTAAGCAAGTTAGCTTACTGTGTATAGAAGATTGTGCTAAATGCTTACATATAATACTTGCCTACTTACAATCTATCTGGGGAATAAGTTACCAACCCAGAAAATTATCAGACATATTACATGAAGGATTTTAGTGGTGTTCTGGAGTCTGACTTAATGAGAGTCAATTGTTAAATCTTCAATGTGCAAACTATGGCTTGATAGACTGCTTTGATGATTTGTCTAAACTTAACAAAATGATAGATAAAATATTAACAATGAAGGTTAAAATTAAAAGTGTTTCTTGTGTTTGAGGGGAACTAGTTGTTAAAAAAAATTTACCAATGCATTCTTGTCTACATTACTAAGTTATATAGCTAAGTGATATGTGATATCTAAGGGGAAGAATTGTTAGAGGGGAAAAACTAAAATATGATAGATAAATAGATATAGTATTATGAATTAATTGTTGAGAATACAAAGCAAAAATAAAGACTGTCTACCCTCAAGGAGTCTAATTGGAGAAGACTATATATATATATATATATATATATATATATATATATATATATATATATATATATATATATATATATAATAAAGATCCAAAACGGGAGAGTGATAAGTAACAGGGATGTTAGGTGCAGAAAAATAGTCTAGGGTATTGCTAGCTTGTTGAATTTTGAAAAAATCATAATGTCTGATACTCTTCAAATGAAAGTTCAGCAAAGAACTCACTAATGGGAGGAAGAGGGTATAGCGTGGAAGCATTGCCAATATGAAGAGAAGGCCATTACAGTTGAGACATAGAGGTGGTCTGAGACATGTTAGACTCTTTTAGGTTTAAAGAGAGCTTCTAGGAGGAAAAGCATTTGTTTTGAACTTTAAAAGATGATGATAAAATTTGACAAGAGGATCAGAGATAAAGGATGTTCCAGTAACACAGAGCAGTCTAGTTCAAAAATGTTTGAAAATCAAGTATAATTTGGGTCAGAATTCAGACCAGAATGGATGAAGCATAGATTTATGGAGAAAAATAATATGAGATAAGATTGTGAAAATAGACAATAGTATCAGATTTTTGCAGAATATTAAATGCAAACCTAGGGAATCTGAACCTTATACAATAAGCGGAGGATTACTGAAGAATTTTGAGCAGAGGCATAAAGTTCTTGATTAAGGAAAAAGCACCCCTAACAAAGGCCAGCCAAAACATATTTGTATGGATTCTGGTGGATATAATCAAGAGATCTTTAAAATGAAAAGGAAGAAGGATGGAGAAATTGGCTGCATGTACTTGCCAATTCTGACACCATAGACAGTAGCGAGTGAAGCATAAATAGAAAAGAAGAGAGAAATAGGAATTTATGAGAGGCAATAGTTAAAATAGTTAGCAATAAAACCATGAGTTCAGAAGTTTATGCACAAAGAATTGGTAGATAACAGAGAAAAATATAAATCTTAATGTAAAACAATGTACCTGGATGGTTTTTAGGTTTATCAAATTCAGTATATTCCAAATAGAATTCAGTATCTTCTATATAGTTACCTGACCAAAATTGATCCTACTCAAAATGTCCCTACTTCTGAAAAGACACTACCATAGTGCACCTTGCATAACCTTGGATTCATCTTTAATTTTGATATTGGTTTTATTTAATTGAATATTTATCCCAAAGAACCACAATATAAAAAAGTGTAGCAAAATAACATTATATATTAAGGAGACATAGTCATGTGAGGAAATTCAGGAAACTAATAGAGGAAACATAATGGAAAGTATTTGGATTAAGATCATAGAGAGAGGAAAAACAAAAGTGATAGTACAAATGGACTGTAATACATGGCTAGTAGGAGAAATTATAGGAGGAGCTCAGAGAATAGATCACAAAACTGGCACAGAGATGTAAAATTATCTTGAGGAACATCCACTATATGGACATCTGTCAGGGGACTCATTTCACAAAAAAAGGAAGCAGCTGAGAATTCTGGCCTTTCCGTTGATGAACACTTCAACCTTGAAATGGTAGAAAATGTGAGAAGAAAAGCTATTATTTCATATTTAACTGTGGCAAATAAAGAGGAAAATTATGTGGAAGCTGAAGCCTTTTTTTAAAGATGGCAACCTTGGTTGCCATTTATTTCAGTTTTTGTAGTAAGGAAATAATGAAAAGTTGAGCATCAGCTGCTTTGCATGTTGGATTTTAGGAGGGATTTCAAATGATTCAGAAAAAGGATAGAAAGACTATAATGGTCTTTGTTTTAATAGGGAGAAGTTGACCCAGTAGAGGTGGATAAAGTTCAAGAATAAGACATACTCTGAAGAGACCAAGAGAAATAGTTTTCATGAGGAAAAGGTTGTTAAAGGAATCAACAATGTGGCTGTCCAGTGAACTCACTGATGAATTTATATTAAAAAAACAGATGATAATAAAATAGAAGCTGTGGCATGGATGATGAATCTAAAATCATGGCTTGGTACTTTAAAAATAGAGTTATAGATACTAAAGCCTTACAGTGATCTGAGTGAGAAGAAAATTTTTAAGTATGCAAAAAGTTTTTTTAAATTTTATCTTTTTCCCATTTATTTGCTATTTATTCATTCACCTATTTAATCTCTTTAAGTATTTATTATTTGCTTATTTGATCACATTGGGGACAAGAGGACCACTATTGGCCTAATGTGGTATAATAACAGATTAGGGTGAGAAGATTGAAATATTCAACTATTATTTTCCTTTTTTTTTTTAATCTTTCAAGGAGTATCTTAGTTCTTGGAAAGATAGAACCAAAATGGTTAGTAGAATATTGAAAATGATATCAGGAAATGGCGAAAGCATATGTGACAACTATTAATGAATGCCATCCATCAAAGCCAAATGAATTACATCCTAGAGCAGAACTTCTTAAATTTTTTCCATTCACGACACCATTTTGTTTGAGAAATTTTTATATGATCCCAGGTATATAGCTATATAAAATACTTGTACAAATACTTTATTGATTATAAATTATAATTTTGCAACCTCCACATTTAATTACATGTCTCCATATTGGGGTGTAATCCATAGTTTTGGAAACTTTATCCTAAGGTACTGAAAAAAACTGATAAATGTGATTGCTGAGTTGCTACCCATGGTCTTTGAAATATCTTAAAAAATGGGAAAGATACTGCAGGACTGAAGAAAGGAAAAGGCTCTTTTAATTAATAAAAATAAGGATAGAAGAGAGAGTTTTCTAACTAGGATACTGACCTTGACTTCTTTTGAAATTTTTTTTTCTAAATTTTAGGCAGAATTCTTTCCTGGTTTAAAAAAAAAAAGAAAAAAAAGAAAAGTTTGTGAGTACTTAGAAGTAGTAATCACTAAAATCCAAAAAAAAAAAAAAAAAAAAAAAAAAAAAAAAGGTTTCAAGACTAGGTCATGCCAGATTAATCTGCTCTCCTCCCCTTTCTTTCTCTCCCTATCTCTCCTTTTCTTTTTCCTTCCTCTCCCCTCCAAAATGTCATTAGGAACTCCTTTCTATCAATGCACACCATTATTTTCTATGAAAAGTTGCCTAGAACATTGAGAAGGCAAGTAACTTACACATGATCACAGAGTCGGTACATGTCAGAGGCAGGACTTGAACACAGGTCTTCCTGACTTTGATGTCAATTGCTAATCATTGCATTGTGATGCTTCTCTAAAGAAGAAATTAGGTCAGCTAGGTGGTACAGTGGATAGAGCACTGGCGCTAGAGTCAGGAGGATTTGAATTCAAATTTTAAACACAAACTAAAGTCACGAAATACCAATTGTGAAAAAGAAGAATTAAGAAGAAGTAAGAAGAAAAAAGAGGAAAAAGAGAAAGAAGAAGAAGAAGAAGAAGAAGAAGAAGAAGAAGAAGAAGAAGAAGAAGAAGAAGAAGAAGAAGAAGAAGAAGAAGAAGAGGAAGAGGAGGAGGAGGAGGAGGAGGAGGAGGAGGAGGAGGAGGAGGAGGAGGAGGAGGAGGAGGAGGAGGAGGAGGAGGAAGAGGAGGAGGAGGAGGAGGAGGAAGAGAAGAAAGAATTAGAAATAAATATATAGTTCTATACTTAGGTTAAAAATGCAATTTTAAGTACAAGGTAGAAGAGAGCTGATTCGAAAAAAAGTAAACAACTGGAAATTTCAATGGACAACACATTCAATTTATATTTAAAAAATGAGAAATAGAAATAAAAAGCTGACTTAGAGTAAATATATCTTTTACTTAATTTACACTTGAAGTCTATATGCCTTAAAACAATAAAGCTTCTTAACATGCATTTTAATTTTTTTTAGTTTGATTGATCTGCAGGCACATTTGAAAATCAGCGGGGGGGAGACAAAATCATAGATAACTCAGTATTTTATGTGTGCATGCTATAATTTTGATCAGGTTTCTAGATAATTGTACTCTTTAATTCAAAATATGAAAAGAAAAGTAACTGATTTGTTCAAGCAAAATACTGAGGAACTGTTTCTACTGTTTAGATTTTATAACTTGTCTTTTGAAGCAAAGAAGTTAAGATTGCTTTTGGAAAAGCCAAAAAAAACCCTAATAGTTCTCTATCAAGATTAAATAATTACTCCTTTTCTCTCTCTTTCTCATCAGTAACCTCTTTTATCACTCACACACATGAGGATTTTTTTTCTTTGAATATATTTGATGAGGAACTAATGGCAATGATGATACTTGAAAGATGTCAGTCAAATCTGGATCCCCTGAGAAACACTATAGTAATAACGAAGAAGAGCACAAGATATAATAAATATTTAACCAAAACTGGTGAGTCCTGCCATCTAATCTAGGATTTCACCAGAAGATAACTGAAATCTATGAAAATTCCAGTTGGGAGTATCCCAAAGGAAGAGTCTCAAAAACAACAACTACTATGGTCAGGCCTTCTTAGTGACATATTAGGTGATAAAACCACATGATGTGTGATTGAACAAGGAGATTGAGTAAGACTGGCACATTAGGTTCTACCAGGAAATGACCAAATAAATGAGAAGGCAGGAATTGCTCTAGGAGACAAAATGTAAAGCCAGAGATTGAAGATCGATCCAATGCCAGATAGGCAGCAATGTCCCAGCCCATATTCAATTCCTAGTTCCACATCAGGATTGTAAGAACTAATCATAGTCTGGCCCTTTCTAGCCAAGGTCTAAAGTTTGAAGACCTAAGTATGGCAGCTTTAACTAAGGAAATAAATCCAACTGAGCTCAGAACAGTATTTTTAAATTATTCAAGGGTTGAGAAGAATGATACATTTTTCATATTTCCATATTACTTTATTACCCAATAATAATATATTTGGAAAATGTTACATTACAGAACTCCTAGAATATATGATAGATCAGGCCCCTTCTTTTATTAGTGAGTTCTTTCTAGAACTTCTTTTTTAAGGAAGGGTCCAAATTAGCCATGCTTTATCATCTTGGTTTTTCTACCATGGCCTTATTATAACGTACCTACCTTCTTTCTACCACCAACCTTCTGCAAATTTCAGTTCTCTTTTATGTCTCCAAAAAACATGAATCAGTTTGGTCATTTCTTTGCTCCATTTAGTAACTTTTTCTCTGTCATGGAGTCAGGAGAGTACAGTACAAAGCCCCTCTGAGGCTACATGGTCCCTAAGAAATGGACATGTCTGCATTCTTTTTATTTATCCTTTCTTATTCTAGTTTAAGGCCATAGAGACTCTAACTTTGGCATTTCAAAGGTCAGCAGAACAAGCTGAATAAAACTTCAAGATAGAATCCAAGCTGGTCTTGTAGCTTTCATAGCATTGATGCTTACGAGAGTAAGGAGCAATCTTCAGGAGTTATTTTCTAATCCCAGCCCATGGGAAATGCTCACCTGCTAGTTATGCCACATCTGGGCATGGATTTAGTGGGGCCAATCCCATGTAGAAACTAAATTAAGTTTTGAGTCTATTCCCACAGAAACCAAAGTTGTGTAGAGAAGAACATATTCCTAGAAGTGCTGGGGGAGGGGAAGGAAAGGACAGGAGATGCTTGTGTATTTGTTGTGCTTAATTTTTGAAGTATCTCTGTAAAAGTTCAGAAATTAAATGGAAGTAGGGAATAGTTACAGGCCCCAGAGAAACATCCTTATATGACCTTGAACCCTGATGGGGAGATGTAACTAGCTTGATTCTCAGAAAGAGGGCCAAACTCATTACACCTTTCTCTAACTTCTGAAGAATGAATCACCAGAAATCACTAGTCACCAGGAAATGATTTACACATATGCTTTTTAGCAGAAAAGAGTCCCAACGGATGTCTGGCTAATTGAAGTCCTTCATCATTATCATTTCATTATTTGGTCTATGGATTGTAATAAACTTAGAGAACTCATAATGTATTTCCTTCTTTTGATCAAAAGGTCTATAATATGCTTTCGTTATCTATACCCAGATATTCCTTGTCATCTTTCACCTTCTAGTTTGTAAATTCACTTCCATAGGTATATTTTCTTGATATATCATTCTATGCTAATGTTTCTTTTATATATATTCTTCCCTCTTGAATATGGAATATCCTTCTATTATCCTATTCCAATTCTATTCAACTGTAAACTTTAAACTATCTGAGGACAATATTTTACACATAACTCTATGTCCCTTTTCCCTAATATGGTATATTATATACAGTTGGTTTTTAATATTTGCTAATTGGTTGTTCCAGTTTTACAATATCCACTGTTTTGATATTAAAAGAAGCCAAATCATAGCATGTCCTAACTTGTTTCATGAAATTCTCATTTTCCATTTAAGGAATATAATAGTAAGATAAGTCATATTTTTAATGTCCCATTTTAAAATCTAAAATAATAACTATTGCTTAAATTACTGCTATTAGGCTTTGTCAGTGGGTCTTGGGACATTTAACAGATGTTTATTTAGTTCATTACTTTGCATTGTCAGAACTAGGTTTTATAGTAACAGCTAGGTGATAACATTCATATCTCCCCAGGCAAGACAGTTTCTACCAATATGCATTTGTGATGCCAGGCCAACACTGGGCAACAGAAACCAAAGCCTATGACTAATCAAATGCAGTAAACCCCACTTTAGGTATGATTCTGTAAAATGCTGATGGAGCAGGAAACAGCTATTAAAGTTCCCCTGAAATCCTCTAGAGATGTCCTGTAATATTTTCCATGGAAATGTTATAAAATATTGTGTAATTAGCTTCATTTAAAGAGAAATTGTCAACTTGTTTAACCTTCCTTGAAGGTGGTATATTTTCAGGCATGGTCCCTAGATACTCTCTTTATATATAAATTAAAGGGCTTTGGTTATTTAACAAAGCACAGACCATTGGGATATTCATTGAAACATATTTGTGTTGGGGATAATTGTTCTCAATTTAAAAAGTTAACTGACACTAAAATTCTTTTTTAATATTTTAAAGGAAATGAATCGAAGTTGTCCCTATGAAACATCAGCATCCTGAGAAGTTTGATTGTACTTTTCAAATTATATAGCCCAGGAGAGACTATATACTATAAAACTGACTCACTGCCTCCAGCTATGATACAGACAAAATATGTTCTAAATCTGCTGGCTTTTTCCATAGCAATGGCAACATTGTTGAATGCTCACTGGTTGTTTGAGCATGGAAGCAGGTGTGCAGGTGAGGCTTCATGAATATGGCAGCTTCATTCTCACTTCCCAGGTGGCTTTTCCACATTTTAATCCAGACATAGTTCCTTCTTAACCCAGAATGCAAAGCTTTTCCACTTGATCCCTTGGGATTTGACAAATCTTAAAAGTATAGGATTATTATCCAAGCCCACTGCTCATCAAGATTAGGATACATTGCTTATACCCTTTTCATCCTTTGCAAAAATCTCTGAGAAGCTAAAAGATCTTTCTTAGTCCTGCTCAACCTCAGATTAAAGCCTAGCATCTTTCTCCTGTACCTAGATTTTGTGTTTATTAGTCCTTTAGAGTTATATTCTTCCACTTTTTTGCAGCTTTTGAAATTCTCTGTATTGCCATTTAAAAATTTTTATTATATGAGAGTGCTGTATTCAAAAAGCTCACTCAATATTTTAATTTAAAGGGAAGACTAATCTCAGTAAAGAGTTAGGGACTACAGAGTCAGACTGTTGCATGAACTAATAGAAGCAGGATAATTTCCCAGTTGTGTTTAACTGATTTTCTTTGTTATATATCCTTGTGGAGGGGTGAGGGTGAGATACATATTTAGTGTAAACAAAAGGAATAAATAAAATATATTTCTATAGAGTTTTTGGAGAGATTGAGTAAGGTAATGTGAAAGTACTGAACTAGAGAAAGGGTGATAAATATGGATAGGAGATGGTGGGGGATAGTTTAAAGAGGAGGAATAAGAGGAAGTTGAGGTAAAGGAAGTGAAGGAAGATAGCAAAAATTTTTTAAAAGCCTCAGGAAGCTCAGAATACCAAGATTATTTTAGCTGAGAGAGAATGTGTCAAGAGAAATTCAGTTGATGGAACAAATCACTGTTAGTTCTCCCATTTCATAAGATTTTGAAAAAAAGTCAATTATACTTTTCTCATTTATATTATCATATCAATAAAACCAAGTCAATTTAGCTTTCCCTCGGTATTGCACGTAGAAAGTTTCTTTATCAATGTCATTAATGACTTCAAACTAGCTACAAGGAAGTTTTATCTGCATTACATTAAATATTTGAAGATGTAAAATTATTCTCTTCTCTTGGTTCAACAAATGATAACCAAAAGTACAAAGGAAATGAATGAGAAAAGAAGATAAGTTGTAAAAATCACATTAATACTTTAGACAGGCAACAAAAGAATAAAGTAAGGTTTAAGGCAACTCTGCAATGGAAAAATGTTTCCCCAGTAGATTAGACAGCTGTCTGCTAAAAAGATAACTCTAAATTTGATGAGAAAATTCATTACATGACATTTCCTTTTCTTTGAAGCTCTAGTTGATATTTTCCACTTTTACTGGAAAGAAATACATTTCTAAGATGTCACTCAACACTTGGAGAGAGGTCTTCCCTTTTCCAGATGCAAAAACATGGAGGAAGGACTTATGTTATTTTTGTGCCATACAAGTTCCCAAACATTCAAGATCAGTTCACAGAATATGAAAAATCTGCTTAGGTCTTTCATCATTTTGTTGTGAATGTTTCAATTCATTATGATAGGGAATGAAGAGTGAGAAAAGAGGGAATGAGGTGGGCAAAGGAAATGCCTCTTTTTTCACATTCATTTCAGAGAGGTAATTTTGTTTTTCCATTTCTTACTTACTGAATCACCACTGGATTATTTCTTATCTTGTCCTCTGTCACCTGGGAAGACTGTAGAAAATGCACACACAGATTGAAATTAAATTGTCAAAGAAGAGATCTAGGTTCCTACAAAGATTAACTGGATTTTTTACTGCCCCAGAGCTCTCACATGTACTAACATATTTGAAAGTTACTTTGCACAGTCTGGATCATATGTCAACCAAACTAGGGGTATCCTTTCTATTCCTTTGCATTGATTATGATCATAAAACTAGCAGTGAAACAGTCCAATAATAAACAATAGATATTTTCCAATATTCTTTCTTTCTTTTGAGGGTAAGTCTATATTCCAATAACTCATATTCACAATCATAGAGTCATCTTTGGTTACCCTTTTTATAATGCCATACCTACTCAGTTGCTAAGTGTTACCCTCAGTGGCTCAAATCATTATTATTTATTATTATTATAAATTATTGGTTGCCAATACATTACACATAGTATTGGTTCTTTTTATAACAAAAGTAACACACACTCATGACATTATAATTACACATTAAAGACTTAATGTGTCCATTAACTCTTTGAAAATGATTGAATTAAATCCTCTCTTTTAACCAAGAAGAGCCAATTTCACCAGGAAATTTAAGTGTGCAAAAAACAAATTGAAGGTCATATAATAAAATAGAATCTTAACACAGAAAGTCAAATATGATAAACCAAGAGCATCCCTGGAGAAATTTTTTTAAAACTTCTTGAATCTGAGTTCAAGAATAAAAGATATTTCTTTAATTCTCACCAACAAGAAAGTCATAATATTTGTTTGGGGGAAGGGAATGAGAGTTGTTTTATTTTGTTTGTTTTTTCTTCCTTTGTCATTTATTATAGTTCTTTTTAAAATTGGCACCTCAATTTCATTTCCCTTCCAAAATTTTAAACATTTTTTGTGTAAAGTTTTGCATTCCAATTCTATTCCTCCATCCCTTTCCTTCCTCTAATTGTTCCCTGAGAAAATAAGCAATCAGATAGAGATTATACATGATAGCAATTTTGTACAGAAAAAATCAAATAAAAGAAAAAAAGAAAAAACAAAAAAAATAGTATGCTACAATTTATATTTAATCAATATCAGTTCTTTCTTTGCAGATGAATAGTGTGCTTCATCATTAGTCCACTAGGATTGGCTTGGATCATTGTATTCTTGAGAATAGCCAAGTCATTCACAAGTTTTCATTGAACAATATTACTGTTACTGGATACAGCATTCTCCTGGTTTTGCTTACTTAACTTTGCATCACTTTATGTAAGTCTTTCCAGGTTTTTCTGAAATTATCCCACTTGTTATTTCTTATGTCACAATAATACTCCATTACAATCATATATAGCAGCTTGTTTGGCTATTCCTCAATTGATGGGCATCCCTTTGATTTCTAATTCTTGGCCAACAAAAAAAAAAGAGCTGCTATAAATATTTTTGCACAGATAGGTTCTTCTCCCCTTTTTTGAATGACTTTGGGATATAGATTCAATATTATTATTGCTGTATCACAGTACAGAGTTTTGTAGCCCTTTGACATAGGTTCAAATTGATCTCCAGAAAGGATCAATTCACAGATCCATCAACAACAGTACATTAGTGTCCCTGCTTTCCCACATCACCTCCAGCATCTAACATTTTCTTTTTGGGACTATTAGCTGGTGTGAAATGGTACCTCAAAGTTGTTTTAATTTACATTTCTCTGATCAGTAGTAGTTTAGAGCATTTTTTTTACTATGATTATAGATAGCTTTGGGTTTCTCTGTTTGAAAATTCCTCTTCATATCCTTTATCCAATTGGAGAATAACTTGTATTCTTATAAATTTGACTCCATTCTCTATATATTTGAGAAATGAGGCCTTTATCAGATTTTTGTTGCAAAAATTCAGAAGGCTTTTAGCTTATCCAAATCACATATAATGCTTATTGATGGTTTTAGATAAATATTATCCATCATTTTAAAGGAAGCTCCATTTATTCTTATGCTATCATGTGTTTTTAATGGGAATATATGCTGTATTTTGTCAAAAGCTTTTTCTGAATCTATTTAGATTATTATATAATTTCTGATGGTTTTGTGATTGATATGGTTAATTATGTTAATATTTTTCTTAATATTGAACCAGTCTTGCATTTTTAGTATGGCTACAATTTGGTTATAATATATGATCCTTGTGATATATTGCTATAATCTCTTTGCTAGTTTTTATTTACCTTTTTTGCATCAACATTTGTTAGAAAAATTGGTCTATAATTTTCTTTCTCTGTTTTTTGTTCTTCCTGATTTGAGTATCAGCACCATATTTGTATCATAAAAGACATTTGGTAGGACTTCTTTGCCTATTTTCCCAAATAGTTTACATTGCATTGGGATTGGTTTAGTAGATTTGCTTGTGAGTCCATCTTGTCCTAGAGATTTTTCCTTAGGAAATTCATTGATCAATTTCTTTTTCTAAGATTGGGTTATTTAAATATTATAATTTTTCCTCTATTAACATGGGTGATTTATATTACCTACTTTTATATTATCCATAATTGATATCATCCATTTTATTTAGATTGTCAAATTTATTGGCATATATTTGGATAAAATTGGTCCTAACAATTGTCTTAATTTACTCTTGTTAGATGATGCATTTATCCCTTTCATATTTGATACTACTAATTTGATTGTCTTCTTTCCTTTTCCATTTGTTTATTATTTCAAGGGTTTTCTCACTTTTGATTTTGTTAATCTTTCTTTTGTTGTTCCGAATTTCTAATTTGATATTTAAATGAGAATTTTTATTTGTTCTTTTTCTATTTTATTTTAGTTGCATGCCCAGTTCATTGATATACTTTTTCTGTAATATATAATTTATTGATATAAGCAATTAGAGACAAAATTTCCCCTAAGTAACTTTTTGACAGCATTCCATAAATTTTGATATGTTGTCTAGTTGTTTTCAACTTTAATGTTTCCACTATTTGTTCATTGATTCACTTATTTTTTAGGATTAGATTATTTAATTTCTAATTAATTTTTAAACTATCTTTCCATTGCCAATTACTGAATGTATTTTTATTGAATGATACAATTTTCTTCACTTTTAATTAGATCTACTTTGGGCTTTGCCTGAGATGATGATCCTGCTTTTTTTTTTTTTTTTTTTTTTTTTTGCTTCAACTGAAGCTCCTCTACTGTACCTGTATATTTCTCTGCTTCAATTGTGTTTCTTGTAAAAAAAATTAAAAAATTCTAGTTTTTAATGGTGAGTTCATTTCATTTACAATTTATAGTTATGATAACATAATATTTCCCTCCATGTTATTTTTTTCACTTGTTGATCTTTTTATCATGCATCCTTTCCCTCCCCACAAGTGCTTTACTTCTGATTACTGCCTTCTCCAATATACCCTCTCTTTTCTTTCTATCATTCCCTCTCTTTCTACTTCCTTATAGAGTAAGATAAATTTCTATAATCAGTGGAGTGTATATAGTATTTTCTCTTTGAATTATGATGAGAAAGATTTAAGCTTTGCCTCTTCCTCCCTATCTTCATTTCCATTATTATAGTTCTTTCATGTCTCTTTTATGGGAGTAATTAACTACATTCAATTTCTTCCTTCTTTTGTCTTCCAATGCATTTTAATTTCTTGCCCTTTTAATTTTTTTTGGGGGGGAAGGGAGTATCATCATATCAAAGTTACCTTATAACCAAATCCTCTTTCTACAAATACTGCTTATGATAATAAAGTTGAGTTAAAATGTTATCTTCCCATATCAAAATATAGAATTTCTTATATTATCTCTCTTTTTTGTTTCTTTTTTACCTCTTTATCTTGTATTTGGAAGTCAATTTTTTTATTCAACTCTGGTCTTTTAATTAGATATGTCAAAAGTCCTCTATTTTGTTAAATTTCCATTTCTCCCCTGAAAGATTATATTCAATTTTGTGGGGTGGTTTTGTAATTCTAATTCCTTTACCTTCTGGTATGTAATCTTCCAAGCTCTCTGGTCTTTGAATATGGGAATTGCCAAATTCTGTGTAATTCTGAATGAAACTCCATGATATTTGAATTATTTCTTTTTTGGCTGCTTGCAATAATTTCTCCTTGATCTGTGAGTTCTGAAATTTAGCTATAACATTCCTGGGAATTTTCATTTTGATGTCTCTTTCAGGTGGCGATTGGTGGATTTGTTTAATTTCTATTTTGGCTTTTGGTTCCAATATATCAGAATAGTTTTAAAAAATAATTTCTTGAAAGATGTTCAGGTTTTTATTTATTTGTTTATTTTTAATCATGGCTTTCTGGTAGTCCAATAATTTCTATATCATCTCTCCTGGCTCTATTTTCCTGGTCAGTTGTTTTTCCAATGAGAAAATTCACATTTTCTTCTATTTTTTTTACTTTTTTGATTTTGTTTATTATATCTTGAGGTCTCATAGATGATTAGTTTCTACTTACTCAATTTTAATTTTTAAGGAATTATATTTCATGAGTTTTTGTACTTACTTCCACTTGGTCAATTTTGTATTTTAGGGAGTTATTTTCCTCAGCAAAGTTTTTCATATCTTCCCCCATGCTTTTTTTTCCATGATTTTCTTGCATTATTCTTATTTCTTTTAAAAATTTTTATTCTACTCTTATAATTTGCTTTTAAAAATCCCTTTAACCTTTTTCCCCTAGGATTTTTTTGAGTCTGAAATTAAATACTTTGAGGCTTCACCTGTAGCTATTTTGATACTATTGTTGTTTTCTAGGTTTATTCTTGATCCTCCCTAACATCATAGTAACTTTCTGTAGTCAAGCTCTTTTCCCCCTCATTTTTATGCCTTTTTTTCCCTGTGACTTGTGGTTATATGTGAGAATTGGGCTCAGTGACCTAAGCATTTTTATGCTGGGACTCTGGGTCTTAACTGCTGGCTTTCACTGGGCTACAGGGCTTAATTTCTTGCTTTCTCTGGAGGAATGTTTCAATTCTGACTTGTACTGGGGAGTAGGACCTCTTTGTTAGTCTCCCTGGGGTATGGAGCTTTAATTTCTGGCCTGTTACAGAGTTGAGATCTTGCTGTTGGGTTGGTATGGTAACAGAATCTTTCTGACCATGAAGGAAGGATCTTGATGTTGTCTTCTCTAGTGGTGGGGCCTTGCTTTTGACTTTCCATGGATAACCAGATCTCTCTGCTGATAGACCACAGAGATGGGGATCTCCTGTTGACCACCTTTGGGGAGAGGACTCACTATTGCTGAGAAATGGGATCAAGACCTACCTGGGAGTCTTGTGTTAGAGGATGGGTTTTCTGGGGAGGGGCCTTGCTGTATAGATTCCTCCCTTTCCTAGGGGCTGGTGCTTTGCAGGAGGGCAGGACCTCACTGGTTGCCCCATATTGCCCTATTTCTGGAGTTTTGCTGTAGGCCTCCTGCTATGAGGCTGGCTCCAGCTGCTCTTGGACCTCACTCCTCTCCTACCACAGTGAGGCTTTGCTGCCATGCTGGTAAGCTACTTCCCTACTCCTAGATCAATTCTGAGATGGTTCTCTAATTATTTGGAGGAGAATTTGGGAGGACTTCAGAGAATTCCTTCCCCACTCTAAATACTGGCTCCAAAAATATCTTCTTAAAACTCAAGAACCTGCCAGACTAATATGTTCTACTAAATTCTTGTCATTTCTTTTACTCTTTGTACCTATCTGAAGCCAATCCATTTGTATCCAAAGAGCTCTTGACATGATTTAAATAATGTAAAATGAAATTATTTTGGTGCAAAAAATGAAATTTAGAAATAAAAAAAATAAGGAAGGCTTAGTTAGACTAAATGTCTAAAAACAATCTGGGGTTAATGAACTGCAATCTCAATATGAGTCAACAATATGATGTGACAAGCTTGACCTAATCTGTCTTAATGCCTTCCCTCAGGGATTATTTCCAATTTATCCTGTCTAACTGTTTATCTATCACTCTATATCTGTTTTCCTTCTCCTAATGGAGAGTCTAATGACTGTAAGCTTCTAGAAGTTTTTTCTTCTTTACTTTTTCTTTTTGTCTTTCTCTATATTCCCAGTGTTTAGCACAGTGCCTGGCATAAAGTAGGCATTCAATAAATGCTAGTTGATTGACTGAGAGCCATAAAAAACCTAACACTTTCAATGTTAGTATACATAGTGAGGTATTCAGGCTTAGTATACAGTGTGGGGAGGTGATAGTTCCTCTATCATCTGTCTTGCTTATTACGTTCAGTTCTGAATGTCACATTCCAGGAAGAGCATGATAATCTTTTAGGATGAACCAGAGAACATCAGAAAAGGTACAGTCAAAATGGTGAAAGGCCTCACAATCATGCCAAGTGAAAAAATCAATTGATAAATTGGCAATGATTAACTGAAAAACAAGATAATTCACGGAAGGCACAATAACTATCTTCAAGTGTTTGAAGCTCTGTGGAAAGGGAATTAGGCTTTTTTCTATTATGTTAACAATGGGGTATGATGTGAATCCTGAAAGCTTCCCATTGTCAGAGAATGTTTAAAAGCTCATCCTGGAAATTTAGTTTCTCAAATTGTCTTATTATCACAATTAAAGCAAGCACAATGTTTCCAGACAGCTTTGGATAGCATATTTAAGATACTTCTATATACCTAAAATGGGAACTTCCCAAATTATTTTGTTGACCAAATTTTCTCAGAATATCTTTAAAACAATCTCAATATCAATACATACTCTTTATCTCCCCAACTTTTTCATGATATTTCCTTTCTTCCCTTGAGAAACCCCCATGGTAATATTTCTGCTATAAAATATGTTCTTTCTTATGAAGATTTTTGTTGTTATTTTCAGGATTAAGCTCACTATGAGATACTATTTCCTTCCTCAACATCTTTCTTTTAATGGTGTCTGTCTTCTTACTATAGCTAACTCTGGTTAGTCTACTAAATTTCGCTGTGGGTTTAGCCAGCCAGTCATTGGCATACTTACACCTCATGACATACTCCTTTAATGGATTTTTCCAAACCTCTTTCTTTGTTAACTTTATTGCTCTCCCAAAATTATTTCTCTTTACCAGTCCTGGTGCCTATTTTACTTCTGCATTTTGTCTATAACCTCTTCTTTTAAATAAAGGTACTTTTTGGCAAAGAGAATGCCTTTGTGAATTTGTCACGGTTGCCTTGTGCTTTGTATTTAGAAGTAGGAATTGTTTCTTTGTCCCCACTGGATAGAAGTTGCAGTGAAGCAAGTGTTTGAATATTTTATAATTTCTAATCATTGATATATAAATTGAGATAAAATAGTCTTCCTTATAATCAAAGCTCTCTGAGAGTAAACTTAGGTACTTCCAGAGGGAATGGGTTGCTCTTTATTATGTTCTTTATTATAGGAGAGGATGGATCACCATCTGTTGGCTATGTTGCCACAGAATTTCTTATTCAACTACTAGTAGATTAAGTGGTCTCTACAGTTCCTTTGGGTTCTGAAATTCTATTAATCTCTGATTTTGGTGACTGGACAATGAATAATCAAGTATAAAATCTCTCAGTGGAGTATTCAGAGAAACTGTGCTCTTCCATTTGATTAGATTCAATTTGTTCAGTTTGCTTCTATTCAAAAAGCATGATGGAAAGATAAAATAAAAATAATTTCTGACCTATAATCTAATGGATTGATCTGCATTAGTATAGGTTATTAATACTATGGTACAGCAGAGACATACCTCTCTTGAGAATAGGTAGAGATTTTCATATAGGGTATTCCTCCACTAGGGTATTTCTCGGGCATATCTAAGGTTTTTGTTGTTTGTTTGTTTGTTTTATTTTTTCAGAAGAAGTGGGGAGAGGTAAAGGACAACTTCTTGAATGAAGAGGCTGGTGCATTTCTTTTAGACAGAAATTATCCTAATTAGTTTGAAATATTCATATTTGAAAGTTTTTGATGGCAAATGTTCTCATAAAGCTGGCCCTAAGGTGTCATCTCCATCTCGGTATTCCTTCTGTGCATTTATTTCAGATTGGCAACTGTTCCTTAAACTAGCCATTTATCTTGCATCAGTATAGGTCTTCCTCTGAGCATAATCTGCTAATGTTTGCAAACTGGATTCCTTTCCTTTGTCCACATCAGACAGAATTTAAACTGAGTTGGAGTCTAAACTGAGACAGAGTTGCTTGCTTTGTGAAATCAGATAGTGTTTGAAGAATTCACATTGCTTACAAGTAGAAATTTAGGGCCTTTAATCTTTCATAGGATCTTATCTATCATCAATTCCTCCACCTACTCTCTCCTAAGTAATACCAACATACATTTTAATTTTCCATAAACAAGAGCAAGATACAAGGAGGTTTAAGCATAGATTACAGAATATGTTCAGTTGATAGAGATCCGGAAAACATATCCTTGAAAGACCTTGCTAAGAAAAATACTGTAGCAGCAACACTTAAGATAATTGGTTTTAAGTTGTGTTTACTTGTCTACTTAACAACAAACTAATGCAAGGATTCAGATTACACAGGTAAATATCCTGACAATACTGGCTTTCTGAGAAAAAAATAGTTTACTTAATGCCGTTTCTTTCTTTCTTTCTTTTTTTTCTTTTTTTTTTTTTTTTTTTTTTTAACATGAACTTGCTCATGAGTCACCCTAGATATTAACCATTCATTCAATAAGTAGCTAGAAAACTTGTGCTGTCTTCAACACAGGCAACTAGGACACTAGGACAAGGAATATTAAAAAAAATTGATAGTGAAATCTTTCTCTGACAATTATTAGCTGTGTAAGCAAGGACTAGTTACTCTGCCTCTTTTTGACTCTTCTAAGGCTATAAGTTAGGGATGAATTGCAGAACGCATTAGAGATGGGTTTGTAGTACACATAGATGGAAGTCATACTGGCATCTGGAATTTTAATTGAAAATGAAATGAAAAAATGGCCAGTGCTAGTGCCAATTTGGGATACTCTTTCTCTTCTCTGTCTGAAGCTACTCAGATCCTACCTCCAATCTTCCTGTCAATTACCGTTCTGCCTACAAAATGATGCTACTTTCCCAGTCCCAGATTCATCTGTTCCATTACCCTAAGAAACCCAGAATCCTGGCTGTATTTCAACATTTTACTCTGTCTCATCTCCCTTTTTAGCAGTGGTGGTTGGTTCTCTTTAGGCTTCCCTCCCTAGAAGGCAGAAATCCTCATGAACTTTAGGGACACCTGGGTTTTACCAACTGTTTTGCCACAGAAACCTTAGGACCTCCAAGTCTTTTCATTCTTTTTGCAGCTAAGCTCTCCTACATGTATATTGTTATCTCTAATTAAAGTATGAGTTTCTTGAGAGAGACTGTTTTCTTTTTCTCTTTGTAAGTTTAGGACCTAGCTCAGTGGATATATATCTAATCCATATCTCTCCATATTTTCCACAAGAATAATATTAGATAGAACTTTGCTAAATCTAGGTAAACTATATTTACAGTATTTCCTTTATCTGAAAATTATATAATCATTTCAAAAAAGTATATCCAGTAGGGGTCACTGTGGAGGTTAGAGTTTGATTGAAAAAGACTTTTCTCTTTTTCCTTATCGAAAAAGAGAAAGGGCCACCTCTTCCACCATGCCTGTCTCTTGTCCTTGAGCCACCCAGAGCATTTGATCATTACTCTCTGTGCTGGCATTCCCCTTCTTGCCTTAGGTTATTTATTTATTTTTTTACCTCAGGTCCATCTGGTTTCCTCTTTTTTTCTGCAAATTTAGAGAGCTTAAGATACATAGATTATTAATAAAATCACCACAGTTTATTAAATTTCCAAATCAGACTCAATCTGATTACTAGGACAGAATTAGTCCTTGCTGATTTAAATTCTGGGTACTGAAGTTAGACATGGCTGTCTCCCCATTTGTCATCTTTGTATGCAATTACATGGCTCAAGGAAACTCAATTAAGTTCTTATCTTTATTTAAAGAAAGCCAACTTTAAAGTGCCATTTAAAAATAGTAAATAGATTAAGGGAATAGCAAGAAGAGCTATATAAAATGCCTGTTAGCACACACTGGTACTAGGAGAGAAAGTTGAGGAATTTAAAACCATCCTTTTCTTTTCCATAATTATTAAAGGACATTCCTAAATTCTATCCAAACTGGCAACTTGATAGGTGCCCCAGTGGATCAAGTGTGAGGCCTAGACTTAGGAAGACCTAAATTCAAATGTGATTTCAGATGATCCTGGACAAGACACTTAAACTCTGTCCCAGTTTCTTAATCTGTAAAATGGTATAATAGTGATATGAAACCTAAACTAATCTCAGGAATTGCTAAAAGGAGCCCATCCTACTCCTTTTTCAACTATGATTTCCTCAATTTTCCAGATTGTCTTGTGCATAGAATGATGTGAAGCTGGAGTCAATTGTTAATTGATCCATCCTATCTCCAACCTTTGAGACTCCCTTGGTGGGAACTAGGTTTTCCCAGACTGTGAAATTAGCATCTTTATTTTTATTTTTTTGATTGGTGAAACCTTTATTTTTTTTTTAATAATAGCTTTTTATTTTTCAAAATACATGCAAAGATAGTTTTCAACATTCACCCTTGCAAAACCTGGTATTCCATATTTTTTCTTTCCTCTCTCCTCCCCTTCTCTCTTAGATTATAAGTAATCTTATATGTATATATAGGTTAAACGTGCAATTCTTCTAAACATTTCCACATTTATCATAGCTTCTTTAAAGACTGTCACAACAACCTTTGAGACAATCCTGATGGAAACTCCAGTTTTCTCAAACTGGCTTGATTAGCATATCTTAAAACAATTCTGGGCCTGGTCATTCCATCGGCACCTCCTTGATCCCTCTCTGACTTTTCCTTAACTCCTTCCTGGTTCCTTCTTTTACTCCCTAGATCCTGTTGCCCCCACTCTTACCTTCTTCATAACTATAAAAATCCTGTTCCCCAAAAGCAAATTGCACAAAGCACCTATGACTGCCTTGTGTAGTTCTGGTTAGTTTGAGCCCATGAGTTATTCATGTAATAAAATAGAAAATCTCTTTTAAGTGATGGATATTTGACTTGATTTCTCCAGGTCAACTGAACCATTCTGTTCTTCCAAATCTATTTCATATTTCTACATCTGGTACCTTTATTATCACTTCAATAGCACTTGCCTTCCTGAATTGTTGTGAGGCCCAAATGAGATGATTATAAAGAGCTTAGCACAGTGCCTGGTTCATAGTAAGTGCTATATAAATATTAGCTATTATAATTATTTTCATATTCCATCTTCCATCTCTCCGATGTTCACCTTCACACAGGCTTGTTCTTTACTTCAAAGTACAGCTCAAGTATACCCTCCTAATACTTGAGGTTGTTTCTGATTCCTTTCCTCCAATATTACTTTGTTTTGTATTTTCTTATTTCTAATAGACATTGCTCCCCTGTGATAGATCTGAAGTTCCTTCATAGCAGGAATTGCTGGATTTTTTTCTTTCTATATCTAGCATAGAAACTAGAACATAGTAGTTGTTTAATAACTGCTTATTTTGGGTAGAATAAAGATGTTACTCCCATTAGGGTTACTTTGGTGTTTTTGATGTATTTGGGGTTTAGCGCCAAATGATGAGATTGATTTAGACACCAGGTGTTGAGATTGGGGAGTTCATTTAGCACCCAATACTAGAGTTTGGCACCAAATTGGGGGTCAGTCATGTGAAGAATTCACAGTGATTTTTTTTGACAAACCTACCTTTCGCAAAAGGTAGGTTTATTTATGAGAAGCTACAGACAAAATGAAGAAATACAGTAGTCACACAAATGGCAAATATGAACTAGATTTGAATAGGGTTACCAAGGAAAGGAGTTTTAGAAAGGAAATATTCAATGAGGTGGAGTATACCATTGATTTACGAGCTAAATCCTAAAAATGATTTAGCATCCTAAAAGAGTTAGTTAGCTATGAGAAAAAAGACATCATGAAACATGGTGGGAGGATGAGAGGAAAGACATCATGAGACAGAACCTTGTGGCAGGTTTAACCTAAAAGGGATTCAGCAAAGCATGAGCCATGAACAGATTTAAAGGAGAAATTTAACATGGTAGTTTGACATGGATTTCTGATTTGATACAGCAAGGTGGGGTTATTTATGGCCTCCACAGAGAGTGGGACTATAAAGTTGAACTGATCCCTATCAGTTCCCTTTCCTGCTGATCACAGGGAATAAATTTATCAGTACTTTAGGCTTTCTCTGACAACCACATGTAGTTACGCAAGACTTTATCACTTTTATGGTTGAATAAAACTTCAATGTACTTGAAAAGTAATCCTCTCCAAATGCACCCACACAACCTCTAGTTTCTAGCCCCACAATCATCCCTACCTTCCCCCTCACTATGTGAATGGTTTAGCAGTGACCAGAACAGGGTCACCTTTCTGACATGCAGCTTTATTTATTATCAAAATTCTTACTTCACCCCAGAATAATTTATTTTATACAGAATCTAACTCCTCCTAAGCCTTAGGTCTATAAACCCATGGTAATTTTCACTGAGGTACTAAAAAAAAGTCACTGGTTTGACATGCCTAATCTATCAATGCAGTCCTTTGATTCACTTCATAGGACAATCACTAAGCAACTCCAGCTTTGTTCTACGTCTCTCATCTGTTTTTGGACTTGTAATGCAAACACACCTGGGGACCTCACAATAAAGAGATCGATTTCTCTTTTCCTCATAAATTTTTCCACCTGGGTTCCTCCAGGAAAGTCTCTAAAACAAAGTTGTTTCAAATGACTATAATTTAGAGATTTTCAAAAGTAAGAAACAATCTCTCTCCACCTCCTATACACAAAAGTACTCATTGCTCAATATGGATCTCATACATGGTACTGATTTATATTTTCTCTACCATAGAAAGTATGTGAAATTCAAAGGCCTCATAGGCATCCATGAACACACACAGAAACATAAAACACTGAAAAATATATTCATTTTATTCTTCCTGGAAGATAAAGTGCTATTGTGGGGCTGCTGAATAGATAAAGTAATTTACCTTGGACTTATACTATTTGGACACCTTATAAATATTATCATGGAAAGTTGGCAAGGTCTAGGTCTCCTGTCCAGGCATGTCATGGTTTTAACTTCATAGTGATATCATTAGTCAATTGGTTTTCCTTTTTACTGTGAGAAATTATGGTTGAGGAAATCTTTTCCCTTTGAGCAGGTGGAGTATGGAGATCTCAAACTGAGGATTATTCATGGAGTAACAACCCCAGACTGGAAACAACCATTTTCCAAGATCATTAGTCTCTTATTGTGCTCACAAAAGGACATAAAAAGGCAGATGAAGGATGTCAGAAATGAAAAGTCCTCGATTTGTTCTTACCTTCTCTTGGGGAAACATTACCTTTGCATTTCTGTTGTATGCCATCATGATATTGAGTGGGGGAGGGAAAAGACATCATCTCCTCTCTTCATCTAGTTACATTCTTGTTTAAAAGTGCAAAGGAAAGAAAGGAGGACAAAAACATCCTAAAGAAGGAGATCTATTTCTAAAAATCACACAGAAGGTAGAAATTTTCCAAAGAGTCTGTCCCTTCTGACTTTCAGTGGCCATTAATCTTTTTATTTTTTTAACGAAAGCCTTTTGTTTTCAAAATATATACATGGACAATTTTCAACATTCATCCTTACAAAACCCTGCATTTTAAATTTTTTCCTTCCCTTCCCCCAATCCCTCCCCTAGGTGGCAAGTAATCCAATATATGTTAAATATGTGCAATTCTTCTATACATATTTCCACAAATACCACACTGCACAAAAATAATCAACTAAAAAGGAAAAAATAAGAAAACAAAAGGCAAGTAAACAACAAAAGGAAGGAAATACTATGTTGTGATACAGACTCAGTTCTCATAGTCCTCTCTCTTGATGCAGATGGCTCTCTTGATCACAAGACCATTGGAACTGGCTTGAATCATCTCATTGCTGAAGAGAGCCATGCACATCATAATTGATCATCATATAGTCTTCTTGTTATCATGTATAATGAACTCCTGGTCCTACTCATTTCATTTAGCATCAGTTCATGTAAGTCTCTTCAGGCCTCTCTGAAATCATCCTGCTGGTCATTTCTTACAGAACAATAATATTCTATAACATTCATATATCGTAACTTATTCAGCCATTCTCCAACTGATGGGCATCCATTCAGTTTCCAGTTTCTTGACACTACAAAGAGGGCTGCCACAAACATTTTTGCACATGTGGGTCCTTTTCTCTCCTTTATGATCTCTTTGGGATACAAGCACAGTAGAAACACTGCTGGGTCAAAGAATATGCACAGTTTGATAGCTCTCTGGTTATCTTTGAAAGAGGCTATTCCCTAGGGACTAATGAAAATACACACACACACAACTATATCCTTTCAGCAAGGGACTAAAGTATGTTTAGCTTCATGGAAAATTCTCTCTTCTAGTATAGTTCCATAACCTGTGATCTTATCATATTTGGAAGGCTTATCAATTTGATCTAGGATTCTTCTAAATGACTTAGCTACACACCCATTTGTTATTCAATTCTATTCATTATTTGTTGCAATACTTGCTATGTCACAGGCACTATGGTGCTATAGTAGATACTCTTATAGCATAAGACTCACCAAATCTTACCTCTTTATTTAATAATCTCCAGTTTTATTATCAGAATCAAATATTGTCTTTGGTTTGACATATTAAGTTTTTTTTTTACAATCTGTTCCTTTCCTACTTTCTACAATTTATTCCTTTTAACTTTCCCCACTATCCACATTGGTGGTCTCATACATGACATGATTTAACTTTCTTTTTTGTTGGAATATTCTGCCCCCAACCTCTACCTCCATCCTCTACCTCTTAGCTCCCTAACTTCCTAGCTTCCCAGTTCATAGTTTACCTTCTGCAGGAATTCCATTTCTTTCTTCAGCTCCCCCCCCCTCCAGCAGCTTCTCTCTGAGAATGCAAATCATCTACCATGCATACATATTGCTTGTACATAGTTATTTATATACTGTTTCTCTGAGGATTAGGATAATTTCTGGTCCTTCACTCTTCACTCCCCCTCCATTTTCTTTTTATTCCTAGAGCAGTGCCTGACACATATAAATACTTAACTCATGTTTGTTGACTGACTTGAGTAGGGATACAAAATGAAAAATAAAACAGTCTGTCTTCGAGGAGTTTACTTCTTTTTTATCCCAGACAGCTGTAGACTATGACTTTAGTCCTTCCCTGGTCAGTAGCATGGGCTGTTTTGGAATGTCCTCTATTCTTTGCTGTTGACTAGTCTGATCCCTAAAATCAAGAGAAGAACACGAGTTGCTTCATTTCCACTGTTTTGTATTTGTTGGCTTGCAAAACAAAATCTGTCTAAATGGAGAATGCATGTACCACTCCTCAAACTAAGTGGCTTAGTTGCTTTCCTGGATACCAGATCCTAGACCAAAAACAAGCATTGGTTTTCCACATCATATTTTGTAGAAATCATCATATCCTTACCACAATCCTCATCACTCATATGGGCCTCATGGGAGTGGCTGAGTGAACCTTGCCTAAGAAATAACTTTTGAGAGCTCTAAAACCCTCCAGGTATTTATTTAGGGACATTTCTTCTATTTTCTCTCTTGCTTTCCCAGGGAGAATAAGCCAAGTTGGTTTATTTTTAATGTTTAACAAGAGAACAGTAAACAATATTATGCACAATGATAAAAGAAAGTGACATCCATTCATCAGTCATAACAGACAAAAGGTCTATTTCCTCTATTAACAATGCCTTAAAGAATTTAAAACATCTGCCAAGCCATTCTGGTTCCAACCTATTCAGGTCAGTGAATAAGCTATTCATTCTAGCAGGTGAATTCTTCATATTACAGAATTACATGA
Organism: Sminthopsis crassicaudata; assembly: GCF_048593235.1. Classification (NCBI taxonomy): domain Eukaryota; kingdom Metazoa; phylum Chordata; class Mammalia; order Dasyuromorphia; family Dasyuridae; genus Sminthopsis; species Sminthopsis crassicaudata. The sequence continues at coordinate 327,759,296 of NC_133620.1, forward strand.
GCATTAACCTTCAAGGAAAAGTGATTTGGCCATTTGCTGAGGCTGGGGTGTTGTGGGTGGTGTGTGTGTGTGTGTGTGTGTGTGTGTGTGTGTGTGTGTGCGAGAGAGACAATCATACAGAGATAGAGCTACAGAGAGAAAGAGACTGTTTGAACTCTTTATTTCTCAAAGGCCCAATCCTACTAGGATTGGCTGGGGAGTTTTGATTGTTTTTAAACTGGATTTATTTGCCCTTCCTTAGGCAGCATGTTGTCTCCTACTTCCTTTCATGTTGTTCCTCTGCCAATGATATTGTTTTGCAATATATTCTCTCTGTTATATGGACTCATGTGGCATTATTTCAGAATCAGGATTTCAACTCAGGTCTTCATGATGCAAGGAGCACTTTCCAAGAGCTCATCAAATTGATAATTGCCTTTGTATGGACATCCAGTAAGCTTTTTCTCATTGCAGGTCATAATTCTTGAACTCAAGGGATCTACTAGCCACAGTCTCCTTGCAAGTAGGGATTTCAGGTCAAGTCACCAGGACCTATATGGCCTTTTTTTGTCTATGTTTGGGTGGGGGGAAGGACACTTGTATAGGTGTGAGATGGAATAGGTGGTCTTTGAGGACCTTTTTAATTGATTATTGACATGCAATCATTTGACATGTAGTCACATATACTCAATCTAATTGAGCACATATTTATACCTGAGATTTATCATAATATGTTTTATAAAATTTAAAAAGGAAAAATAAAAGTTGTCTTTTTCTATTGGTTAAGATGGGAAGCTAACGTCTTTCTTTGCTAAATACGGGTGATGATAGATACATAAATTAATGTATCAATGAAAATAATGAATAGAAGGAAATTGAGAATCAATGAATTGCTCACAAATACAGAAAGGTTTTTTTTTTAAATTCTAGTAAAAAGCACTTATAATGTAAACTGATGTTATGCTCATAGTTTATGACACTTCTGACAAGATAATAGCTAGCTTTTAAATTCTGGGCCCCAGCTTTGACTCATCTCCCAATTTATTCATTGATTCACTGAATTTAGTGCAAACATTGGCAACTTAAACTAGTAAGCAAGATCTTTTCCAGTGACATTCCAGAGTTCTCTGAAAAAATTGCCTAAATAGGTCAAATTTGTCTTTGGTGCCCTCTTACCTCTCTCTCTGTGCCCCTCTCCCACCTAAATGTTGTGCGACTTGCCCAAAGTCAAGTCATTTCTTTGCTTTTTTTTCTTTTTAACTTCAATTTTCTCAGAAATAATACTTAACATCCTTTTTAGCTTTAGCACTTGAATAAGTGTGCAAATACTAGCCAGCAATAAAGGAAGAATTAATTTGATAACCTACTTAAAATAATTCATAAGAAGAAGTATATATATATATATATATATATATATATATATATATATATATATATATATATATATATATATATATATATATATATATATATAAATTTGTAAATTTCCACTAATGTATAGTGGTAAAGTTTGAATGCTAATTTTTTTCTGCCAACTTCCAGAATTAAACTCACTAACCCTCTATACTGATAATTGTAGTTCTTTTCACTTGGGTCCCCTGAGAAAGGGGGCACAGTTTTCCATTAGATCAAAAAGAGCCATATAAACCTTCCCTAAGTTTTCTGAATCTATAGATTCTTCTGTTAGTAACTATAAAGAATCATATTGAGATTAATAACAGAAAAAACATATTGCAAAGTTATAACCTTGCCTTTTAGTCAGAGAACATATTGCAAAGCTATAACTTTGGCTTTTGGGCAAAGATAGGAGTAGGATCTTATTCTCCATCTTTCTTTTTTCTTTCTTTTTCTTTTTTCTTCTTTTTCTCTTTCCTTCCTTCATTTCTTTTATTTTCTTTCTTTCTTTCTTTCTTTTCTTTCTTTCTTTCTTTCTTTCTTTCTTTCTTTCTTTCTTTCTTTCTTTCTTTCTTTCTTTCTTTCTTTCTTTCTTTTCTTTCTTTCTTTCTTTCTTTCTTTTCTTTCTTTCTTTCTTTCTCTCTCTCTCTCTCTCTCTCTCTCTCCCTTCCTTCCTTCCTTCCTTCCTTCCTTCCTTCCTTCCTTCCTTCCTTCCTTCCTTCCTTCCTTCCTTCCTTCCTTCCTTCCTTCCTTCCTTCTTCTCCAATGATACATTATGGAGAATAAGATCCAACTCCCTCTATCTTTGCCCAAAAGCCAGGGTTATAGTTTTGGAATATGTTTCTTTCTGTTATATGGACTCATATGGCATTATTTCAGAATCAGGATTCCAACTCAGATCTTCATGATGCAATGAGATAATTTCCCTATGATCAAAAAAGGACAGAGATTTTCACTTTCATATTAAAACTAAAGCTACCGATGTTTGTCAGTCACCTAAGATTTGTGATAGTCTTATGTAAAGCTGGAAAAAAATTGCTTCTTCCAAATAATAATATAATGATTTGATTTTCCTTGGTTGAGGACAAAAATCAAGCTTCTTTCAACTCTAAATCTATCATATACTCCTTCCCCTCTTTTGTCAATGCAATGTAGCACTCATAGTCCATGTAATTTGAAAATATAACAAATAATGTAGCCTTGGTGAGAAATGCTATGAAAGTCTTTAAGGGGAAAAAAAGTTCTTTCATTAAATCTAGAATAGGCCATAGTGAAGAATTTCACAGTGAGTACAACACTATGTTTGTTGACAGTCACTTTCAAAATACCAAAAGAAAACAAACAACTTCTAAATGATCTAAATCTCTGTATTTCTTTGGGGGCTATTTGTACAGTCATTCACTTGAATGTTTTAATTGCCAGGGAGGAAATCCAATATGTTCTCAGAGTTATTTTCCATTTGTCACTTTACATGGACATTTGGCTTTGACGTCATTGACAGGCAGTGAAAGCTAAGAGATGGTGTGGTCTAATGAAACCACAAGGAGCAGAAAATACATCATTGTTGTTTTCCATATAGCTTGTCATTCATTGCATGGGATTTTGTCTAAAAGTTTGTCTTGGGTTGGCAGGGAGCCATTTTTAGTCCTGCTCTGTAACAGTAGAATATAATTTATGCCTTTGCTCTGTAAAGTTTATTTGCACATCACATTAAGTCACAGAGCTCTTTTGGGAGCCCTTTTGAAAGGAATCTTTGCAATATTTAATTGAATCTCAAAGTCTTAGAATCTAATTTGATTTTCAGCATTATTCCTAAAGATATTTGTTATAATTGCTTCACTCTTCTCATCACTTTTGATAGGGTTCAGATAGAGAAAGGTTTGAAATAACTCAAGATCCTGCTCTTATTCTTTTCTAGTTAATATTTTATGGACTTTTATATGGGAGAATTGGAAAAACTGCTTTTTGGAGTTAAAGCATTAAGATGTAAGCACATCCTCTCTGGTACTTCAGAGCTCTGTGGGCACTGAAAACAGCCTTCATCTTTGGTCCAACTCCACTAGCAAAAAAGAGAAGAGAGCATATATGCACAAATTTAAAAATTTTGATTACATCATATTAAAAAGCCTTTGTAAAAAAAAAAAAACTAATGCGAACAAAATTAAAAGGGAAGCAACAAACTGGGAAAACATTTTTGCGGTTAAAAATTCTGATAAAGGCCTCATTTCCAAAATATATAGAGAATTGACTCTATAAGAAATCAACATTCTCCAATTGATAAATGGTCAAAGGTATGAACAGTTTTCAGATGATGTAACTGAAACTATTTCTACTTCTATGAAAAGGTGTTCCAAATCATTATTGATCATAAAATGCAGATTAAGACTACTCTGAGATATCATTACACACCTGTCAGATTGGCTAAGATGACAAGAAAAGATAATGATGAATGTTGCAGGGGATGCGGGAAAACTGGGACACTGATGCATTGTTGGTGGAGTTGTGAATGGATCCAACCATTCTGGAGAGCAATTTGGAACTATGATCAAAAAGTTATAAAACTGTGCATATCCTTTGATCCAACAGTGTTACTACTGGGCTTATATCCCAAAGTAATATTAAATAAGGTAAAGGGACCTATATGTGCAAAAATGTTTGTAGCAGCCTTTTTTCGTAGTGGCTAGAAACTGGACATTGAATAGATGCCCACCAGTTGGAGAATGGGTGAGTAAATTATGGTATATGAATATTATGGAATATTATTGTTCTGTAATAAATTACTAGCAGGATGAATACAGAGAGGCTTGATGCTAAGTTAAATGAATAGAACCGGAGATCATTATACACTTCAACAACAATACTATATGAGGATCAATTCTGATGAAATGAGAAGATCCATTTCAGTTCCAATTGATAAGTGATAAACAGAACCAGATACATCCAGTGAAAGAACACCGGGAAATGAGTATAGACTGCTTGCATTTTTGTTTTTATTTCCAGGTTATTTTTACCTTTCTAAATCTGATTTTTCTGTGCAATAAGAGAATTGTACAGATATACACACATATATTGTATTTAAGATATACTTTAACATGTTTAACATGTATGAGACTGCCTGCCATCCAGGAGAGGGGTTGGAGGGAAGGAAGGGAAAAATTGGAACAGAAGTGATTTAGGGTCACTGTTGAAAAATTACCCATACACATGTTTTCTATAAAAAGCTATAATAATAATAATAATAATAATAATAATAATAAAGAATGGTAGGGTAAAATAGACTAAAATGTAACTGGAAACTAAATAATCTCATTCCTAAGAATGAGTGGGTAAAACAGCAATTCATAGATACAATTAATAATTTCATCCAAGAGAATTACACTAATAAGACAATGTACCCAAATTTGTGGGATGCAACCAAAGCAATAACAAGGAGAAATTTTATATCTCTAGATGTTTACTTGCATACAACAGAGAAAGAGAAGATCAATAAATTGGGTTTGCAACTTTTTAAAAAATCTAGAAAAAGAGCAAATTAAAAAACCCCAAATACCAAACTTAAAATTCTAAAAATAAAGAGAATAATAAAATTGAAATTAAAAAAACTATGAAATTAATAAATAAAACTAAGAGTTGATTTTATGAAAGAATAAACAAAAATTGGTAAACCTTCAATTAATCTGATTTAAAAAAGGAAAGAGGAAAACCAAATTGTTAGTCTCAAAAAGAAAAGAGAGAACTTTCCACCAATGAAGAGGAAATTAAAGCAATTATTAGGAGTTACTTTGCCCAACTATATGCCAATAAATTTGATAACCTAAGTGAAATGGAGGAATACCTACAAAAATATATTGTCTAGATTAACAGAAGAGGAAATAAGTTACTTAAATAGTTCCATTTTAGAAAAAGAAATAGAACAAGCTATCAACTCCCTAGAAAAAATCTTCAGGGCCAGATGGATTTACAAGTGAATTCTACCAAACATTGCTCTTTAGCAATTAATTCCAATACTATATAAACCACTTGAAAAAAACAGGGAACGAAAAACACCACCAAATTTATTATTATTATTTTTATGACACGACATGACACTGATACCTAAACCAAGCAGGACAAAAACAGAGAAAATTATAAACCAATCTCCCTAATGAATATTGATGCAAAAATCTTAAATAAAATATTAGCAAAAAGATTACAGAAAATAACCCCTGGATAATACACCATGAACAGGTAAGATTTATACCAGGAATGCAAAGTTGGTTCAATATTAGGAAAACTATTAGCATAATTGACTATATCAATAACCAAATCAACAAAAAAACATGTTTATCTCAATAGATGCAGAAAAAGCATTTGATAAAATCCAATATCCCTTCTTATTAAAAACACTATAGAGTATAGGAATAAATGGACTTTTGCTTAAAATAATCAGTGGCATCTATTTAAAACTATCAGCAATCATCATATATAATAGGGATAACTGGAAGCATTCCCAGTAAAATTAAGGGTGAAGCAAGGCTGCCCACTATCACCATTACTATTCATTGTTGTATTAGAAATTCTAGCTTTGGCAATAAGAAAAGAAAAAGAGATTAAAGGAATTAGAGTAGGTAATGAGGAAACCAAATTATCACTCTTTATATGATGGTATACTTAGAGAACCCTTGAGAATCAACCAAAAAAATATTAGAAATAAGCCACAACTTTAGCAAAGTTGTAGGATACAAAATAAATCCACATAAATAATTGGCATTTTTTTATATTACCAACAAAGTCCAGCAGCAAGAGCTACAAAGAGAAATTCCATTTAAAATAACTGCTGATAGTATAAAATATTTGGCAATCTATCTGCCAAGGGAAATTCAGGAACTATATGAGCAAAACTATAAAATACTTTCCACACAAATAAAAATAATTGGAAAAATATCAAGTGCTCTTGGATAGGTCAATCAAATATAATAAAGATGACAATGCTACCTAAACTATTTATTTAGAGCTATACCAATCAAACTCCCCAAAAAACTATTTTGCTGACTTAGAAAAAAATAACAATCCATCTGGAAGAACAAAAGATCAAGAATTTCAAGGGAATTAATGAAAAAAAAAAAAAAAAGCAAATTAAGGTGGCCTAGCTGTACCAGATCTAAAACTATATTATAATGCAAAGGTCATCAAAACCATTTGGTACTGGCTAAGAAATAGAGTAATCACTCAGTAGAATAGGTTAGGTTCACAGGACAAAACAGTCAATAACAAAATACCTAATCTATCTATATTAATCTAGCTAACACTAGTTTGACAATCCCAAAGACCCCAGCTTTTGGGATAAAAATTCACTATTTGACAAAAACTGCTGGGAAAATTGGAAACTAGTATGGCAGAAAGTAGGCATTAACCCACACATAACATCATATACCAAGATAAGCTTGAAATGGGTTCATGGTCTTAAAAACAAATCAGAAGAACATAGGACAGTTTACCTTTCAGACATGTGGAGGAGGAAGGAATTTGTGACCAAAGAAGAACTATAAATCATAATTGATCACAAAACAGATAACTTTGATTAAGTTAAAAAGGTTTTCTACAAAACAAAACAAAACAAAAATCAAACTAATGCAGAAAAGATTAGAAAGGAAACAAACTGGGAAAACATTTTTTTCAATCAAAGGTTCTGATAAAAGCCTCATTTTTTCCAAAATATACAGATAATTGACTCAAATTTATAAGAAATCAGGCTATTTTCCAAATGATAAATGGCCAAAGGATATTAACAGACAATTTTCAGAAATCGAAACTATTTCTAGTCATAGGTTCTCCAAATTACTATATATCAGAGAAATGTAAATTAAAACTACTATGAGTTACCACTACACACCTGTCAGATTGGCTAAGATGATAGGGAAAGATAATGCAGAATATTGGAGGGGATGTATGAAATCTGAGTCAATGATACATTTGTTGGTGGAAAAGTGAATGGATCCAACCATTCTGGAGAGCAATTTGGAACTATGCTGAAAAAGTTATCAAACTGCATACCCTTTGACCCAGTGTTTCTACTTGGCTTATATCCCAAAGAGATCTTAAAAGAGGGAAAGGGACCCACATATGCAAAAATATTTGTGGAAGCCCTTTTTGTAGTGGCAAGAAATTGGAAACTGAGTGGATTTCCATCAATTGGAGAATGGTTGAATAAATTATGGCATATGAATGTTATGGAATATTTTTCTGTAAGAAACAACCAACAGGATGATTTCAGAGAGGCCTGGAGAGACTTACAGGAACTGATGCTAAGTGAAATGAGCAGAACCAAGAGATCATTATACACGGCAACAAGAAGACTATATTATGATCAATTCTGATGGATATGACTCTCTTCAACAATGACATGATTCAAAACAGTTCCAATTGTTCAGTGATGATGAGCGCCATCTATACCAAGAGAAAGGACTGTGGGAACTGAGTGTAGATCACAATATAGCATTTTCACTCTTTCTGTTGTTTGCTTGCATTTTGTTTTCTTAGATTTTTTTCCCTTCATTCTTGATCCAATTTTTCTTGTGCGGCAAGATAAATGTATGCTTTAACATATATTGTAACACATTTAACTACCTGCCATCTAGGGGAGGGTGTGGGAATAAGTAGGGGAAAATTTGGAACAGAAGGTTTTGCATGGGTCAATGTTGTAAAATTACCCATTACAAAACATATATAAAAAGCTTTAAAAAAGAATGTTATTTTATAGGTCTGAATTGTTTAAAAAGCATTCTTTCTAATGAGAATTTGATTGAGAATACTAGTATTTTAACATTCAGGTATGGTCTTGTTTTTGATTCGTTTTCTAGAAGTAATGGGGATTATATGACATTATACTGTTCCAGTGAAAAATTATGGTAGAGAAATATCCTAAACCCTACCCCATGCAACAAAAGCTATTTTTTCCCTTAAAAGGTACTGATTTTAGAGTTATTTAGTTCAAATGACATTTTAAAATCCATGAAATAAAGTATTTTAATATATTTTTCAATGTCTTCATTTCTTTCCAGGTTGTACTCACGACCCTCTGGGTTTCCTCTCCAATGTTCTGAAAACCTTCTCTTCTTGGTAACTCATTTTATCCCTGAATTTCTCAGAAGGAGTTAGATGAATTCTTTCGACGCCTATTTTCCCTTCTGTTTCTATTATCTCTGGACAGTTCTCTTTAATGATTTCCTGTAAAATAGAATCTAGGCTCTTTTTTTGGTCATAGTTTTCGGGAAGTCCAATGATCCTCAGATTATCTCTCCTAGATCTATTTTCCAGGTCTATAGATTTTCCCAGTAAGTATTTGACGTTATTGTCCAGCTTTTACTTTTTTTTTTTGTTTGACTGATTTTTGGGTTGTCAATGAATCATTCATTTCTATTTGTTCCATCCTGATTTTTAATGTTATTTTCTTCATTCACATTTTTTAGTTCTTTTTGTATATGCCCAATTGAGTTTTTAAATGAATTATTTTGCTCTATTGAATTTTTTTCCATTTCCCTAATTTTTTTAGAGAATTTTCTTTTTCCAATTCAGAAATCCTATTTTCTTGAGATTTTTTTTATCTTTTCCAATTCAGAAATCCTACTTTGTGATTTTTTAACCTTTTATAATTCACAAATTTTGTTTCCCTGAATCTCCTGTGAATTCTTTATTTTTTCCAACTCAAATTTCAGAACATTGTTATTCTCTAGCATAGCTTCTCTTTCCTTTCCCCATTTTTCTTCAAACTCTCTTAATTTTTTAATAGTCTCTTCTAGGAGAGAGTTATATGATGTATTCCTGAATTTCTCACATTAGAACTAGCTTCCCCCCATTTTGTCTCTCCTGATTATCTAGTTCTTCCCAGAACTTCCATTTTAAGCAGCACACAGAAGTTTGGCATTTCTTAATTTTTTAAAGGCTCTCCAGATTGTTTCTATAATGAACCTATACTAAGTATCTTCATCCCTCTTCTGTTTTTTAACTTTTTTTTTTTAAAGTGTTGTTCTTCCCTCCATGCCCATTGGAATGTAAAGAGCTTAAGGACATATTTTTTCAGCTTTATATTTTTGTTTTTGGTGCTTAGTACAGTGTTTAATAATTCCTGGGGGTACTAAATACTGGGCCAGGAATGCTTCTATTGATAAAGATTTCTGAGATAACTGGAAAGTACCTTGGCAGAACTCAGATTTAAATAAGTACCTTTACACATATGCTACCATAAACTTCAAATGTCTATGTGACCTAAAAATAAAAGGTCATATCATTAAAAAATTTGGAAAGAAAAGGAGATATATTTTTTTAACAGTTTTTTTATTTATAATTTTTTTTCACAGTATGTATGCATGAGTAATTTTTAAAATAATATTATCCATTGTATTCATTTTTCCAAATTATCCCCCCCTCCCTCTACTCCCTCCCCTTGATGACAGGCAATCCCATACATTTTACACATGTTACAATATAATCTAGATACAATACATGTGTGTAAATACCATTTTCTTGTTGCACAATAAGCATTAGATTCCGAAGGTATAAGTAACCTGGGGTAGATAGACAGTAGTGCTAATAATTTATATTCACTTCCCAGTGTTCCTTCTCTGGGTGTAGTTATATGTGTCCATCATTGATCAACTGGAAGTGAGTTGAATCTTCTTTATGTTGAAGATATCCACTTCCATCAGACTACATCTTCATACAACATTGAAGTGTACGGCGATCTTCTGGTTCTGCTCATTTCATTCAGCATCAGTTCATGTAAGTCTCTCCAAGCTGAGTGAGATATTTTTTATATGTCTATAAAGAGAATTCTTAAACAATGAATAGAGATGAACATGCAAAGTAAAATAAATGATTTTAATTGCATAAAAACAAACACTTTTGCATTCAAAACAATTTTTGTTAAAGTCAGAAAGGAAACAATTTTGGAGAAAAATATTTCAGCAAATTTTGATTAAATTTGAATAAAATTAGGGGCAGCTAGGTGGCGCAGTGGATAGAGCACCAGCCCTGAATTCAGGAGGACCCGAATTCAAATCTTATCTCAGACACTTAACACTTCCTAGCTGTGTGACCCTGGGCAAGTCACTTAACCCCAGTCTCAGGGGGAAAAAAAATTGAATAAAATTGTAGTTAGTATGATTGTTAGTTTACTATAGTTGTATGACCCATGGCAAGAATTAAAAAAAGAACCACAACTGTTTGTTTCAGTTTCCCTAGCTGTAAAATAAGCAATTGGCAGGATCTACATGATGATGTAATGCTAATCTTCTAATAATGAGAGATGAATCAAGTTCCGTGTGAGAAACTTAATGCTCTCAAAGGGAATTGAAGAAACTATACAAGGAAAACTGTGGTTTTGTGTGTGTGTGTGTGTGTGTGTGTGTGTGTGTGTGTGTGTGTGTGTGTGTGTGGCTGGAGTGATTCTAATTGGTTCTGTTCTGAGAGTTTTATGAAAGGAAAAAAGTGGTAGTAAATAAAACATACAAATGGAGAAAGGAGTTGACAATTTGTTTTTTCGTATAATTGTATTGTGATTAGTCTGATGTCAAAATATATCAGACTATTTAAATAGGGAACAAATGGTGATAGGAAGAGAATACTGGGAAAAGAATATCAAGTTAAACTTTGTAATGTTCTGTTCTCTAAATTGTAATTGTTCTCTGTGAGTAGGTTTCTAGGGGAACTTCTGGAGGCAGCCTTAGTTTCAGATCATTTCAATAATCCCAAATGCAGCAAGGAGTCCAAATCCGGTTCTGTCGCTTTCCAAATCTTATCTCCTTCACCTGGGGCTCAGCTAGTTTTTTGGAGGCCTTCCTGATCTTGGTTTCAATGTTCTCCACAGGACAGCCTGCCATTACTTCTCTGTCTTCCTCGTTCTCCCGACTTGTGAATCTCTTTGATTGAATCCTGACTCTGAATCTCCAGAAGTGCCCTGGGGCCCTGAGAGCTTCCTGAATTTCCAGAAGTCCTCTCGAAGTCCTCTTTGGCCTTGCTTATATGCTGCACACTGAGTATACACCAATCATTACAGCACTAGGAAACCATTATTTGTTTTAGAATTAAATCAATGCTAAATTAGATTTAACCATTGTCTCCTCAATTCCACTCAGTACCTTTTTTCAAGTTCTGGCCCTTAACATCTCCTTATTGAACCATGCTAAATTAGATAATTGTCTCTATCCATTCCAGTGATTTAGCACCTTGTAAGAATCCTAAAAAAAACTTGTTATTACTGAAACACAGATTAAAAAAGAGAAAAGAAAAAAAAAAAGCTTAGAATTGCAGGAGATTCCCATCAATTGAGAAAAGGCTTAATAATTTGTGGTACATGAATATAATGAAATATAACTGTGTCATAAGAAACTATAGAAGACATTATTTCAGATAATCTTGTATAATATATAATTACACAGAGTAAAGTGAGAATTAGAAGAAGCACTTATATAATCATAACATCATTTTAAAGAAAAACAACTTTGAAAGACTGAAGAACTCTTAATAAGTGAAAATAGCAATCATGCTCTAGAAGACCTGTGATGAAACATGTTATTCACCTCTTTACAAAGAAGTGATTCAAAAAATAATGGCCATCCTGTGGCTTCATTTTGCTTCACTTGTGGAGTGAATTGAAGTACCTGTGGCAAATGGCTTGTAGTCAGAGAACTATTGCCTCATAGAGACACATTTTTGTCAACTTTTGTGTCTCCTAGTTGAAGCTTGTTAACGATATATGGAATTAGCTATCCTTGGATTGATTTTTATTCTAAATTATAATAAAGTGAATTTTCTTCACATCAAAAATATTTACTGCAAAAATTATCTTTTTCCCTTCATGAAAATAAAAATATTTTTCTTACTACTTTTTCTTCATCTAATCTCCCAGAAGGATATTATCTTGACTCTAGTCTTTTGCATTTTATGGCAGCATTAAAAAATTTTTTTTAAGGCAATTGGGGTTAAGTGCTAGTATTCTATCCACTGTGCCATCTATCTATTCCCATAGATAACATTTTTGAAATTATGTTCAGTCAACCTTTCCAAGTCAGTGAAAATTCTGTGGCACATCAGATCCATAAATTACTTTTTAATGTTTCCTTCTAGTAAGGGGTTATCCTATTTTAAACTAATCTGAGTATATGATTATATAAAATAAATCTAAGGATGAGGCAGGACATAACAGCCAATGTTTGGTTTGATATTCCACTAGAACGCATTGTTGTTGTCTCCATCAGAATGATAGTCACATTCTCACTCAATCCTTCAAAAACCAATGAAAAACTTTACTATGTGTCAGGTACAGTGCTAACCATTAGGGTTAAAAATAATAGCAATTTCTATCCTTCAAGGACCTTATATATTAATGGGGCTGGGAAGGAGGGAGATAAAATATGTAAAGAAATAGCATTATAAGACACATATAGAGCAGAAGAAAAGTAATCTTAGTAGAGAAGGCTTAGTGGCCTGCAAAGATAGTCTATAAAAGATGGAGTTTGAAACACATCTTGGAAGAAATTAGGGTTATCAAAAGGCAGAGGTTAATGCAGAATACGTTTACATATGTTACAGTTAATACAGAGGAGTATTATGTTTAAGGAACAGCAAGTAGGCTGTTATAGGGAGACCATTGTTTTTCTTATAAGATCTTTCACATTCTATTCTATTTTTTCATTCTTTATAGTTTGTTTTGTCGTTTCTTGATTTCTCATAGCTTTGGTGGCTTTCCCTTGCCCAATTCTAATTTTGAGAGTTATTTTCATTTTAATACTATATTTCCTTTTCTAGATAATTTTTCCCATAATCTTGTTTTTCTTGGATTATTTTTTTCCTTCCAAGTCTCTCATTTGATTTTTAAGTTTTTTTTTTTTTTTTTTTTTTTTTTTTTTTTTTTTTTTTTGACTTCTCTAAATTCTCTCTGGGCAGGGAGATATTTAACATTACTCTTTGGGATAGAATTTTTCTTTACTTCAATGTTCTCCTCTGAAGATGAACACCAGTCTTCCTGTTATCATAGTTTCTGTGATTCATCTTTGCTGGTTCATTTTTTAATAAGAGGTATAAGTTTAAGCACCTCTAATCTTAGCAGAATGGTGTCTCTAGTTTCACTTCAGTTCTCCCCTCTGACTTGGAACCCCAAGCCAAGAGCTCCACCCTCTTGCCAGTGCTTGCTGGCAGCAAAGTCCCTGCTTCACTCCTTTAGCACACATTGGCTACTCTGGTTCCTTATCATCCAGATCTGTGTCTCTGCAGCACAACTGCACCTGGTGTTCCTAATCACTCTTAGTGATCTCTTAGTTTTCACAGACTTAGACGCTGGTTGTACATGCAGTCTAGGACATGAGCATTCTTGTAGTTCCTGATGAGGCTCCAGCTAAACCCATAAACCTCCAGAGCTCCCAAACCCATAAAGCTCTAGAACTTGGTGTTTCTGGAGAGCTAGCCTGGCTTAGTTGCTTTCCTTGATATCAGATTCTAGTGCCCTCTCCGGGTACTTCTAATTTGCTTATATCATTATGTCTAAATCATGAACCCATTTTGACCTTATATATTGGTAAGGTGTGTCAATGCCTAGTTTTAGCCATACTAATTTCAAAATTTCCCAGCAGTTTTTGTCAAATGAGTTCTTATCCCCAAAACTGAGGTCTTAGGGTTTGTCAAATACTAGATTACTATAATCATTGAGAAAATGACTATTTTGTCCTATGAATCTAACCTATTCCATTGAACAACTACTTTATTTCTTGGTATCAAATGGTTTTGATGACCACTGCTTATAATATAGTTTTAGGTTTAATAACAACTAGGCCACCTTCATTTGGATCTTTTTCAGTAATTCCCTTGAAATTCTTGACCTTTTGTTCTTACAGATGAATATACTTAAGTGTTTTTCTAGCTCTGTAAAATAATTTCTTGGGATATGATTAGTATGACACTGAATAAGTAGGTTAATTAGGTAATATTGTCATTGTTATTAGCCTGGCCTATCCATGAGCACTTGATATTTTTCCAACTGATTAGATTTGACTTTGTGTGAAAAGTATTTTATAATTGTGTTCATATAGTTCCTGACTTTGCCTTGGCAGGTAGATTCTCACATATTTTATGTTATCTTTTTAATGGAATTTTTAAAATTTTAAATGGAATTTCTCTTTGTATCTCTTGCTGCTGGACTTTTTTGCTAGTATGTAAAAATGCTGTAATGTAAAAAATTTCTTAAATCAAAACCATTTGCCAAACTGGAAAATGACTTTTTTTTTGTAGTTACTATCCACTCTTGAATCTCTTCCCAAATGGAAGAATTAACATTTTTAAATGATAGATTTGTTCCAGCATCTTTTGTGTCTGTCTCAGATTCAATGTAATGGAACCTACATTTCTAAATCCATTTTCATTAGAAATGATTCTCACACCTATGTTTTTAAAGACATTTAAAAAATGTTAAAGAATCAATTCAGAGGATTTCAACAATTATTCATCATATACTAAGCCCTTGAAATAAAAATTTGAAGGAGTGACATTTTTAAAGCTTGTACTTCAGTGACCAGATATATATTATAGACTATCTCTTCTATTAAAGGTGCTCTCAGTTATCCTTGCTAATGGATTTCTGGTTTACCCAGAGTACAACCCTGTGACTGAGGCATAGTGGACATTTCATAAATATTTGTGACTTGACAAAGGTTAAGCATGTGAGGACTGATTGAAATATTCAAAGTATGGACGAGAGGAGACCTTAGGTAGCATTTGTTCTAACTCCCTTAGTTAAGGTCTTGTTTGTAGAGAGTTTAATGACTTGCTCAAAGTCACACAAGTAGCAAAACTGACATTTGGAATAAATTAATATCTATTTCCCTCCCCACTATGTCATGTTGCCGATAGATAATCTTAAAGGTTATATTTGTCTTTCAATTAGTCTCAGTGGTTGGACAGTAAAGTACGCAATGTGAACAGAGATAATTGTTACTTTCAGGATATTGGCAAATTTATTTTTCATAATGCATTCATTAAACACACACACACACACACACACACACACACATATATATATATATATATATATATATATATATATATAAATATATATATAGACACATACCTATATCTCTGTGCATTAGTAACTAAGTTGAAAAATTAGAATATAAGATCAACTTCTTTGACTTCAAAGCCCTGACTTTTACACTGCATTTCTTTGTCTTGAATTTTCTAATAAAAATGGGGAATTAGATGTTCTCTAAATTCCTGTGATTTCTTTTTGTCTTTCCCACCTCCCCTCCCCCCCCTTTTATGAGAGGCAATTTTGGGTTAAGCGACTTGCTCATGGTCATGCCTCTAGTGTTATGCTAGTCAGTCATTTTAAAACAAGTCTTCCTGACTCTTGGGCCTGTACTCTATCCACTGCACTATCTAGTTGCCCCTTTATTTCATTTTGGAGAAAAATTGTGGAGACTTATAAGACACTGATGCTACTTTTTTTTTTGTTTTCCTGAGGCAATTTGGGTTAAGTAACTTGGCCAGGGTCACACAGCTAGGAAATATTGTCTCAGGCCTGGATTTGAACTGACTTCAGGGACAGCAATCTATCCCCTGTGCCATCTAGCTGCCCTCTTAAAGTCTTGAGTGGCTCAGTTTTGAAGTGTTCTCATTTTATATTACATAGAGGTTTTGTTTTGACTTTGTATTTTCAGTACTGGACTTAGCTTTGCTTTGCTACACATATTCTTGAATGGAATTTTTGTTCTTAAACTAGCACTTTGAGATTTGTACTCAGGTCCCTGGGCTCAAAAATTTTTTTTAACCCCATCATAATGTGGTCTATTCTCATGGATTCTTATGAGGAAAATGCTTTGGAAACTTTAAAGTATATATGTTAATTTAATTTTCCCCAATGGATTTGTGATTTTAATGATATGGGGGACCTCTAAGTTACAAATCAAACTTCTACCCATGAAAATTGACTCTTCTACAACTAATAGTTTTAGATAGTTGCCTGGGGGCACCGATGGGTTAATTGATACCCAGGATCATGCAATCAGTTTGTGTAAGAGACAGGACTTGAACCTAGTTTTCTGAAGCCAGGTCAACTGTTTTTTACTCCCCTACCCTGCACAATGTGGCATAATTATGTGTTTTAAGTTGAAATATTTCTCTAGCATGTCATGAAGCACATGGTACCATGCTTCACTACAAATAGTTATATATGGGGCAAGCATCTCCAAAACACTATTGATAATGACATTTTTTCTTTCATTATTCTGTCACAAAGTGAAGGAAAGAAAAAGAATGGAAATAAATAATGAAAGTTAGTTTAGACAGGATATACAGTCACCTAGGATAAAATACAGTAAGAGGCAAGATCAATTCACTTTATTGACTTTGACACTAATTCTTTTTAAAATAATTTTTACACATTCTTTTTCAAATTTAAAGACCTTTATTTAAACTTGTGCTTGCAGTGTGTGAACTTTTGAAAAGATCAGGTGTAACTTCACACAATTTAAAAATGAAATTCTTAAGAATCTTGACCAGATATGAAACTATTTAAAAACATTTAAAGGTGTGTTGAGAAAACCAGGTTTTTACAAAGTTTTGTTATTCCCCCAAAGGGAGTTCTTTAAGTAAAAATAATAAAAACCTCATTCTGCATAGATAATGCAGATAACTTCTAGTTATCTGGTCAATAACAATTAAGCAAGCATTAAGGTCCCTCTGTTCCAAATCTTGTGTTCACTTCTTATTGCTGGTATTTTTTTCTTTTTGGTATGATGACTGATGGGAGAGATGGTAAACTGGAATTTACTCAATTCAGCCCTGTGCAGTCTCAAGAGATTGTGGGTTTAACTGCTTTCGCCTCTTTGCTATTTTGTGGTGTATGGTTCTCTGGGCATCTGTGAAAATAATGGAAGTTACAGCAATACCTACATTGAAGTGGTTGCTGACCCTAGGTTTCATCTTCTTGGTTACTCTTGTCTTCTTTATTAACTTCCTCTTCAAGCTTTATTGACAAGGAATGCCCTTGTATTATAATCTATAACTTGATACATATTCTATCTCACGGGTCAACCTTGTTTCCCTGTGTCCTGATTATATCTTCCATCTTTTCTTCCTGCACAGGAAAGTTGGATACATTAGTTGTCTTTACGATCTGGGTGTATAGGTAAGGTAGAAACCTCTGTGTAATGGTAGGGATAGCCTCTTTTTGGAACGCTTTCGGATCTCTCATTCTTTTCCCACACTCACTAGTCAAGTCATTCTGCCGGTAACTTCACAGAGGACCCCATAAGAGGTGGATACCATCTTCATTAATGATTAAACGTTTGTTGCATATTTACTGCTTTGAATTGAATTTCAACAGGGCTTGGTGCAGAAGCTGTCTTCACTCCCCTTTTTCTTAGACAACATTAAATCTCACAGTCTCCCTATCTTCTTTACTGTGAAGGTACTTTTTGCATTTTTATTCTTTATGGCAGTCTGGTGTACAAATGCATCTTCCTTGGTGATATTCCCGGTTGATGAAATTTTAGTCCCTTCTTACACTGAACCATTTATGATTTACAGTACCTTCGTTGAGATGATCCTCTCGTCGTTCCCACCGGCAGCACAAGGCCATCCGGGCCACAGCTGGGTCTGCTTCTGCCACATTTGGGTCTTCCACAGCTGGGCTTGGCGTCTACAATGCAAAAGGCGGTAGTGGCTGCTGAGACTTAAAGTCTCTGTGGCTCATTGTTGCATTGATGGTAACTATGGTGATTGGGATCTACGTAACAGGCTGCTGGCTCCACCCAGGGTATAATCAGAACTAGACAAGTTGTGGGTGAGGCTGATTTCCGTACACTCTGAGGTTTGTTTTTTGCTTTTGTGAGCGAACTTAAATACACATATATTTAATGTTAGAAAATTTGTTTTTCCAGGACACATGGAAATTTATGTTGTGACAGGTAAAAACAATGTGTCACAATGAAAGCTTAAAGCTTCCAGGAGAATTTTAATTTTCGAATGCTGCCTTTAATTTTCAAACCTGTGGGACCTACTTTCTCACCAACTACTGCCTCTATAATTCATTTTTCTGTCCCAAATATTGTACTGAAACTGCTCTGTTAAAAATTAAAATTCATCAATGACCTCTAATCCATTTTTTTTTCTAGTCATCCTTATGACTGTGTCATTCAACACAGTGGGGTACCCTTTACTGGATGCTCTCTCTTAATTTTTCTTTTCTAATGAGGCAGCTAGATGAAGCAGTGGAGTTCAAATTAGTCCTCAGCTCTGTAACCCTGGGCAAGTTAATTAACCTATGTCTGCTTCAGTTTCCTCATTTGTAAAATAAGATTGTTGTCAGGGTCAAGTGAGATATTTATAAAGCACTTAGGCATATTATCTGGCACAGAGTAGGTGCTTAGGTGCTTAATAAATTTGCATTTTCTTCCTTTAACTATAATGATCAAACTTGGCCTAAAAAAAAAAAAGGTTAAGAAAATTGACTTCCCTCCTTTTTTACAAAGGTGGGGTACTATATGTGTTTACAATATTACATACACTTTTCTATGGTTGATTTGTTGGCTGATTTTGCTGAACTGCTTTAAAAATTTTTGTTTTGACAGATGAGTTGGAAGAGATATTAGATATGATGTTAAAACAGGTGATTTTAAATAATGCTAAAAAAGAAAGTAGAATCATAAGAAAATATGAAAGAAGTGTGTTCATTTTGAACACATGTGGCTGAATAAGTCAGCTCTCAGTTTTCCCTCCACAAATGAGCCAAATTGCATCTCAGAGGGTTAAAATAAGAGTTGGGGCAGAACAGTGTGCCTCCTGAAACAAATTAAGAGGATCCGTATAAAGATTCTAGGACAAAAGTTTGGCCCCTGTGAAGTGTAAACATCTCCAGGTTAGTTCTTTGAGCCCTGGGGTTAGTTGAGCTTAGAAGGGAGTTGGAGTAGATAGCCTCAGTCCCTGTCACAGGAACTTCCACCTCACAGATGATGTGGGGAGTCTGGTGTCTAATTCTGGGAAGACTAAGAGAACTTATGCTGTTTAGGAACAATGAATGAAGAAGCAATTAGGCAGAAATGGTGCTGATGGTGGCCACTTATAGGAAGGAAGAATTCTTGATTTTGTTTCCAGGTTAGAGGGAAGAACTGAAGAAGGACCTGATAGTATAAGGTAAGATTATTTCTGTGGAATAGGAAATGATGAGTTAGTAGATTTAGAAAAAATATGGAAAGACAATCTTATGAAGAATGTTATCTACTTTTAGAAAAAACATAAGACAAACAAGTATAGTATGTATACATCAATATATAGATATATATGAATGTATGTGACTATATATGTGTATGAATATAGATATCTATGTATATGTATATGCATATTTGGCATATGTATGTACATATATAAATATATCTATGCTTACTTATAGCCTTCTTGGGGGAGGTGGTGGGGAAGAAAGGGAAAAAAATAAATTAAAAATTACACAGCAGAGAACAAAAGGAAACCCACAAGAAAGCAATAATGGACAGCTCTAAATATAATTTATTATATAGGCTTTAGTGTCTCACATTTTGAATCTGCTTTTATGTTCTGCAGTGCACATTGCAATGTTTTTTCTTTTTCTTTTTTGAAATAAAATTTAATAAAAGTAAAGGAAAAAAGAAAATGAAAAATAAAAATGGTGACTTTGAATGGAATTCTTATTGATTAGTCCTTTCTTTTCTTTTTTACTTTCCCTGTCTCTCCCCATTAAGTTTTTAATAGTAGAGTTGTGTGTAGTAGGATAAAGAGGATTTGAAGGTAGCTAACAATTTCTGTCAAAGATTTCATTTCTCTTTCTAAATGAAAGAGTTGGTGTCTACAATATTTATTCCTTCATTTGCACACTTTGGAAGTCATACTATTTCTCAACTATAGCTCATTGCTGAATCTGCAGGAAATTGAAAGTATATTAATATCAAAACTAGTGCCTAATGTTTGCCCATTTGAGATATACTCATAAATTAACAACAGCATTTTGACTTGACATAACTTAAATCACTATAGACAGTTATGAAAACTTTAAGATGGAGTGGAACATGGAATTTAGAAATGAAATCTTTTTTTTTATTTAAAGTTCCTACTTTAAAATTTTCAAAACATTCTTTCCTTTTAAAAATTTGAGTTCCAAATTCTTGCCTTCCCTTCTAATTCACCCCCACCCTGAGAAGAAAGGCAATATGATATGAACTAAACATGTGAAATCATGCAAAATATATTTTCATTTAGCCACATTAAAAAAGCAATAAAAATAAAAAAAAATTAAACCTAAATCTGCACTCAGACTTAATCAGTTATCTTTGCTTGGTGGATAGCAACTATTACTTTTTAATTTTTAATTATACCTTCTTTGGATTTGCTGCTATTGTATACAATGATCTCCAGGTTCTTCTTGCTTTGCTTTGAATAAGTTCATATAAGTCTTACCATGTTTTGCTGAAACTAGTGCTCCATCACAATCTTATGCCACAACTTATTCATTCACCAACTGAAAAACATTCATTCAATTTCTACTTGTTTGCCACCATAACAAGAGCTGCTATACATGTACTTTTATGTATAGTTTCTTTTCCTTTTTCTTTGGGATATAGACCTATTAGTGGTATTGCTGAATCCAAGGGTATATATAATTCCAAATTGTTTTTCAGAATGGTTGGATCACTTTACCACTCCACCAATAGTTCATTGGTGTACCCTTTTCCCTCTCATCTTCTCATTTTTTATTTCTGATGCATATAAAGTGGTACCTCAGAGTTGTTTTAATCTGGAGTTCTTTAATCAATAGTGACTTAGAGCATTTTTTCATATGATTAAAAGTAGCTTAGATCTCTTCTTCTGAAAACTCCTTGTTCATATTCTTTAGCCATTTGTCAACTGATTATGGCTCTTATTTTCATAAACTTGAATCAGTACTATACTCAGTACATATTTTTAGAAATGAGATCTTTATCAGAAAAATGCTATAACCTTTATTGATATTACTCCTTTGTCTATTGTAATTTTTTTAGTAAAATATGATTTCCATGATTATCTTTTAAAATTAAGTGTATTTTTGCCTTTGCTTTAGATAAGATCAGGATTGATACTCTTGCTTTTTATTTTTTAAACTTCAGCTAAAGCTTGTAAGATTCTACTCTATCTCTTTATTGTAAATCACTGTATATGTCTTGTTATATTCTAGTTTCTAATTCATTCTTCTATCAGCTTTTATTTTACTGATAAGCTCATCCTATTCACATTTATAGTTATGATTATTAATAGTGCATTTCCATCCATTCTATATCTTTCAGTTTCTTCCTTTGTCTCTTTTTTCCTGTCCCTCCTCAAAAATCTTTTTTTTGGGGAAAAAATTCCCCTATTCTATCTCTCCTCTCTCCATTTCCCCAGTGTATCCTTTTCCCCTCCCCTTAATTTTATTAAATATCCATCCCCCCGAAAGATTATGCTCAGTTTTGCTGAGTAGGTTATTTATGTTGCAATCTTAGCTCCTTTGATTATGGCTTTTAGGTAGTCCAGTAATTCTTCCATGATGTCTCCATCTACTTTCCTGGTCAGTTTTTAAAAAATTGATATTTATTTTACATTTTTTTCTTTTGCTTTTCCCACTCTTTTGACTTTGATTGTTTCTTGATGACTTGCAAACTACTTAAGTTCTTTTTGCCTTAGTTTATTTGTCATTAAAATGGGAATAATGGTAGTCTTTTTTCCAGAGTGGTTGTCAGGACCAAATGAAATGATTTTGATAAGGCACTATATAATTGCTAGATATTATAATTTCATTAGTAACTACTTCTTAACCAAAATTTCTTAATTCCTAACTACAACTTATAATTCCAAAGTTCTTTTCTTTAAATGTTTGCTGTTGTTAGTAATGATAATAAATTTCGCTCAATGTCTGTGCACCTGTGTATAAAGTCAGAATGTACTTAAAGATTTGGACATTTATATTGCACTTCCAAGATTACAAAGCACTTTACATACATTAACCATATTTGGTCCTCACAGTAAGTCTGTGGGGTAGATGGCCTTATTCTTTCACATATTATAGATGAAGAAATAGAGACAGAAATATTAATTGGCTTGGTAAAGATAATGAT